>NC_090743.1:90122601-90130101 GCF_036898095.1 Palaemon carinicauda | reverse complement strand
TTATTATTATTATTATTATTATTATTATTATTATTATTATTATTATTAATATCCATTTTTTAATTTATTATTATTATTATTATTATTATTATTATTATTATTATTATTATTATTATTATTATTATTATTATTATTATTATTATTATTATTTTAATCATAGCTACCTAAGCTACAACCATAGTTGGAAAAACAGGATACTATATCTGTATACTGTAATAATGAGCAAGTGCCTGGCTATATATATATATATATATATATATATATATATATATATATATATATATATATATATATATATATATGTGTGTGTATATATATATATATATATATATATATATATATATATATATATATATATATATATATATATATATGTGTGTGTGTGTGTGTATATGTATAAGTATAAATATATATTTATACATTATATATATATATATATATATATATATATATATATATGTATGTCTGTATATATATAAGATTATATATATATACACATATACAGTAACGACCAGTAGCATTGCCAGACGTATAGCTACTCGGTCTCTCCCCTTCCCTTGTGAAAGGAGTTGTAGTTATGAAAGTGGGAGTGGAGGGGGGAGAGGGTTCAATCTGTGTGTGTGCATATTTATCTAAATATCAAGCCTTCATTTTTTGATGGGTCACGTACACTAGTGAATAAGTAATGAAAAAAAATAACACGAAATATAACATTTGGACTCACTTGTTCTTCATTCCAGTAGAATAGCTGCAAGAGTTGAAAAGGGTAAAGGAAACAACCGTAAACATAATTAAAGACAGTTTTTTTTTTCTTATATATATAGAGACAGCATAAACTTACATCTATGAGCTAATCAGAGGAAAATACATATTCACTTATTAAGTGCTATATGAAGCTAAAGCGAATGGGGAAAATATCATTATTTAAATATATCCTCTATATTTAGATATTATATAGAAAAAAATATAGAAAAATAAATGTTTTATGTTCCCCATTCCATGCAATAGGGAATGTAATCATTAAAGTTGATATGTGGGGAAGAATCAATTTTGCGATCACAATTCAATTCATGAATTACACAAGGTATGATACCAATATTTGAAAATCAGTGAGTGAAAAAAATATAAGAGAGTTGGAAGAAACTATACAAATTTACCTGGAAGTAGAATTTACTAAGCCACCAGTCTCTAAATTTTCCTCGAATGGGGAAAGTTTCTGTTTGCCAATTGGCAGACAAAGCTAATGAGGCACCGGATGTGGGTTCACAGAGCACACTGAACTGACACTGAGGCACTACTACTTTTTCTCTTTCACTTTTTATAAAATTAATTTGAATCATTTCTTTTTAAAGAAATTTAATTTTTATAATTTTTCTTATTGTTTCCTATTAACATTATGAATGATATCGTTATTTCTAATTATTATTATTATCATTATTACTAGCCAAGCAACAGCCCTAGTTAGAAAAGCAAGATGCTATAAGCCCAAGGGCTCCAACGGGGAAAAATAGCCCAGTGAGGAAAGGAAATAAGGAAATAAATAAAATATGAGAATAGATTAATAATATATCATTCTAAAAACAGTAACAGCGTCAAAACAGATATGTCCTATATAAACTATTTACAACGTCAAAAACAGATATGTCATATATGAACTATAAAAAGACTCATGTCAGCTTGGTCAACATAAAAACATTTGCTTCAACTTGGAAATTTTGAAGTTCTACTGATTCAACTACCCGATTAGGAAGATCATTCCACAACTTGGTAAGAGATGGAATAAAACTTCTAGAATACTGTGTAGTATTGAACCTCATGATGGAGAAGGCCTGGCTATTAGAATTAACTGCCTGCCTAGTATTACGAACAAGATAGAATTGTCCAGGGAGATCTGAATGTAAAGGATGGTCAGAGTTATGAAAAATCTTATGCAACATGCATAATAAACTAATTGAACGACGGTGCCAAAGATTAATATCTAGATCAGGAATAAGAAATTTAATAGACCGTAAGTTTCTGTCCAACAAATTAAGATGAGAATCAGCAGCTGAACACCAGATAGGAGAACAATAATCAAAACAAGGTAGAATGAAAGAATTAAAACACTTCTTCAGAATAGATTGATCACCGAAAATCTTGTAAGACTTTCTCAATAAGCCAATTTTTTGTGCAATTGAAGAAGACACAGACCTAATGTGTTTCTCAAAAGTAAATTTGGTGTCGAGAATCACACCTAAAATTTTAAAAGAGTCTTACAAATTTAAAGAAATATTATAAATACTAAGATCCGGATGTTGAGGAACCACCGTCCTTGACCTACTTAAAATCATACTTTGAGTTTTGTTAGGATACAACTTCATACCCCATAATTTGCACCATGCACTAATTTTAGCTAAATCTCTGTTAAGGGATTCACCAACCCCAGATCTACATTCATGGATATGAATTGATGCAAAGAGAGTAGCATCATCTGCATATGCAACAAGCTTGTTTTCTAGGCCAAACCACATATCATGTGTATATAGTATGAAAAGTAATGGGCCGAAAACACTATCCTGTAGAACACCGGATATTACATTCCTATACTCACTTTGGTGCCCATCAACAACAACTCTTTGAAATCTATTACTTAAAAAATCAATAATAATGCTAAAAAACGACCAACCCAATCCTAACTGTTTCAGTTTGAAAACAGGGGCCTCGTGATTAACACGGTCAAAGGCAACACTAAAATCAAGGCCAATCATACGAACTTCCTGACCACAATCAAGGGATTTCTGTACAGCATTGGAAATTGTAAGAAGGGCATCACATGCTCCAAGGCCTTCACGAAAACCAAATTGCAAACTAAGGAGTAGGTGATTACCTTCAGCAAACCTATTAAGACGTTTTGCCAGAAGACGTTCAAAAACTTTAGATAATATGGGAGTTATGGAAATTGGGCGATAATCAGTGGGACTTGAGCTACCACAAACACATTTACTGAGAGGAGTAACATTACCAATTCTCCAACAAGCGCTAAAAGCTCCTCTTCCTGCTAACTTCCGCAAAATAACAGAAATAATTCCATATTTCTTCTTCTTCTTCTTCTTCTTCTTCTTCTTCTTCTTCTTCTTCTTCTTCTTATTATTATTATTATTATTATTATTATTATTATTATTATTATTATTATTATTATTATTATTATTATTATTATTAATAATAAAAATATTTTCCATATATTTGATGATTTTTATTTCTCGGCTACTGCATTGTCTAAGTATGGAGCGGTAGTACATACTTTAACCATATATTTTATCGCATAGAGATCATAGACGATCGTACAAAAACTGTGTCATAGCCAATTATGGTTTCACGTCCATTAAAACCAATGTTAAGGGCGGAAGCTGAATTATAACTATCACACAATTTTGATATAAGTTTAACGAATGATTTGCGATATTATATATAAAAAAAATACTTCTAAATGTATAGTAAAATAAGAGAAAACTAATATCCATTGTACGATATAAGTACTGATACCTATTAAGAAATATTTTTTCTTGCCTGTATCCCTTTTTTTTTTTGTGTGTGTGTGTGTAGATTAACAACTCCATTGAGTGGATTAAATGGATAATAGCTACGAGACCAGACGAGAAGTGTAGGGTCAATTTAATAATCTTCATAATCCTTAACGTTGTTGTTACCAACTGTGTTTCGGCCAACAATTCAATAAAAATTCACAAAACTATACAAAGATGTAGGCAATCATCTATCGATCTACTAATCTATAAATCCATGTTCGGTAACGAACGAGACTCTCGTCTACTGAATAGAGGTATCTTTTTGAACCCAGTTGGTAAACCAGAAGCTGTTTCATTGCAGAGGAAAGGGGGGAGCATCGAGACCACAATCGGTCATATGGAACCCACCTCTCCAAATAAAATCGATTCCGAGATCAATACAGACCGCAAACCCAATTTCTGAGGGAGCTTGTAAGATTTAAAAATTAGCCTGCTTTGAAAAGAGATGTTTTTTCCTGAAGAATCAACAACAATCTGGGTACAAAAATTGAATCATAAACTTCATTAAGTTCTGTGGAGACTTAAGAAAAATCATAATTGTTTTTAAAAACTGATTATAAATGTCCATCTTTATATTCTAAAGGATCAAATGTTTTAATTGAGCATTTGTTTTTATTAGTTTCGGAGTTTCCAAACATTTTTGTATCAAAATTTTCACCACGAAAGTATTTATTTTAGAGTGAAATTCCCTAACTCAGTGAAGCCCTGAAAATGAGTCTTGTGATTCGAGGCGTGTCGATACCATATGATAAATGGAGAAATGCAATCTCTTTTCCTGTTATCCTGCAAACTATCTGGAGAACACTTTGTCCAGAGAGAAATTATCTTCGATATTTGGACGCCACCAAGACAGTATATTCAGTATAAACGTAGAGTAACATGCCCAACTACCGTATTTAGGAGTGGCAATACATGGATAACCTGGATGGAAGTACAGAGGATGTTTCCCAGAGGAGAGAATACTGGAACCAAGGGACTTCAAGGTGTTAGGGAGAGTGATGCGGTTCCAGATGAACTGGACTCTGCGATCAATATAGTATTGAAATATGGATCTTCAGAGGGAGTGAGTAATCTTCATGTCCTAAGCTTCATTGCACAATCGAGATCAGTTTTTACAGCTCTGCATCAACCTCTTGAAAACTTGGAATCTTCATCTGCATCAGAAAAAGAAGAAAATGGTATGAATAGGGGTGCAGAAATTGTTTCATTGGAGAGAAAATGCTGGAGCATCGAGACCACAAGTTGTCATAGGAATTGCTCCGATCTAAATGAAATCTAGTGCAAGATTAATGCATATCACAAACTTAATTTCTGAGGGGGTATGTAAACTTCGCAAATTAGTCTGCTTTCAACAGGAGAGGACTATTCTGGCGAATCAACAACATTCTGACTGAAAAAAAATGGGAATCGTAATATTTATGAAGTTCTGCAGAGCCTTGTGAAAAATCACTCGTGTATTTAGAATTTCATCTGAAATTTCCATCTTTATATTCAAAAGGATCTAAAGTTTTCCTTTATAAATTTTTGTTAATTAGTTTCAGAGTATTCAAATATTCTTTTATTAAAATTTTCACCAACATAGCCTCTATATTTAATTGCAATTTCATAACAAAATGTAGTCCTGAAGAAGGGTCACGAGATATTTCGATAGGTATTGACACCAAATGATAAATAGAGACAAGTAAATGTATTTTTCCTGTTATCCTGAAAAATATCTGGAGGACAGTTTGTCTGGAAAGAAACTATCTTTGATTTTTGGATGCACCAAGATATTGTCTATTCAATAAACACATAAGGTAAAATGCCCAAGGACAGTATTCAAAAGTATCTAGGCATGGGTAACGTTGATGAAAGCACAACCGATTTTTCACCTATAAGGGAATGGCAGAGCCAAGTGAATAAAGCTATTGTGAAGAGTGGAACAATTCCAATGATCCAATGAACTGCTTTCTGGGACCGACGAAGTCTTCATATATGGAACTTCTGGGGGAGCGAGTTAGCTTCAAGACTGGAGCTCTGTTAGATAATCAAAGACCATTTTGAAATCTATGTATCAACCCCTTTGCAACCTTGAAATCTTGAGCTGCTTCGAGGAAAGAAAAAACTACATGGATGAGAGCTCAGAAATGATTTTATTGCATAGAAAATGTAGGATCATCGAGACCACAATTAGTCACAGGAAAGGCACCCCTCAAAATGGATTGGAATCCGAGAAAAATGCACATCAAAAACCTGATTTCTGATGTATCATGTAAGGTTCATAAATAAGTCTGCTTTTAAAAAGTGATGATATTCCTTCGGAATTAACATAAACTTGGATTAAAAGAAAAAAAAAAGTATTGTAAGCTTCATATGATCAGTGAAGCCTTGACAAAAGTCAGTTAGGTTTTAGAAATTCATCCAAAATGTTCACCTTCATATATATATATATATATATATATATATATATATATATATATATATATATATATATATATATATATATATATATATACATATATATATACATATATATACATATATATATATATATATATATATATATATATATATATATATATACATATATATATATATATATATATATATATATATATATATATATATATATATATATATATATATATATATATATATATATGTATATATATATATATATATATATATATATATATATATATATATATATATATATGTATATATATATATATATATATATATATATATATATATATATATATATATATATATATATGATAAATTGTGCTCATTTAAACGTGTTTTCCGTATTTTAAATAAGCCATATATATTAATACATTAAATTCTGAATTCTCTTAACGACCTCGGGATCAGAGCTCAAGGCAAACTTAATCAAAGACTATAGTATCTGACCGGCCGGGTTTCAAAACCTGGTCCAGGATACTTGTATGGCATTGACCATACCACTTAGCCACGAAGAAAAAAAGTCAATGACAATACTTGTATACATATACTTCTCGAATATAGGATTTTTGTACTTTAAATTGAAATCAACCCATCTTCACCATCGTAGCTAATTGGTAGGTTTGTGACTTGGCATACTATCAATGATAAATTTTGCACATTTGAACGTGTTTTTCATATTTCAGATAAGCCATATATATTAATACATTAAATTCTGGATTCTCTTAACAACCTCGGGATCAGAGCCCAAGTTGAAATCACTGAAACACTATAGTATATGACCAGCCGGGTTTCGAACAATGGTCCAGGATACTTGTATTACATTGACAATACCACTTAGCCACAGAGAAAAAATGTCAATAACAATTCTTCTATACATATACCTTTCGAATTCTGGTCTTTTGTACTTGGAATTGAAATCATCCCATCTTCACCAACTCAGCTAATTGGTAGGTTTGTGACTTAGCATTCGATTAATAATAAACTTTGCACATTTAAACGTGTTTTTCATATTTTATATAAGCCACGAAGAAAAAATGTCAGTGACAATTCTTCCTTACATATACCTGTCGAGTTCAGGTTTTTTGTACTTGAAATTGAAATCAACCTATCTTCACCATCATAGCTAATTGGTAGGCCTATGTTTGTGACTTGGTATTCGATTAACGATATATTTTGCACATATAAACGTGTTTTTCATATTTCAAATAAGCAATATATATTATTACATTAAAGTCTGGATTTCTCTTAATGACCTCGGGTTCAGAGCCCCAGGCGAAATCACTCTAACACTATAGTATTTGACCGGCTGGGTTTCGAACCCTGGTCTAAGATACTTGTATGACATTAACCATAACACTTAACAACGAAGAAAAAAAGACAATGACAATCCTATACATATACCTGTCGAATTCATAATTTTTGTATTTAGAATTGCAATAAACCCATCTTCACCATCATGGCTAATATATATATATATATATATATATATATA
>NC_090743.1:90100101-90117601 GCF_036898095.1 Palaemon carinicauda | reverse complement strand
AAACTGAGGTACCACTGTATGTATACATATACACAAACATTCTATATACAATTCGTCATTTTTCAAATCTGAACTTTCAAGAATAGTCTGTCCAAATCTTTTATGAGGCTCAAAAAAAAAAAAATAATAATTTGTCAATGGATAAAAAATTTCGAAAGAAATTCTGTAAATAGAAATAGAAAAAATAACCAACTTAAATTCTTATAAATCCACCTACAAAATACAATCCCTGTGCTCGTAAAATCCTGCAAATTTCTCAAGCTCAGGGATATAAATATGCGCTTACATTTTTGGTAATAACTCCGGAATAAATATAGCTATGACTAAAATAAAACTACGATTGAAAAGCTGATGAAATGTTTTTTTTTTTTTTTTTTAATAAATTTCCAAGATAAGATCTATTGATGTTCCCCAGGAAAAAAAAATAAATGAAGCAGGAAGATCAAAATGTTATTTCTTATATAAAACCTACCAAAAAAGTAAAATTGTTTACATTTTACTGTAGTACATATAAAAGTACAAAGAATGCCCAATTTAGTAATGTATGACACATGTATATTGCAATTAATTACACGCACATAAACACACGCACCACGGAAATATTCACATACAATCACTTTACGTGGGAAGGAGCCCACTGCAACACAGTCATGGCTCGAATGATTTTCTGGTGAATATGTGCACTCAACGTTTCCTAATTACTCAGTAGGATAAACAGCAACGTTATCAGAAAATAACAATGGAAAGCTGAAAATATTCCTTTATATTTCCATAATAAATTAATGTGTCCCACAGAATATTGAGCAATGGAGGCTGGAAGACGGACAAATAATATGTTGTTTTCTGATAAATGTTTTGGCTAAATGTTTACACATTTGTAAAAGATAAACAAACAAAATAATTACCCATTAAAATTGTATATATGGAACATTAAAATTTTATTAAAACAATATAAATATAAAATGATTACTGCAATATAAGTAATATACATACATACATCCATACATACATACACACACAAACACACACACACACACACACACACACACATATATATATATATATATATATGCATTTACATTTTGCACATTTGGACGTATTTTTCATATTCAAATAAGCAATATATGTCAATACCCTAATGTCTGGAGTCTCTCATACCTCGGGATCAGAGGCCCAAGGGAAACGTTTCAAAGACAAAAGCATCGGGGCGGTCAGGGAATCGATCCCAAGTTCAAGAAGCTTGCATGACACTGACACCATATAGCCACGTGGCTAAATAGTATGTCCCTGTCATGCAAGCTTCATTGACTAGGGTTCGGTCCCCTGGCCGGCCAGAATCTATTGTCTTTGTGTGGTTTGCTTTTGGGTCTCTGATCCCGAGGTATAGGAGAAAATCCAAACATTAGGGCATTAAGATATATGGTTAAATGAATATATATATATATATATATATATATGTGTGTATATATATATATGTATAATATATGTATGTATTTATATACATGTATATATATAAATATATGATAAATTTTTGCACATTTAAACGTGTTTCTTTCATATTTCAAATAAGCCATATATATTAATACATTAATGTCTGGATTCTCTTAACGATCTCGGGATCAGAGCCCCAGGCGGAACCGCCCAAGGACTATAATATCTGACCGGCAGGGATTTGAACCCTCGTCCAGGATATCTGTATGCCAGTGACCATACCACTCAGCCATGTGGCTGAGTTGTATGGTCACTCGATCTCCTCGATCTCGACGAATTGTTTAACGACAAATTGAATTGACGATGAACTGACCATAGACAAATTGACTTAGGGAAAAATTTACTATCGACAAATTCACCGGGTACAAATTGGCAGACGACGAATTGCCGTCAACGAATTGACCGGACGCCGAAAGAAGGAAATATATATATATATATATCTTCTTCCCAGCTGGTTCCCATTTTTATATGGGGTCGCCGTTGCGGATGAGCCGTTTCCATCTTTTTCTATTCTGCGCTTCTGCCTCATCAATCCCCTTCTCCTGTAAATCTCCTCTGACACAGTCCCTCCATCTCTTTCTTGGTCTCCCTCTTCTTCTTCTTCCTTGAACCTCCATCTCCATAGTATGTCTCCCAACGTGGTCCTCATCTCTCCTCATCAGGTGTCCATACCATCTCAGCCTCCCTTCCTGTACTTTCTTTGATATTTCCACCACCTTTGTCAACCCCCTTATGTAGTCATTTCTTATCCGATCCTCTCTTGTCACCCCAGACATCCACCTAAGCATTCTCATTTCTGCCACATCCATCTTCTTCTCCTCTGTCTTCCTCATGCTTGCTGTTTCTGTTCCATACAGCATTGCTGTTCTTACCACTGTCTTATGAAATTTTCCTTTCAACCTCAGTGGTATTCTTTTGTCGCAAAGAACTCCTGAGGCTGCTCTCCAGTTGTTCCAGCCTGCCTGTACCCGATGTTTAACTTCATCTTCCATACCTCCTCCAGCATTAACAAATGATCCCAAATACTTAAACTTATCAACTCTCTTTATCTGTTCTCCCCTAAGCTGAAAACTTACTTGCCTCCATCTTTCCAATTTCATTTCCAGATCTTCCCTGCTCTCTGCGCACAGAACAATATCATCTGCATACAATATGTTCCATGGTACTGCCTCCCTTACCTCTTCTATTAAAACGTCCATCACTATGTTAAAGATAAATGGGCTCAGAGCTGACCCTTGGTGTAATCCTACTCTCACCTCAAAGCCCTCTGTCTCCCCAGTACTGCTCCTCACTCTAGTAAATACATTACGGTACATCTCTTGTATCAGTCGAACATACTTCTCTGGCACCCTCCTCTCCCTCAGACTCCTCCACACCTCTTGTCTTGGGACTCGGTCATAAGCCTTTTCAAGGTCAATGAATACCACATGCATATATATATATATATATATATATTTATATATATATATATATATATATATATCTATATATATATATATATATATGACGGATTTTGAGCGAAGCAAAAAAAATCTATTTTTGGGTGAGGTCGTCCTGATGGGAGTTTACCAGAGCATTACTGTATCTGTGGATTCTCAATCAGTGCCGTACTCTCAAGAAAGTATTTTCCTGGTCCGTCTAGACCTAGAGACCTATGATGTTACCGTCATACATCATTTCATCTAAGCATGAACTATGTTAGTGCTTCCTGTCCCCTACAGGGAAGAGTCGTACTAGACTCTGGAAAAAGTCTCGAGGAGTACATAAAAATTTATGGATGACAAAATGACAAGCTTGTATAGTGGTTTCGCCCTAGGAGAGAAAATCATGAGATGTAGGTTCCATGTTTTCTGTGATGAGGCGAAGACAGTCGACTTCTGTACTTGCTGAGACAGGGATGGATCCGGTAGCGGTACGAATTTTAGTCATAGTTCCAATGCCAGAGGGAACCACATGCTATTTGGCCATTTATGGGCCACTATTGCTGCTTTCTCTTTGAAGGGTCTCAGCTTATCGAGGACCTTCAAAAGGAGTTTGTGCGGAGGGAACAGATAAATACTGGACCATCTGTTCCAGTCCAGGGACATAGCATCCACTGCCTCCGCTAGCGGATCTTCATATGGGGACACGTAACGATCTATTTTCTTGTTGTCTTTCAGCCCAAAGAGGTCTATCTGCAGCTCTGGGACTTGACTCGAGATGAAGGAGAACGATCCTGTGTCAAGGGACCATTCTGACTCTATAGATGTAAACCTGGATAGAGCCTCCGCTGTCACATTGCGGAACCCTTGAATGTGAACTGCTGACAGGTGCCATTTCTTCCTTTCCGCCAAGCGGAAGAGGGCCATAATCACTTGGTTGATTTGAGGTGACCTTGACCCATGTCGATTCAGGCATCTCACTACCACCTCGCTGTCTAGAACCAGTCTTATGTGGGTTGAGTGGCGAGGAGAAACTTTCTTTAGTGTCAAAAGTACTGCCATGGCTTCTAGAAAGTTGATGTGAAATGACTTGAAAAGATTGGACCAAGCTCCTTGGACTCTCATCTGATGAGAGTGATCTCCCCAGCCTTCCTTTGAAGCATCTGTGTGGATAGTTACTGACGGGGGAGGAGGTTGAAGAAGTATTGATTTCTTCAATTGCTTGGCATTGGACCACGGCTTGAGAAGCGTTCGCAGTCGAGTCGGTAGTGGTCTTATTAGATCTTTTCACGTGTTTGATGCATATTTTCTCCAGACTCCTGTTGCATCCTTAAGCTGTGCTCTTAGCACTAGATCTGTTATCGAAGCAAACTGTAGAGAGCCCAGCACTCTCTGCTGTTCACGTCTTGATATCCGCTTGGATTTCAATAGTCTCTTGACAGATCCTGCTATTTCTTTCCTCTTCTTACTAGGAATGGAAAGTCGATGTGACTCCAAATTCCAGTGTATTCCTAACCACTGAAATTTTTGAGCTGGAGAAAGTCGAGACTTTTTTATGTTGATCTTGAATCCCAGATGTTCCAGGAACTGGATCACTATCATAGAAGCTTGCATGCATTCTGTCCTGGATGCTGCCCATACCAGCCAGTCATCTAAGTAGGCTACTACTTGGACCTCTTTTAGGCGTAATTGTTGGACGGCTGCGTTCGCGAGCTTCGTGAAAATCCTTGGGGCTATGTTTAGCCCGAAAGGTATGGTTCTGGAGGCGTAAAGTTATCAATGAAACTTGAAGCCTAGGTAAGGGGAGAGGTGATGATTATTTGGAACACAAAACAGCCTTCCTTGGAATTTGATGGACTTAATCTTCCGGATTACTCTTTTGTCTAAGAGTTCTTGGACATATTCTTCCAGAGCGGGGGTTGAATGTTGGAAGAATTGAGGAAATTGAGGTGGAGGACTGCTCCAACTCCAACCTAGTCCATTCTTATTTAGGCTGTGGGCCCAGGGATGGAAGGTCCGGCGATACCTAAAAAGCTGTAATCTCCCTCCTACAGGAAGTATCTACTTCTGCTGTTGTGGACCTGAGGCCTTGCCTCCTTGACCGCATTCTCCCCTGGATCCCCTTCCTCTTGAAGGGCGTCTAGAAGAACATCTGGCTGTTCCTCTGGCTCTCGAACGAAAGGAAGAAGTCTGCCTTTCAGAGGCTGGGTTAAGAACTGGTGACTTTGTCGCCATTTGTTGAGGTACCAGCTGGTACGTGGTTGGAGGTTGTGCCACTATCTGAGGCACCCCGGTCACAGGAAGTTGTTGTTGATGTTGCTGTTAGTATGGATTAGCCGGCCGAGAGGATGGCCTAGGCCTTTTTGTCTTCCTCTTGGGTTGGGGACTCTCATCTGGAGAAGACTTTCTCTTAAGATCTAGGCCCCACTTTTTGAGAAGGTTCTCTGTGGCGGCCTTGTCTACTACCTCTTTAACCACTTCAATGGAAAAGAGGTCTTTACCCTAAATACGAGAGGAGATCAGTTTCCTCGGTTTGTGCCTCACCGCAACCAAGGCGAACACGAACTCTCTACAGGCTCTCCTAGCTTTAATAAAGCTATAGAAATCCTTCGTAACTGTGGCCAGATGGGTTTTGGCCACAACCATGAACATGTCCTGGTACTTGGGGTCACCTGCCATCGTTTCTAGTGTCGTTTACAACGACATCGATGCCGCGAGTCTTTCCTTTGTTTCTTGCTCTTTAGGCAAGAGAACCTCCGACAGTTTTGGAAGCGCCTCACCGAACTGGCGTTCAGCAATATCAGCTTCCAGTTTCCCGACTGAGAAGGTAAGGTGTACGTCCTTCCTGTCTTCTTGGTCCAAGGGCAAGGTCAGAGATAACGGCTTGCACTCCTCCAAGGAGGGGCATGGTTTCCCTGCCTCCACCGCTTTTAAGGCAGCCTTATATCCCTTTTCTAAGAAGGGAAAGGCTCTGGTAGGAGAGGCCACAAAGGAGGGAATCTCCTTACTCAAGGCGGGCAACTTTGAGTTAGTGAAGCCGCTCTCTTTCATCGAGCTCGTTAGTAACGTCTGAGCTTTACTATGGTAAAAAACTATGACCCCCAGCTCCGTCTCCTCCTTTAAGACTGGCTCCTTTCTAAGACGGACATAGCACTCCGGATAAGAATCTTTGTTGGGCTAAAATTCCACTTCTTCCAGGGGAATTGCTCCCAAATTTTCTGAGATCACGATCTCCCCGGTTGTCATTGGCATATGTTCGGCATGCCTCCAAGGATTGGTATCTGAGCACAAAGGAAGATCCTTCACGCTGAGCCGCTTCTGGGGCCCACGTAATGCTGCAAGTCTACGTAACTCTTGTTTCATTGCAGCTTCCTTCTCATCATTCTTCCTTTGAATTTGTTGGATCATCTCAACAATGGAAGAAAGAGTCCTTCCCAGTTCATCTGGGATAGCAGACGATGTAGAAGGAACAGGTTCTGGGTTCGGAACCGACGTAACCGACACTTCGTCGATTTCTTGCTCTTCTACTTGAAGAGTCTGGAACAGCTCCTGCTCCTGACCTTCTCCTAGAAGGTCCTTCTCAGTGGAATCCAACACCTCCGACATCCTATCGTCCAATTGGATGTCAGGAAGGGCGGCTGAGACTTCAGAATCTACCGGATTCTGGGCAATTGGTATCTCCACCTGAGGCTGGGGGATGATTGCATCAGCCGATGCTTTAGGGAAAAGGTAGGCCCTTATCTTCTCATTTGGAAGGTAGGGACCTGAGGTGTTTTTCTGAAAACCCCTCACACAGGATCATAACATTTCCCTGGCAGCATCTCTTGACTCCGTTGACTTAGGGTCGTCCAAAGCCTCGGTAATCAGGTTAGAACAAACTGTACAAACCTGAGGGTCCCAATAGCGGAGAAGACCTCTGGAGGCTGCGCATGCTGTGTGCCTCCTGCAATATTGATGTCCAGGGAAGTTCTTACTGTGGACATTACAGAACACACTCCCGCACTTCGGATGGTCCTCCTGTAAAGGGAAGAAAAATCCATGAGTATCAAGTGAAGACTTTCACTTATATTGAGATATTTGGCTTATATAGAAAAGCTATAAAAATTAGAAGGAAAGACACATACTTGTATTTCCTGCCTAGTCAATTGCTGAAACCTCCCGAGATATTAAAACTAAGGTTAATTCTATTCTAGAATACCTTACGTAATTTCCTAAACAGAAATTTAAGGTGTAGTTCACACCTTGAGATAAAGTTTTAATATACGGGATAGAAAGAATATAGAAAGAACTTACTTTCTATATCTTGTACGGTCTCAACAAAAGGCTGTACAAGATAACATAAAGTATGATGAAGAAACTTTAGTGTTATCACAAGCTCTGTACAGCAGTTTCTGCTAATGCAGTGTGTACTACACTACGAATACAGCAACTACTGTACATCCCATGCTATTGTGCCGGCTAGCACGCGCCGGTACGTGCTGGCGTGCGCCTGCACGTGCCGGCCGGCAACTACCCCTGTATAGTTCAAAGATATACTATCTTTAACAAATAGGCGGCAGCCCACTGATTCACGACTGTGTGCCGGCCGTCAATCATTGCCCGCCGACGGCTGAAAACACTAAAGCCAGGCTGCCGGCCGCTAATCGTAGTAGCCAGCAGATTCAGGCTGTGTTTCCCCTGCCGGCAGGCAAAGGTAATAAATCCCGTGCCCGCCGACAGTAGCCAAGAACCAGAGAACCTTCACCTGCCCGGCTGTCGGCTGTTAAGCCGGCAGCCGGGTTAGGGGTGCAACACAATAGTCAGAGAAACAGTATGGATGTAAGGTTATAAGGCGGCATTGCCATACGACCTTCCATCCAGAAAGAGTGAACTATGGAAGGGGAGAATGTAACATTCAGGCTTCCAAAGAATCCATAGTCTGCCGGGCTCTACCGACGGACATGGAAGGGAGACCAAGGGAGGTTTAGGGTTCACTCTGCAAAAAATAAAGGGTCTCTGCCGGCCGAAACGTAGTGCCATCCGGCAGAGAGCTGAGCCTGTCCTCCATCCTAACCTATACTAAGTACGGAAGTAGGACTGCGGCCAGAAGAAAATAAAAGAAAGAGAGATGGGGAAGGGATAAGGGTCCTATAGACTTCGTTCTAGCAGGAGACACACTCTTCCGTTAGGGAAGCTCATCCTAACCAAGAGTTGTCTATTAGGGAGGAAGACTGGCAATACTTGCTAACCTCCTCCCAACCAGAACAAAGCTAGGTGAAGTTATTTCGCCGGGCAACAGAGAAAACTCATTCTCCAGCCCGAGAAAAACAATACAGGACAGTCTGCTAGGCCACTAGAGGAAGGAATCATCCTTCCAACATGGACTAGGGAAGCAAAGCTTCCTGTGTCCGCCCCTAACCTAGCAAAGGAGACTCTTTCTCTATGCTAGGAAGAAGCAGACCACAGACTAGAAACTCTGATGTTCTGCCCTAACCCAAAAAAACAGTCACTCTGGTTATAAGGTCAGGACAGACATATCCTAGAATAGTTATACCTGAATTATTATACAGATAGAACCACTAGGATTAAGCCAAAGGCTTACAGAGGGAGAGAGGGATTGATCTTAGCCTCCGGAGGAGAAAAAGAACAATTGGGGATGTGCGAAAGTATACTACTGTACCTAGAATACTAGACTAGGTAAGATGAGAATCAATTACCTAAATCACCGAAACTCTCTCGTATACAATCTTGGAAAAACATTCAACAATATCTTACATGTATAAAATATTTGCCTATAGCTTTAATAAAATAACATTCGGAAAAACTTATATCATGCATGAAAGTACTAGTGCTAGACCGGCAAGATCGGTACCTCGACCCGTGTCGAAATCATCGAGCTAAAACTGACGGTATAATATAAGCATTCCTAGCGGAGCTAAATAGCTAAATTATTAAAGCGTAACAAACCGGTAACGTCGCTCCAGCTAACTAAATGACCTTTAAGAGCGAGCGATAGCATCCAGGATGCCTCCGGTAGGCAACAGCTCTTGTTTACTTTAAAATCACTTTTGATTTAACTCAAAATAACAAGAGCTTACATTTATATATAGTAAAGATAATACTCAACTTCCTAGAGGTAGAAGAGGCCGGAGAAGTCATCAAAATGTTAAATTAAATCCAAAATAACGAGAGAACACAGGGAAAACACCGAGTAGTTGAGCTAGACGAAAAAGGAATAAAGAGAGCGCTACCGCATTCATCAGATACACACTAGAAACGGAATCGGAGAGATGCCTTATGAGTGGCTCTCTTTTCATTCTCGTTTCGGATTCTTGTCACTATATCCCCCTCGAAGCGTTAATACTGTTCGGGGCGAAGATAGCTATGTGACGTGTCAAGAATACGTCCTCTGATATTATGCGATATCACTGTGAGATTATTTAGGGATATTCGCTCCAGGAGTTAGAATTCTGGATACCTTAAGGTAAAATTCTCTGGGAATATCACTGTAGTCAAATATACCCTAGAAAGCTACCTAATAGGAACTTCCATCAGGACGACATGGCCTGAGCCCAAATATATATATATCCCTGGAACGGTACGGTGGGTCGTCCGCGACCCCGAGCGTCAAAACAAAAGAGGTTTTTATCACGTGACTCACCCCCGTGATGGAATTTGTGGGTGATCGACCTGCAGTCGGTCACTTGCCCACACGCTCTAGTAGTGTTCAGACGTGCTTCGCTCTAGCTCTACTCCTTCCCAGATTTCTGAGACACGTCGGGGTCGAGCGCGACCGAGTTTACCCTTCTAAGGTAAGTTGCATAATTATCAAAGTTATTACGTATTAAGAAATAGTCGTAGAATGGTGCAACTTGTATAGGTTATCAGATGTGGAAAGTCTTGGTGAATGGTTTGGCTACCACGTGCAGGTTTTTTTTTTTTGTTGAAATGCCGTTCATCACCACGAGGACCATTTTACCGTGAGTGCCCCTTTTTCAGTTTTTTGCATTTTTTGGCCAAGTCATTTTTCCGTAAGAAATTGCCAAATAGTGTCGCAAAACTTTTGCTTTTTCAGTGTTGGAAAGTGTGTATAGTTGATCTGGCTACCCATGCGTGACTTTGTTTTTGTCAGGTGCGCCGTAGATATTGGTATGTGGGGTATTTTCCTGCGGTTACCAATTTCTGTTTTTTTTCAATATTTGTAAAAATTTACTACGGCGTAAGGAATTGCCATATAGTATTGATTTTTTTTTCATGTTTATTTGTTCGAAAGTGTGCCTTGATGGTTGGGCTAACACGTGCATGTCTTTTTTTTTATCTGAGATGCCGTATATTAGAATGTTGGTCATTTTTCCGCGAGTGCCCCTTTTTCAGTTTTTTTCATTTCTTGGCTAAGTCATTTTTCCGTGAGAAATTAGCAAATAGTATCGCAAAACTTTTATTTTTATAGCATTGGAAAGTGTGTATAGATGATCTGGCTACCCATCGGTGACTTTGTTTTTATCAGGTACGCCGTAGATATTAGTATGTGGCGTATTTTCCTGTGGTTGCCAATTTCTGTTTTTTTCAATATTTGTAAAAATTTACTACGGCGTAAGGAATTGCCATATAGTATTGATTTTTTTCATGTTTATTTGTTCGAAAGTGTGCCTTGATGGTTGGGCTAACACGTGCATGTCTTTTTTTTTTATCTGAGATGCCGTATATTAGAATGTTGGCCATTTTTTCGCGAGTGCCCCTTTTTATTTGTTTTGCATTTTTTTGCTTAGTCATGTTACCGTAAGGAATTGGCAAGTTTTGTCGTAAAACTTATATTTTTATTGTGTTGGAAAGGGTTTCTAGATGATCTGGCTACCCATGCCTATCTTATTTTTTAGCCAGATATGGCGTATATAGGTATGTGTTCGATTTTCCTGTGTTTGCTATTTTTTCGTTTTTTCCCATTTCTTTCGAAATTACTACGTACTAAGGAACTATCACAGAGTAATGATTCATTTAGATGTTTATTTCTCGGAAAATGTGCCTTGATGGTTTGCCTAGCACGTGGCTGAAATTTTTTTTTTTCTGAATGGACCACCATTAGCACGTTGCTATTTTTCATCGAGTGCCCTTTTTTTATTGGTTTTGCATTTTTTGCTTAGTCATGTTACCGTTAGGAATTGGCAAGTTTTGTCGTTAAACTTATATTTTTATAGTGTTAGAAAGTGTTTCTAGATGATCTGGCTACCCATGCCTATCTTTTTTTTTTAGCCAGATATGGCGTATATATTTGTTACTGTTCTTAGAATGATATATTGTTAATTTATTCTCATCATTAATTTATTTCCTTATTTCCTTTCCTCACTAGGTTATTTTTCCCTGTTGGAGCCCTTACTTGGAGCATCTTACTTTTCCAACTAGGCTTGAAGCTTGGCTAATAATAATATAGGTATGTGTTCGATTTTCCTGTGTTTGCCATTTTTTCGTTTTTTCCCATTTCTTTCAAAATTACTACGTACTAAGTAACTATCACAGAGTAATGATTCATTTAGATGTTTATTTGTCGGAAAATGTGCCTTGATGGTTTTCCTAGCACGTGGCTGAAATTTTTTTTTTCTGAATGGACCACCATTAGCACGTTGCTATTTTTCATCGAGTGCCCTTTTTTATTTGTTTTGCATTTTTTTGCTTAGTCATGTTACCGTAATGAATTGGCAAGTTTTGTCGTAAAACTTATATTTTTATAGTGTTGGAAAGTGTTTCTAGATGATCTGGCTACCCATGCATGACATTGTTTTTTGCCTTAGATATATTGGTAGGGGATCCATTTTTCATCGAATGCGTATTTCTAATTTTTTCTCATTCTTTGCAGATATCAAAATGGCAAGCAGGAGGCAATCATTGGGCTTGGATGCCATAAATCAGCTCTTAGAGCAGTTCGATAGTGATGTCGATGATGCTTTGGAGATTGATGACATCAGTGACGATGAATTTATCAATATCGATGAGTTGGAGCAGGAGGTCAGGGAGGAACAGGAGGTGACCCAAAATCCTGAAATTATCGCCTTAGGGAATGGAGATGGAGAAGCCGACGACGATGTGGGGGAGGAAGAGGGGGTTGGGGCTTCTGGTTCTCATGTTGTCCCAGTCAGCACAATAACAAGTCCTGTGCCATCGACTTCACGTGGTCCGCCCCCAGTAACGGTACCTCAGCTCACGCCAGTGGAGGAGAGAAGCAGAAAGAGGAGAAGGGGGGATCTACAGGCAGCTAGGGGGACGGCAATCACCCACATAGATGCTGAATAGGTGAAAGGTCGCGACGGTACTGTTTGGCATAGAGACCCAAATCCCACCCTCCCCCATATGTTCACACCAAGGATTGAGCCTGGGGGTCCCACTTCTCTCACGTTGGGAACGAGCAAAGTGTCCGACATTTTCTCGCTCTTTTTGAGCGACCGCATGCTAGCCGAGGTTGTTTTGCATTCTAATGAACGCCTTGCCCTATTGAGGAGTCATTATCATCATAAGGGCAACGTTGCCCTCAGGGACATTGACCTGAGGGAACTGAAGGCGTTTATTGGTATCCTAATAATGACGGTAGTGCGGTCGGACAACCATACACCGACCTGGGACATGTGGAACCTCACAGAGGGAAATCCTTTGTACAGATGTACAATGAACGAGCGTCGTTTCACCCTGTTGGTGAGGGTAATTCGGTTCGATGATTCGGCCACCGGAGTAGAGAGGGTGAAAATGGATCGCCTCGCACCCATTAGAAAACTCTTCGATCACGTGGTGACCAATTGTCGAAACAATTACAGCCCAGGACCACATCTGACTGTGGATGAACAGCTTGTCCCTTTCCGGGGACGCTGTCCATTCAAGATGTACATACCAAATAAACCTTCTAAGTAAGTAAAATTCTTTGTTTTTCATATTTGCACATGTTATTATTGTTTTGAAATTATAAAAAATTGTTTATTTATATATATATATATATATATATATATATATATATATATATATATATATATATATATATATATATATATATTTTGTGAAGTAAAGAACTTGCTATATGATTTATGTATCTAAATCATAATATATCATCTATTCTATCTCTATCTATGTATAACCTGTTTACTTATATAACTGATATTTTATCTTTCGTATTTGTAAATGTTTTTCTTATATATTTATTATTATTATTATTTTATTATTATTATTACTATATTGATTAGTAATATAATTGTATATTGTATATTTTTTTTTTTTATCTTTTTACCTTTATTAGTTACTAATTCCATTTCCCTTCTTCTAGATATGGTATCAAGATTGTATTGGCGTGTGATGCCGATACGCATTACATGTGTAATGCGATTGCGTACTTGGGGAAGGACACTGTCCAGATACCTAGAGGATCAACGCTTGGAGAAGTTTTTACGTCTGATCTTGTGGCACCTTTTCAGAGAAGTGGCCGCACAGTGACGACGGATAACTTTTTCACGACGCAACCGCTTGCTTTGTCACTCTTGGATAAGGACATGCATTTGTGTGGCACCATTCGCCTAAAGCCTTATATTCCTAAGGAACTTATGGAGAAGGTGCTTCCCCCAAAGGACTCAGTGGCAGTGTTCAATTACGAACGCAATCTAATTCTACAGTGTCAGCAAATTAGTAGGACTAAGAAGGTGATGCTGTTGAGTTCCCTGCATCATGATCCGTCTGAAGTCGAAAAAAGGAAGACCGACATTCAGATGTTTTATAATGCGACCAAAGGAGGTGTAGACACATTCGACCAGATGTGTTCTACATCTAGTTGTATTCGTAAGTCACGACGCTGGCCTCTGAGATATTGAATATAATAATGGTCAATTCTTATATTCTCTATACGTCCATGCCTTTCGCCAAGACAGTGCCAAAGCGAACGTTCTCAGAGTTATCGCCTACGAGTTGTAGGTCGAAAGGACTCTGTCAAATCATGGTGGATACTTTCAAGATACCTGAGCAGGACCCACCAAGACCTCGAATTGCCGTTGGCCACATAAAACTCCCTAAAAGGATTCGCTGTCACAGCTGCCCGCCTAGGGACGACCGCAAGACAAACACTGCCTGTCTCCTGTGCAAGAGTCCTGTTTGTCTGGTCCACCAGAGTGTCCTCTGTCCAAACTGTAGCATCTGTCCAAACTGTAACGCAGCGTTATTTGTAAGTTACAACATGAAAATTTTGTTTACTTCTTTTTTGATTGAATATCATCAAATTTTATTACCAAAAATATTATTATTGATTTACAATTTTCTTTTTTTTCGAATTTATTTCCCTTCAAAAATTTTTTTTTGGGTCAGCATTCTAATTTTATAATCGTAAAATAATAGACAATCATCCAGCAACCCACCATACAATTTTTATGCATATCCAAGAATAATTAGATTAGTAAATAACACCTTGAAATTGACATACCCTTCCTACATTTCAGGAGGCAGAATAGGGAGTCTGAGTCAGTGTGGTTGGCGGCCATTTTGTGGACTTATCCGAAGCGTAACATGCCCTATCTATATATATTCTTGTTCCTTATAGAATTTGTGATATTTTGGTATATTTTTACCTGCAAAAAATCATATTATATATTATATATAGGTATTTTTTTACTAAATTTCTAAGTACTCAAAAAATGACCTTTAGATATGGCCCCTGATATAAATGTAATTTACAAAATAATGAAGATTTTTTTTACATATTTCTATTCCAGGATAACATATGTTTATTCCATAAAAAAATTAGCCAATTCGGATTTCATTTGGGTACCTAAAAAAATTGATGAAATTTGGACACATTTTTTTTTGGCCAAAAAAAGTTACCCTTTTTTTCTCATTTCAGATCTTCACCTCTATGGGTCCGATTTCATCCAAAATATAGCAAGATGTGTCCTAAACATTCAAGATTCAATCCCTAAAATTAGTTTTGTAAATAGGAGAAATTTTTTTTTTTATTAATTTTTATGTAAGGTCTTTTTTTTTCTACTTATTTTTTTAAAATATTTATAATAAATAGTTTTTCTGCAGATGAGTAGTTTTTATCTTTACAGTAGTTTTAAGCTTTCATTTAA
Organism: Palaemon carinicauda; assembly: GCF_036898095.1. Lineage (NCBI taxonomy): Eukaryota > Metazoa > Arthropoda > Malacostraca > Decapoda > Palaemonidae > Palaemon > Palaemon carinicauda. The sequence goes on along the minus strand of NC_090743.1, from coordinate 90,102,624 downwards.
TTTTTTTTTGTTAAAAAAAAAGGAGGTTACTGCAAAAAGAGATTTTTCAAGAATTTTATTTTGCGTCGGGGTCGCGCGCGACCGAGTATACCCTTAAAGGGGTGTCCGAGGAGCGTACCTATCCAGGGTTAAATATATATATATATATATATATATATATATATATATATATATATATATATATATATGATAAATTTTGCATATTTTTACGTGTTTTTCATATTCAAATAAGCCATATATATTTTTGATACATTAATGTCTGGATTCCGAGGTCGTTAAGAGAGTCCAGACATTAATGTATCAAAAATATATATGGCTTATTTGAATATATATATATATATATATATATATATATATATATATATATATATATATATATATATATATATATATATATATATATATATATATATATTAAGAATTTAGATAGTGAAAATATAGAAATTAATATCAATGGAGAATACCTCAACAAATTAAGATTTGTTGATGAAATAGTTGTCTTTACTGAATTATGGGAGGAATTACAAAAGATGATAGAAGATTTGAATTGAGAAAGCAAAGTGTCGGACTGAAAATTAACCTTAGTAAAACTAAAATAATGTTCAATGAAAAGACAGAGAGAAAACAAATACGAGCTATGGACGAGCCTCTAGAGATTGTTGATAACAGACAGTAATTGTTTATCCAGGACACGAGACCAAATTATACGAAGGATCAGCTTGGGATACAGAGAATTTAGTAAACAAAATGAGATTTTAAAAGTGAAATGATAATTTCTCTAAAAAGATGAGTATTTAATGAGATATCCTACGAGTATTAACTTATCCCTCAGAAACTTAGATCCTTACTAAAGCCTTAGAACAGCGTTTCTTAACATTTTTCGGCCATAGCACCCCTTTTGGTCAGGCCTAAGTAATCCAGCACCGCTTGCCATTGTTTATTACCTAATTATTACAATGATAAAGCAAAGACAAGTGCAGTACAGCTTGCTTATATATTTTCTTCATTCTCTAAAACAAAAACATTCATTATGGTAATTGCATTGACAAAAATAATAAAAAAAAAAGGGAAAAGAAATTATAAATCCAATAAAAAAATACTTTTTAATGCGATTTTTGTTGTCAGATGCACAAGCCCAAGGCTCCAACAGGATAAAATACTCTATTGAAGAAATGAAATAAGCAAATAAGTGACTTATAATGAAGAAATGAGCTATTAAAATGTTCTAAGAACACTAACGACATCAAAATAGATTTTCCATATATAAACTATTAAAACTGACTCATGTTAGCCTGTTCAACATAAATATTATACCGAATCAACTACCTGATTATAGGTAGTACGTTGGCCAGGGAAGCAGCCTCCCGTTGAGATACTTCCGCTAGAGAGTTATGGGGTCCTTTGACTGGCCAGACAGTACAACATTAGATCCTTCTCTCTGGTTATGGTTAATTTTCCCATAGCCTACACATACACTGAATAATCTGGCATACTCGTTACAGATTCTCATGCTCCTGACAACACAGAGATTATCAAATAATTCTTCTTCACACAAAGGGTTAACCACTGCGCTGTAATTGTTCAGTGGCTACTTTCCTCTTGGTAAGGGTAGAAGAAACATTTTAGCTATGGTAAGCAGCTCGTCTAGAGGAAGGTATTCTAATATCAAACCAATGTTCTTTAGTCTTTGGTAGTGCCATAGCCTCTGTACCATGGTCTTCCACTGTCCTGGGTTATAGTTCTCTTGCTTGATGGTACACTTGGGAAAATTATTCTATCTAATTTCCCTTCCTCTGGATTTGTCAAAGTTTTGATAGTTTATATAGGAAATTTATATTTTGAATCTGTTACTGACCTCACATTATTTTATTTTTCCTTGTTACCTTTCTTTGCTGGGCTGTTTTTCCTGTTGGGGCCCCTGAGCTTATAGCATCCTGCTTTTCCAACTAGATTGTAGCTTTGTATGAAATAATAAAAATCAACGAGATCATTCCACAAATTAGTCAAAACTGCAATAAAACTTTTAAAATACTGTGTAGTATTGAGCCTCCTCAGGGAAAAAGCATAGCAATTTGAATTAACTGGATACCTGGTATAACCAACAGGATGATACTGTAGGGAAGATCTGTATGTGAAGGATGGTCAGAATTATGAAAATTTTTATGCAACATGGATACTGAACTAATTGAACGACGGTGTCAGAGATTAATATCTAGATCAGGAATAACAAATTTGGTAGACCGTAAATTCCTGTATAAGAAAGTAAGATTAGAACTAGTAGGTGAAGATCAGACAGGAAATAATACAGGAAACAAGGTAAAGTTAAAACAATTCTTCAGAATATATTGATAACCATATATATATGTATATATATATATATATATATATATATATATATATATATATATATATATATATATATATATATATGCATATATATATCCATAAATACACAAATACATAAATATATATATATATATATATATATATATATATATATATATATATATATATCTATCTATA
>NC_090743.1:90092601-90097601 GCF_036898095.1 Palaemon carinicauda | reverse complement strand
GCAAATATTTCAAGTTTTGTCATCATTAAAATATATAGTATGCACATTCTAAAGAGATTAGAGAGAAAGATTGATGAAAAGCTGAGAGATGAAGAAGCAGAATTTAGAAAAGGGGGAAACTGTATTGATCAAATTTTCATTTTAAGACATATGGTACAGCAATGTGTAGAATATAAAACTCCTCTTTTGATGGCATTTGTGGACTATGATAATATCTTTGATGGTGTGCGGCGGCCAATCTTAATGGAGAGTACTGCGTTATTATGGAATTCCCCTTATATATGTAAATTGGATCAAGTCTGTTCATGAGCATAGCAAAAACAATGTTGATGTTAGTGGAGTATTATCAAATAGATTTCCGGTGAACAATAGAGTACTTCAAAGAAATGTGTTGTTACCTATGATGTTTGTTCTCCTCATGGATTTTTTAATACATAGAACATTTGGGGATGGCGGAGCAGGATTCGGTTGGATTGATGAAATGAAATTAAATGGCATACGTCTGCTGATAATGGCGTTATTGGCAAAACACTACAGGACTTGCAAAGCTTGATTAACAGAATGCATGAAATATCACATGAGGTAGTGCCCAAGAAAAATATAAAAAAGACAGAGATGATAAGACCGGAATAGACAATGGAAGATGAAATATTATAGGAAGGAGAAGCGATTTACCAGGTAAAATCATTTGGATATACAGATACTATGATCTCTAATCAAAATTACACATAAATTCAGGCTATATATCACTTTGGTTAGATCGGTCTTACTGTATGGCCATGAGTCATGGTATAACCATGAAACAATATCCAGAACACTATATTGATTTGAGAGGAAAGCCCTAAGAAGAATATTGGGAGTTAAATGGCAGGACAGGATTAGAAAGAAAAGTATAAAAGAGATTTCTCGAGTGCCATATGTGGATGAGATAAGGGTGAGGGGTAGAAGGAACTGGTTTGGGCATGCTCCTCTTACTCTCCAAAAGAAATTGGTTCAATGAACTTTCAACTAGGCTCCAAAAGGCCCTTGATTAGTTGGAAGGCCCGGGCCTGCATGGCTTATAGGTATGAGGAGTGAAGTGGGAGATGATTAATGAAGAAGAATTGATTTAAAAGCTCGGGATAGAGAAGACTAGCAAAATCTAACCGAGCTCCTTTGTGTCAATGGGCGTAGGAGGAGATGAGGATGAGGAATACTTTATAATAAACTGAGCGTGGAAGATGGTTAGGTTATTCCAAAAATTATTATTTTACTTCCTAGAAGACTCCACATTATAACCTTATCATTCCTGCCTTAGGGAATTGAGAATTAACGTTGAATTGGATGTGCTACTATTTACTTCCTTATTATTATTATTATTATTATTATTATTATTATTATTATTATTATTATTATTATTATTATTATTTACACTTATCTTTTTTTTTAATGATTCAAGCATTACTAGCAAGTTCGCCAGCTCAGCATAAAGAGAGGGAAAAAAAATCGTTAAAGTTGAATGGTTTCGTTCTCACATTTGAATAATTTACCTGGCTACCCAATACCAATCTGAAACCGGGCATAAGATAAAAGATTCGGAACAAATTACAAAAACGTGGTACCATGAAACTTTACTGCACCTGCAAAACATGTCAAAACTAATATTCGGAAGAATATCCTTGAGAAAAATAAATAAATTATATGTATTCCACTACTCCAATAGATAAAATAGTATATATATATATATATATATATATATATATATATATATATATATATATATATATATATATATATATATATATATAAATATATATAAATATATATATATATATATATATATAATATACATATATAAAGTATATATATATATATATATATATATATATATATATATATATATATATATATATATATATATATATATATATATATATATATATATATATATGAGTGTATACATACATACATACATACAAACATATATATATATATATATATATATATATATATATATATATATATATATATCTGTGTGTATGCATATAATTTATATATATATATATATATATATATATATATATATATATATATATATATATATGTATATATATGTATGTATATATACTGTATAAATATATATATATATATATATATATATATATATATATATATATATATATATGTATGTATATATACTGTATAAATATATATATATATATATATATATATAGAGAGAGAGAGAGAGAGAGAGAGAGAGAGAGAGAGAGAGAGAGTATATATATACATATATATATATATATATATATATATATATATACATATATATATATATATATATATATATATATATATATATATATATATATATTCATATATATATCCATAAACACACAGATATTATATATATATATATATATATATATATATATATATATATATATATATATATATATATATAATATCTGTGTGTTTATAGATATAGATATAAATATATATGCATATATATATATATATATATATATATATATATATATATATATATATAATATCTGTGTGTTTATAGATAGAGATATAAATATATATGTATATATATATATATATATATATATATATATATATATATATATATATATATATATATATATATATATATATATATAGCTATATCCAAGTTTGCCAACGGTTATACTTCTATGAGCGTATCAGCAACTTGGTGTCATAATGAGAGCTTTGAGTGTGGAGGAAATGGCCCCCTAAATCTTGATGAAGTCACTGGAATCAGGGTGACAACTCGGGCTTTTACTCCTGATGCCTGGCGGTAGATCTTACTAGAATTAGTATAGATTAACAGGATCTCTTGCCTAAGTTATATAGGCACTGCGCATCACAAGGAACTGGCTATCCTTTGATGTATCTAGTCAATGAATCCTCTATGGATTTATTCAGTAATGGAAAGAGAAGATGAAAGAATGGCACCCAATCTCGGGCGTAGCGAGGTGCTAGGAATTTCCCGGTTTATGCATACTAAGGCAAAATTGAAAATAGGTAATAGGATTGTTTGAACCATGAATTTGATTGGGAAGTTATAGCAAGTGGAGAGTGAACGTATGAAATAGTGTTTGGACATTTTGGCTGTAAGTCAAACACTTTGTAAGGGGATCGGTAAGGAAACTTTAGACAAAGGCAATATATGTATCTACTCAGGAAGATCAGATGGAGTTAAAAGAGGAGGGGTTAGAATAATGATAACATCAAGAACAGAAAAGTCATTAACCAAGTGCGAAGAAAGAAAAGATGAATACTATGAAGAATTGCAGAGTATAATAGATGGGATCCCTAAGAGAGATATGAAAATTGTGATTGACAACTTCAATGCTAAAGTTGGAAGGAAAAATCAAGGGATAGAGAATGTGAGAGGTGTCGAGGGTCTTGTCAAAGTTCTAAATGAAAATGGAGTCCATTTCATAACTTTCTGTTCAGCAGACAGTATTGTAATTGGGAGTACTCTTTTTAAATGCAAGAACATCCACAAGTGTACATCGACTTCACCATGTAGCAATTACAAAAATCAAATAAATCACATTGCCATTAATAAAGATAGAAGGATGAATCTCAGAAATGTAAGAAGCTATAGCAGTGCAGATATTGGTAGTGATAAAAAACTAGTCATTGCCAAACTGATATTAAAACTGAAAGCACCCAACAGAGAGGTAGATGGAATACCTAGGTTTGATATAACTAAGCTTTTAGAAAATGAGCACAGAGAAACATTTGCAATTGAATGTAGGAATCGATTTGCAGTTTTAGAGACTCTAAGAGACGAAGAGCAGACAATTATTGAAGAATGGTGTGATATTAAGAGTATATATCAATCAGTTGGTAGTGAAATCTTGGGACACGAAGTTACAAGGAGAAAGCCTTGGATATCGTGTTACTTGGGATGCTATAAAAAGGAGACAACGACAGAAATTGATTGTTGAGAGTTTTCGAGGAAGTAATGAAAATTACAAGGTACAGCATGCTAAGTATTCCAGTATTGACAGCGAGGTCAAAAGAAAAGCCAGGAATGACTGGAGAAAACATTTAGACAGTAAAGGAGATGAGGCTGACAAAGCTATGAATTGGGGAAGTGGCTATGTTGTAGGAATGGGGAAAAGAAGAAGAAGCATATACCCATAAAAAAGAGAGATAGATCTATTAAAACAGCAGAAAATGACGAAAGACAACGTTATATGGAACACTTTAGTGAGGTCATGAATAGGATATATGAAGGGAATAATTTGACTAATATACCTGAAGCTGATGAAGGCCTTGATGTACCCATGAAGGAATTCAGTGTGTTTGAGGTTGAAGCTATCCTCAAAACACTGAAGAGATGGAAACTCCCTGAATGCGATGAAATATCTGCCGAGATAATCCTGGCCGAAAATGAAGTGACTCCCAGACTACTTACAAGATTATTTTGTAGAATGTGGCATGAAGAGGCAAAACCTAATGAATGATAGTTAAGAGTGTACATGAAAATGGCAAAGAAGGAGACCTGACTGATTGCAATAAATGCGAAGGCATCACACTTACGTCTATTGTTATAGAAATATATAGTATGCTTATTCTAAAGAGACTGGAGAGAAAGATTGATGAAAAGCTGAGAGATGAACAAGCAGGATTTAGGAAAGGTAGAAGTTGCACTGACAAAATTTTCATTTGAGACATGCTGTACAGCAATGCGTAGAATATAAAAATCCACTTTGATGGCCTTTGTGGACTATGAAAAAGTTTCTGAATAGCATGTACCAAACAATTTTTTGGAGAGTCCTGCGTTATTATGTAATTCCTCTTAAATATGTATATTTAATAATAAGTGCAAAGTTAAAGTTAATGGAGTTTTATCGAATGAATTTCCAGTGAAGGATACTCCAAGAGAATGTGTTGTCACTTATGTTGTTTATCCTCCTCGTGGATTTTGTAATGAGTAAAACAGTTGGAGAGGGTGGAGAAAGGTTGGAGTGGATTGGTGA
>NC_090743.1:90085101-90090101 GCF_036898095.1 Palaemon carinicauda | reverse complement strand
AGTTTGGGAGACGACAAAAGCTTTAAATGTTCAAATAATGAAACTGTCATTAAACGAGGTCATACAAAAAGCTTAAAATAATCGTCATAGAGAACAAAGGAGGAAAATATGAAAGGAATAAAAACATAGTTTGTAAATAAGTATTCAAAATACTCTAAACATTAAAGGGAACAGGATTAAGGTACAAGGCATACACTATCATGATACGAAAAACTATGACACCTTATGATGGGTACTTAAATTTTACTGTTTGTGTTTTGTTTGATGATTTAGTTGAATTATTAAATTTTATTTCCCATTCGAGCAGTATGTGTTTCATGAATAACATATGATATTGATAATTTTAAATTAACTAATGATCTTCACAAAAATTGCCCATAATACTTTCTGGATAGGATAAGGACACGGTATAACTGAAATATCACACACACACACACACACACACACACACACACACACATATATATTTATATATATATATATATATATATATATATATATATATATATATATATATATATATATATATATATATATATATGTATATGTATATATATATATATATATATATATATATATATACATATACATATATATATATATATATATATGTATATATATATATATATATATATATATATATATATATATATATATATATATATATATATATATATATATATATATGTATGTATATATATATATTATATTATATTATACATATGGTCCTGTGTCTGGGAGCCAAAATATAATATTATATATATTATGGCTGGCACGCTACACAACCTCTCGAGTACCAAACTCACCTGTTTGTTTTTGCATTAATTTGTTATATTTGAAGACAACCGAACTCTGAGAAGATTATACAACTCCCAGACAGAAATATATAAAAACACGGAATATCCAAAGGTCTCTTGAGTACACTCAAAACAACACTGGGTAATTATTATTAAGAACTACTGTATTCAAATAGAGTAGTAATAGATTATTCTCGTGGCTTGGGGACCAGCACCTAGCGACAGCAAAGTCATCAACATGATGAAAAATTCAGGGGATGAACCTTGGTTTCCGGCAACTCTCTCTCTCCCCTGCTCCACCCACCTACCGTTCGTGGAAATAAAAAAAAAACAAAAAAAAAAAAACCATGAAATCTAACACTGGGGTTTTTGAGAACCTTCCAAACCACGTGGCAAATATAAGAATTGCGTATTTTCTCACAAATATGATACAATACCTCATAAAAATATAAAAAAAAGATTACATAAGCCCTTGTTCATAGCTCGTATAGATGATATAACACTCTTAAACAGTTGTGTAAGACTTCATAACAAAATACATGAAATAAAAAGTGAATTCCTAAAAATAACGTAAATTTACATATACTAATTTGAATGAAAAATACAATGAAAATAACGACTAAAGTCTTACGTAATTTACATACCAAACTTATACCTACATGAGAGGTACTCATCTTAAGAGCTGGCTATCCACCTCATATACACAAATGAAATATATAAATATAATACATGAATGAATGATTTACTCTACACTAGACCAGCTTCGTAAGAGTATATATATATGACAAAAACCGGTAAGAAAAGGAAAATTACTATTTGACCGATTGACTTCCTGTTTAATACACCTCCTCAAGGTTTTATCTTTAGAAAAATATTTATAGTACAAAGAAACCTCATTGACGATGTACAAGCATAACAAAAGTAAGCAAACTACTTAAAAGCTAATTGCATACAAATTTCATTTATCAGTAATTCATCCAGTGTGTACTATTGCGGCCAATAGTTTCTATCGACTCCGGGTTAAAAGTCCCCACATTGATTTCTCCCTTTCGAGAAGGCAGGTTGACTTTTTATTATGTTACAACTACACCACTGCATTAACTAGCAACCAAGCATTTCTGTATTTAAAGACAGATTTTATCTCTCTCTCTCTCTCTCTCTCTCTCTCTCTCTCTCTCTCTCTCTCTCTCTCTCTCTCTCTCTCTCTCTCTCATTCTGTAATGCGTGTACGTCATCACAGAAGTTTCTTTGTACTCTAAAATTTTAATGTATTTTAAAATCATGAGACGTTTGAGGTGTTATAAAGAGGAGAGCTCTCGGCCAAATTTTCGTTTTACTTTTGCCTCCCGGCCTCCTGTCATCTTCCAACATAGCACGTTCCAGCGATTTGTCGTTAAAATTGCGAATACGTGATAGGGACTTCTTAACAGATCATGTCATGGGCAAAATAAGTGGAGATATGGTGATACACGATTTTTTTCAGTTTAGAGAGAGAGAGAGAGAGAGAGAGAGAGAGAGAGAGAGAGAGAGAGAGAGAGAGAGAGAGAGAGAGAGAGAGAGAGAGAGAGAGAGAGAAGAAATTGTACGGTTTTCTAGTGTGAATAGATAAATTATTCTGAAGACCCTTTCAATAGAGTAAAGTGTAACTAAGATGTAATGCTTAGAATCTTGTACGTGAGAGACTATGTAAAACAAACAGTAGTTTAACTCGTAACCTTTGAGATCCAGGGAATTGCAGGAAGATAAATTGCCTTGGCTCGATGCCATCTTGTGGGAGACGTCGACCATTCGACTCTTATTGCACTCGTACAAAGAAACTCTAATCTCTATTCTCCAGCATTGTCATTGCTATATTTGTTTTTATGGAGGACATTGTGGTGTTTGTTAATTTTAGATTTGGTACTGACTAAAAAAAATATGGTTATTCGGTTAATTAATCATAGTTTTTCTTGTTTATATGATATTCTATATAATAAACGGTATTCATATATAATGCTTATAGTAAAGTAATGTTTCCACAGATATAATTTTATTTGTAATTGCATCCTCTCTATCATGATGAGAGATATTATTTGTATTTGACTTTATGTACTTCATCATAACTATCAAGTATACATATTTTTTGTTAATGAACAAATCTGGGAGACAATATATGAAGCTTTAAATAGAATGTTAACATTACTTGCCATATATTTAACCCTTTCTTGAGTACCACAAAACTCATTTGCTTTTAACTGGAAAAAAACATACCCAAGTAAAGAATTTTTTATTTCTATCCTAGGATTCTTTATCAAAATAGTGTTTATTCTTTTTATTTTTTTTTTTTGGGGGGGGGTCTCATCCACTTGTAAATACTAATCATCAGTATTAGATTCAGCCGGTTTATTAACAAATGGTTTTGAATTAACTGTCTTCAGTTCAGGTATACTATTGACAAATTTATCCATCTTCCATTTACAATCTGGGAAAATAAGGAGAGGGGATAGTTGAGTGTTATGAGAGAAAGATTTATTTTCTAAACCATATAAAATCATTATTGCCACAATGATTTTCTCATTTAAAAGTGTCTTGTTAGGTAAAACGAAAACAGGACTAGGTTACTGGTACCGGAATATCTATTCTATTGACTGAATTGATAGGTGTCAACCCGAACTCTAACCCAAAGTATTGCCGGTAGAGGTGGAGTCACATATTCAAGTATCTTGCGTTTGTTTGCTCACGTAAGAAAATCTATTGGTAGCTGGCAATCAAAGACTTGAAACTTTTAAGCAGGCCACGTAGATCCCAGTGCAAGTGGTGAGGGATGGAGTAGTGGTTAGTGTGTGTGGCGTGTGGTGCCACGTTTTTTTTTTTTTTTTTTTTTTGTTAGTTTGTCTGGCGTGTGGTGCCACGTTTCTTAGTTTGTCTGGCGTGTGATCCCAGATTTTTTTTTCTAAGTACGTCTGGCGTGTGGTGCCAGTTTTTTTTTAGTATGTCTGGAGTGTGGTGCCACATTTTTTCATTAGCATGTCTGGCGTGTGGTGCCACGTTTTTTTTTTAGTATGTCTGGCGTGTGGTGCCACGTTTTTTTGTTAGTATGACTGGCGTGGGGTGCCACGTTTTTTTTTTGTTAGTATGTCTGGCGTGTGGTGCCATGTTTTTTTGTTAGTATATCTGGCGTGTGGTGCCACACTTTTTTCTTAGTATATCTGGTGTGTGGTGCCACGTTTTTTTTTTATCATGTCTGGCGTGTCGTGCCACGTTTTTTTTTTTTTTTTTGTAAGTATGTCTTTTTTTTGTAAGTATGTCTGGCTTGAGGTGCCACGTTTTTTTTTTGTTAGTATGTCTGGAATGAGGTTCCAGGTTTTTTTGTTAGTATGTCTGGCGTGTGGTGCCACGTTTTTTTTTTTTTTTTTTAGTATGTCTGGCTTGTGGTGCCATGTTTTTTTTTTGTTAGTATGTCCGGCATGCGGTTCCAGGTTATTTTTTGTCAGTATGTCTGGCGTGTGGTGGATCATTTTTTTTTTTTTTTAGTTAGTATCTATGGCGTGTGGTGCCACGTCTTTCTCTTAGTATGTCTGGCGTGTGGTGCCACTTTATTTTTCTAACTATGTCTGACGTGCGGTGCCACTTTTCTTTTTTGTTAGTATGTCTGGCGTGCGGTGCCACGTCTTTTTGTTAGTATGTGTGGTGTGTGGTGCCACATTTTGTCCTTAATATGTCTGGCATGTGGTGCCACGTTTTTGTTTTTTCTTAGTATGTCTGGCGTGTGGTGCAAGGTTTTTTCCTTAGTATGTCTGGCATGTGGTTCCAGGCTTTTTTTTCTTTTTAGTATGTCTTGCGTGTTGTGCCACGTTTTTTTTTTTGTTTGTTAGTATGTCTGGCGTGTGGTGCCACGTTTTTTGGGGTGGTATCCTTACTTTCTGATATCTGATTGAATGCAAATCACGTTTGGGGCTCGAGCCTGTACATGAACAGTTTTGCAAACTTGGCGGTCTTGACAGTCTACTGACGGTACCATGTAAGCAGTACTTCCGATCAACATACTAGTGAAAATTTTTGGAAACTTCGAACTATGAAGTATTTTATATATATATATATATATATATATATATATATATATATATATATATATATATATATATATATATATATATATATATATATATATATTTATATAACCTCAGTATAGGACGTTTAAAATAAATCATTCATGAGGATTTT
>NC_090743.1:90076208-90085078 GCF_036898095.1 Palaemon carinicauda | reverse complement strand
TTTGTTAAGGGTATTTCACACCTCGATGAGCATGTTCAATTCGATTGTCGTCTGGCTGCTCCTCCTTTCATAACTCTTCGAGTATTCCATAAAGTTTAACTTAAGCTCTTCGAATGGCGTTTTCCCACCGCCTATGTAAGGCTTCTACTGTATTTTTGCATGCGTCGAATTGCTAATTGCGTGCAGTAATGTAATAACCAAATAATAAAAGCTAATGATGGCGGGGAATGCCATTGTGGTAACGCTTTTTATTTGCCCAATAAAGACAGTAAAGGGAAGACAGGAAAGCCTACCTACAAAAAAGAAAACGAGAAAAGAAAAAAAAAAGACCTCCGCCTTAGCAGCGCCATCAATTGCAGACGCACCTTACTAATTAGCTAAGAAAAACTCTTCGGGGTTTTGGTGTTTCGGAAGGTACACATGTTACTATAAAAATTATCCAATAATTGCTCTAACATTATTCACCCAGCAATTTCCATAGATCTATATTAAATCATATTGATGATTAGACTACCTATATTCTCTTTCATATATCCATAGCTGCTTGCTTGTTCATTTACAAAATGCAAGCTAGGGTTAGACTGTGTATTTCATGTATATATATTTTGGCATATATAACTTACAGAATATGTGAAAGACACGCATCCGTGAGAAGGAAAGTGGTGGATGGCCTATTATTATTTTAGGATTGTTAACAGTCACATTTTTCTAATACCTTATAGAGATATGGTCAGAAAAAAATTCTCTTATTTTTTCGGCATTTAATGGAATTTTTAATACTAGAGGTGCAAGTTTGCACTTACATCAGTAAAGTAAGGGCCTCTCGAGTTGGCCTTAGCATCTATTACGCACTGTTTCCATGTATAATCTAGGACTTTGAGAAAGTACACATTCTGCAAGTTATAATCATATATACATTCAATATACAACCTTACCTTAACTTTGCATCGATATAAGGGAGAAAAAATGCACCAGTAAATGATAGTTTATGCTTGAAGGGCAATACATTCACCATAAGCTCCTTGTGTTACATATGGCGACAGACTGCTACAATTGTTTTGAAGACTTGAGTTTGCGTTACCAGACTGTTCGAGTGCAAATTCTCCTTAGAAGGGTGGAAATACTACTTGATGATAGCATAAATGAAAATAGAAAAACCATGAGTACATTTCTTTTTTTTAATGATAAATCATGTTTTATTCATAGTGTAGCATATATATGTATCATACCTAGTAAAAAGAAAGACACACCATAGTTCGAGAAGAGCGGTGGTGAAATTTGTTTATTTGGCAACTCTTACTTGCAATCTCTAAGCAACCATTCTGTCATTCTTTTTAGCCCATATATCACCTGTCTTTCTTATTTCATGTTCTGCCCATGTCCATTTCATTTTCTTACATGTTGTTAGAATATCCTCTACTTTAGTTCACTTTCGTATCCAGGTAGCTCTTTTTCTGCCTCTTAGTGTTGTTCCTATCATTCTCTTCCCATAGTTCTTTGAGTTATAAATATCTTATATTCTAGGGTATTAGTAAGGCTCCAAGTTTCTGATACACAAGTTATTACTAGTAGGACCATATATTAGTTTTCGTTTTAGAGAAAGATGCATTTTATTTCTCATTATCTTTTGTTTACCAAAAGCTCTCCATCCCATGCTTATCCTTCTTTTAATTCTGGTGTCATGTCCTTGGAAAACACTTTCTGTCTGCCTTAAGTATGTATAATTATCAACAATCTGTAGAGGTTTGTCCTTACCTTATTAGTTGTCTCTCTGTATTCTCATTGAATGTTATCTTAGTTTTTCTCATATTCATTTTCAGTAACACATATTGGCTTTTTCTATTCTAAAGTTCTATCATCTTTTGCAATTCTTTCCATGATTCATTAAAAAGAACTAAGTTATCTGCGAATCTTAAGATTTTAAGGCATTTCCCATTCTAGATAATTCCTATATTTTCCCAATCTAAATTCTTAAAACGTTCTTCTTGGAATGTTTTGTATAATTGAAGAGAGATAGGGTCTTCTTGTCTAACTTCTTTAGTCAAGTGGAATTTTCTCACAACTCGTACAGATATTTTCAAGAGTTATAACATATGTATCATCTATACCTCGTCTTTGAGGGACTTTCATTACTGCTCAAGTTTTGACAGAATAAAAAGAGATCTCATTGTCTTTTGATGCCAAAAGTTTTCTCATAGTCTTTAAATGCCAAAGGCTTTTTCATAGTCTTTAAATGCCAACAGATTTCTCATAGTCTTTAAATGCCATATATATTGGTTTTTCATACTCATTTTTTTTTCAATTTTTACATGGATCTGGTAAGTTGTTCATATCCACTTCTGAAACCTGCCTGCTCTCTTAGCTGATTGAAGTCCAACTTTCTTACCGTTTTACCTAATATGATTATTGTAAATATTTCATATACTTATAAGAGTAAACTTATTAAGTGGTATTTTATTATGTCTTTTGTATCTCTCTTTTAGTGAAATAAAATATTTTTTCTAAGCTGAAGGTATAGAGCAGTCTTGTGAACATTTTGTGCAAAGTTCAGCGAAATTTTCCACCATGAAATCTCCTCCATCTGTTATCAAATCATTTGTTAGGCCATTTTCTTCTGCTTGGCCTCTTTTCATGCCTCTTAAAGCTTTCTATCCTTCTATTGTCATTTTCGGTACAGGCTCAGATGTTTCATTATATCTATTGGTAAATATATATTCCTTATATCACTATTGTATATCATTGTATAGAAATCACTCCATCTCTATTGTGGAAAATTTTTCCATTTTCATCCTTTAAAGCAAACATTTGTTGGCACCCCGTTCCAAGTCTTCTTTTCATCAATTTGATGATTCTTCCTTTCTTTGGCCTTTTCTCCATTTTGGTCTGATTGTGTTTACGAATATTATGCTTTTAGTTTGTTATAATTTTTGCTAATTAAATTACATCTTGCTTAGATTTTACCCTCATTTCCAATCTTTTCTTTATTAGATTTTTGTGTTTTCTAATAAGTTTCCCTTATCTTGTTTAGAGAATTTTTCCCCAGCTCTTGTGCTGACTACAAAACAAATTTGGTTAAATTACTATTCATTTCCTCTTCGCATCCTTCCAGTTCGTCAAGTAGCTAGGAGGGCCTATTTTGCATTGTTAAACTAAACTCATCGTACTTCTCTCTTATTACAGCACTGTTTATTTTCTTTTTTTAAATTACCCTTTTTTCTGGACAAATTTTACTTCACACAATACCATGGTCACTTAACTTTAATTTGTTTAAGACTTACTTCTCTAAGTAAATTAACTTTTTTACTGAGAATAAAAAGCGTTAATGATTTTAACATTTTTGTTTTAAACAAATTTTACAAGGATGTCTCGTCTGTCATTTCCCGGGCCTACTCAAAATTTGCCTATAGCATATTTTCCATTCTTCTTATGACCTACTTTACATAGAAATCGCCCAAAACAAATGCAAATAGTCTTAAGTTTATTCTTTTATTAGGATATCTCTAGAACAGTAATGGATGTTGTTGGTGCATACTTTTATTTAGTTTGATAATCAATCCTGCAATTCTATCATTGATATTATAAGATTTTTCTACGCTACCTGCACGATTTTTATCAACAAGAAACCCCACTCCATTTTCTTTATTCCTTTCATTTCCTTTGAAGTAAAAGATATGACCCTCTTTTAACTCTATATAAGCTTCCCCATTTCTTCTAATTTCATTAAGACCTATCATATCCTAATTTATTTATTTCATCTCTTCTAGTAACACAGCAAGATCTTCTCTGGTCATGGCATTGTATGTTGCGATGTTCAGTTTCTAAAGGTGGCCTTTCCACTCTCCCTCTCTTTCTTGCCACACACACATGCACACACATAACATATATATATATATATATATATATATATATATATATATATATATATATATATATATATATATATATATATATATATATATATATATATCTATATATATATATATATATATATATATATATATATATATATATATATATATATATATATATATATATATAGATATATATATATATATATATATATATATATATATGTTATATATATACTATATATATATATATATATATATATATATATATATATATATATATATA
This sequence comes from Palaemon carinicauda, assembly GCF_036898095.1. Taxonomy (NCBI): domain Eukaryota; kingdom Metazoa; phylum Arthropoda; class Malacostraca; order Decapoda; family Palaemonidae; genus Palaemon; species Palaemon carinicauda. The sequence continues at coordinate 90,080,944 of NC_090743.1, read as the reverse complement.
TATATATATATTGTTTTCCTAAGGAAATATATTTCAAAATCATTGACTTTTTATGACCATTGAAGTGTTATCAAATCTACGAAGGTTGTGACTCAAAGACAGTATGAAAGCAACTGAGTGAGTTTATTATAGAACACTCTCCTTTATATAGAAAAGCTCACAGCAACAGGAAATTTCATGTTCAAAATCAACACCGTTACCATTGAGGAAAAACAGGCACGATTTTTCAGGTTCTTTTTAGTGCGAGGGGAGAGCGAAGATACAAGCACAAAATGAACTATGTACGATCGTGTGACATACGGTTGGTACATCCCCCCCCCCCTAATAATGACATACTGTACATGTTAAATAGGGCTCCCTGAATTCGGAGCGGCAACAAAGCCACCCATCATCCACCACTCGCTCGCGCCCCAACCAACAACTTCTACAGTCACTCACTGCCGCTAATCGGCGCTGTCATTTGCTACTACTACTCCAGATTCAGGGGGCCCTATTTAACATGTACAGTATGTCATAATTAGGGGGGGAGCCATGTACCAACCGTGTGTCACACGATCGTACATAGTTCATTTTGTGCTTGTATCTTCGCTCTCCCCTCGCACTGAAAAGAACCTGAAAAAACGTCTGTTTTTCCTCAAAGGTAACGGTGTTGATTTTGAACATGAAATTTCCTGTTGCTGTGAGCTTTTGTATATAAAGGCGTGTTCTATAATAAACTCACTCAGTTGCTTTCATACTGTCTTTGAATCACAACCTTCTCTCACCACGTCACAACCTCTCTGTTTGCGAGGTTGATTCTTCATACCTTATCACCATAGTTTAAAATAAACGACAAATGACATTCTCATCAATTAAAACATTAGATAATTGTCTTCTGTAAACTAGAAATTACAGGAAACTAAATATATAAAAACTGTTAAAAATTCAAAGACAAAATTGGAACTGAAAAACAAATGATAGATACAAATAGTAAGTAAAACATAGTAAGATTAGGAAACTGATAGCCCGAACTTGATCGATATTGGAATGAGTTTATAGAAAAGAACTTGATCGTTAGCATGTTTTTGGTAAATTCATCAAGTAGGGCTACTAGTATTTTATGATGGTCCTTATGTACAAATTGTAATTGGTCACATAAAAATCGTCCAAAGAATATGATTTTGTTGTTGCTACAATCTGCTGTCAGATGCCAGGAAATTTTATCTAAGGGTGTTTCCCCTCCTCCACCTGAAAAAGACACTCCTATGCCCCTGACTATAGACTATGTATTATACGGCTCATAAATACATTCTGAGTGGCTGTGGTCGACCTGGCATCATAAATTTTCTAATGTTTTAATTTGCATTCATTGACCACCTGGGATAAAAAGAAATAGCGGAAAAGGAAATTATATCCAGGATAATAACCGACGGGACCATCCCACCTTTAATATCTTAATCCATCTTCTGTTTCAGGACTTCTTGTTGTATCCTTACAGAATAAACTATAGATTCCGATTCTTGGGGAAACATTCTGTACTCTGTAGCTTATTCAGCGATAAACGGTATTTGCAATGTGTTGAAAATCCTAAATACAAAGCATTCTATATATAGAGTGATAAAATGTAAGGCTCACCTTCAACAAAAATTTGGAAACAATCAAATATCTAGAAATAGATAAATGAAATATTTGGAAGAGCAGCATTTGTTAAACCGTAACAAAAAAAAAATGTCATCCAAATAGACACGTGATTTACGAACTGCAACGTGTAACCTGTGTATCATTTGATTGGGTTCCGATAAGTGGAAATTGAACATCGGAATAAATCACCAAAAATATTCTGATGCAACCAGGCACAAGCAATGTAGTTTATTGTGGACATCGAAGCAGAAAAAAAAATACGTAATTGAATTGCTCAAAGAAAGTTTAAGGGGAAAATGTCTTACTTTTGGGAGACTTTCTAATTGCTTGTATGATTTTTCTTCAAAATGACTTTTAAAACCTGGATATAACAAATCTAACTTACACCTAATCTTCCTCCCCCATCAAAATAAAAAGAAAATAAATAAATAAATAAAAATTTGACACATGAAAAATTATGCTATTTGTATTTGCTTTTCTTTAATTCATGTTATGCTTAAATGTTTGACCAATGTTTCAGCCTCTCCATTCGTGGAAGGATGATACGTTCCTGAAAATTTATGGGTAATACCATTCACATTACAAAACTCATTAAAGTCTTGTGAGGTAAGCTTTAGACCATTATCAGTTACAATTCTTTCTAGAATACCATGTGTAGAAAAGTTTTTCATCAAATCTTTTTCAGTTGCGTAAGAAGTTGTTGTCTTCATCGGGATTACTTCTGGCCACTTACTGTAAGCACCTACAACTATCAAAAACAAATAACCTAAGAAAGATCCTGCAAAATCTATGTGCACTGTTTACTATGGGTATCTGAGTAACTCCCATGGGTGCATTCTATTAAATTGAGGATTGTTCTGTTGCGTAATACAATTCATACCATTTCTGACAAATAATTCAATATGTCCTCGCAATAGACTTTGATCAGGCAATACCTTGGTGACCAGCATGTATTTCAGACAAAACCTTGGTGACCAGCATGTATTTCAGACAAAACCTTATTCCTCAGTGAACTAAAAATACTTACTCTTGACCTAACAACCTTGTGCTATGCTCAATTCACTCTATATATTTTGATAGGCTTTACAATTTTCCTCATTTCCTCCTAGGTCTCTACCTGTCATTAACCTCTCTAAAACTTTACTAAGTATTGGGTCTTTCTTGATATTGTGTGCAATATCCTTGGATGTAATGGGTACATCGTATACTGAAACTAGCAATATACTATCATCATATTTTTCTGCTGCTTTGTCTACTGGAACTCTAGATAAAGCATCTGCATTATCAATCTCTGATGAAGGACGATATTCTGAGTCATATTGAAATGAGGCTAACGCAATTGCCCTACATTGTAGTCTTGCAGCTACTAAAGTTGGTAAACTTTCTTTTGGACCAAATATTGCTAATAGTGGTTTAAGATCTGTCACAAGTGTGAACCTCTTTCTTCCATAAAGATACATATGAAATTTCTTAACTCCATACACTAACGATGAACCTTCTTTTTTTATTTGAAAGTAATTCCTTTTTGTCTTGTTCAAAACCCTAGAAGCAAAAGCGATTGGATTTTCTGTTCCATCTGGCATTACATGAGATAATACTACACCTGGACCTATGTTCGGTGTATCACAAACGAATTTAACTGGTAAATCCAATTGAAAATGTACTAGAAATGTAGGTAATGTTATTTCCTGCTTGATTCTTTCAGAATATTCATGACAATCGTTTGTCCAATTTCACGCTACACCCTAATTCAACAAATTAAACAAGGGATGTGCGATTGTCGATAAATTCTGAATTAAATTCCCATAAATGTTACTAAACCTAAAAATTATTATAATTCTTTAAAATTTTCTGGTACCTTTGTTGATTACACTGCTTTAATTTTCTCCTTTTCTTGTGAATACATTTTCCATTAATTACAAAACCTAAGAATTCCACTGAATCAATTTCTAAAATATATTTGCTCTTATTTACTGTAATATAATGTTCCTTCAACTTCTTCAGAACTGCCCATAATCTTTTTCCATGTTCTCTTTTATTCTCAAGAGACTGAAATATCTATGAAAATGAATATTCCTTGCATTCCTGGAAACATCTTATCCATAGTTTGTTGCCATATAGCTGGACTACTTGCTACTCCATAAGGCATTCTTTTTGGGCTAAACAAACCTAAAGATGTATTTACTGTGAATTATCATCCACGGGAAGCTGTTGAGATGCTTGTCTACGATCTAACACAGAAAATACATTACATCCTGACATAGTTGCAAACATGTCTTTCCGATTTGGTAATAGATGTTGAGCTAGTCTGTGTATGTAACTTTTTCCCACGAACCTTTACTTTCAACTTTTTTATTTCTGTCTCAACTGCACTTTTCAATGCATATGTTACTCGTCCTGGAGTAAAAAAATAAAGGAGTACTATCTGATTTAAAAACTAAAATCGCTTTTGCATTCTTTACTGTACTAACTTTATCTTCAAATACGTCTTGAAAATCTGATAGAATATTATCCATACACACTTTATTCGTGTGTTCATCTTGTGTATCTGTAACCTTAAAAATACTAGGCCAATCTAATTTCAAATACTGTAACCAATCCAAACCCAGTAAAATTGTCCTTTACCTTCAACTACGGTTAATGGCATTCTATCTAACTTCTGATCTCTATACTGTACTGTTATGTTCAAAGCACCTATTACCTAATTACCAAAACCCTTATAACCTTTCAAAATTCTATTTGTACCTTCTTATAACAAATTAGGAATGGTTTTAGCTGTTTTTTTTTCTTTTTAGACATAATTGATACATCACCCGCTGTGTTAACTTACATTACAATTGGTTTACCATTTATGATCACTTCTACCAATACATGTTTCTTTGCACGTTTGTTGACAGAATTAATAGGGAACGCAAAATTAGTTTCTAACATATCCTGATTATCATGAACATTTTCCACATTATTCTCTTGCCCTATAGTATCAACTGCTCCATTTATTTTCTTTGCGTATTGCTTAGTGAATCTACAAACATTTGAAAAATGGCACATCTTTCTACATTTCTGTCATGTCTGTCCCGAACCAGGTCATTTCTCCGCTTCATATGCAAGATAATCAG
>NC_090743.1:90053708-90071208 GCF_036898095.1 Palaemon carinicauda | reverse complement strand
TATTAATAAGCTAGCGTCATTCTTAGTTTGATGAACTCTGTAAGAACGTCATATGACTTCGCAGTTTGGGCTTGGTTTACCACCTTCTCCCCCGGTATTAGTGAGCCACTGAAGTGCCTTATTAACGATCGTTTTTCTTTTATCTCCTATGAGCTGTGTTGACTCGATTGGAAGGCTTGATCGAATGGTGTTGATAAGTGACAGGGCTAGTTCGAGTTCCTCCTCACAGCCTGACGCTTTGCCACTTAATTTTTAGTCACGTCTGGAGTTTTGGGATTACGTCCTTCTCTGCTTTGAGTGTGGTCGCTGGTGTTTGTCACCCGCGGCATTCATCAGCCACGCCCCTTCCCTCGTTCGCCGGAAGAGTTTTGAACGAGTTAGCCTGTATCTGTGAGAACGGTCCGGTTTGTGGCGTGGGAGATCCGTTGACGTCCCGGATTCTCGGAGGCTACCACCTCTAGTTTTCCCATGGTATTTTGGATTGCCTTCAGTCATTGCAGCTTGACCCAGTTGACCTGCTCATCAGTGTCAGTGAGTTCTTTGAACTCGTGGAAACAAGTAGGGCGGTATTCTACAGGTATGAGATATTTTTATAGCTATTCAAGGCGATCGTGGATCGCCGAGTACCTGTAGATGTGCACGCCCTTGTTTGGAGGACGGTCCTCTGGACCTTTTATGGCCTGATGAGACCATCCACTAAGTTTCTTGTGATTATTTACTTAGCATGAATTTGTAAGATTATTTTTTTTTTTTTTTAATTCATTGTTTATTAAGTTAAGTTTAACATTTAAGTTAGTTTGTCTGTGTTATGTAGGAATAATATTAAGTTTTCCATTTATTTCCTCTTCCTACCTTCTACCTATCTTAGTTTATTAGGTTAGATTTTTCTGGCCAGTAATTTGAAAAGTAGCTGCCTGAAATGTCACATTTAAAATTTTCCTATTTCTTAGCTTAGGGTTTCATTTAGTTGTAGGTGATCTTTTAAAGATCTTAAGGCTGGTTTTCCCTTTATTTGCACATTCATTTATTTCGGTTATCATTGTTACCAACCATTATCTTTTTGTGTGTGTGTGTAAATAAATATTGTAACTGTTGTTGAGGTGTTTGTTCTTTTGTTCCTTAGTTGCTGTGTTACATTTTTAATGACCGTAAATTCGGAGTAGAGACAAATTACGGCCTTAGATAATGTCGTAACATCAAAGAAAGCATCAAAATAGCATTACATTAATATATGCATAGAAAAATATACCTTAAGAATTAATGTTGTTTTTTATAAAAGTAGCGTAGAAATGTAATAATTCAAAAGAGATAAGCTTGGATAAAAGGAATTTTGATGAAACACTGCTATGAACTACAATATTCCAGACAATTCACTCATTAAAAGAACCTCACCAGTGAGATATGAATACATTAGTGGCGGAGCCTTATCATTGGAAGGGGGAAAAGTCTAATATATTCATGGTTTCTACCTCCGCCAAGGAGGTTAGTTTTTCGTGCTTATTATGTACTGTGTTTGCATATTAGTGTGTAAGTCTATGTCTTCACATGGCTAGGTTAAGAGGAAAGTATTATTAATCACGAGTGAGAGTAGTTGAACTATTTCCAAAAGAAATATAAGATGATTCTCTTACCCTTGATTAAAATGATCCCAGCTCACGAAACTCAAGTACTTTATATTGGATTTTTTTTTTTTCAAATATGCAGGGAAAATATGACTACGTTGCATTCATGCTATTTGCTGTTTTCGGATGGCAAAAATGTGTACTTATACGCAGGTTAACGCGGGTCATGCTATACATTCTCTGGAAATTTGTTTTCCGTTGTTAATAGGGAATTGGCGTTAACACCATATCCTTTTACAAAAACTCATGGAAAGCAGTGTCTCTATATACAATATCTCAAATGGCTATATAAATTTCACAATAATGACACATCGACCTATGGCTACATTATTGAATATAAACTGAATTTATGGGAGGAATTAAAATCTATTTTTTTCTTTCTTTGGTATTACTTCAATCAGAGATTAGGATAAACAAGGAATTTCATTTCGCAGTTCTTTATTTTATATTCTTTCGTTTACTTTCCATCTGTTATTTAACTGTTATATCGGTTGTCCCATACAGTAAGTAACCTAATTTTGTCCTGACCCTAACTCACGTGCCAATTCAGAATAGAAATATTGGAATATATAATAATCTAGTAAACAATATATTTTCAACACGGCTCAGCACAAAACCTAAAATAATTATATGAAAGAAAGAGATTGCTCGGGTAAGGGTTAGAGTTCTCTTGCATGAGGGTTCAATCAAGTAAACTATTGTATGTTTCCTTATTCTTTACTCTCACTGCGCTATTTTCCCTCCAGGAGCCCTTAGGCTCATAGAATCCTGCTTATCGAACTAGGGTTAGTTTAGTTAGAAATAATAATAATAATAATAATAATAATAATAATAATAATAATAATAATAATAATAATAATAATAATAAAAACAACAACTAGCAGAATCCGTGTAAAATACACGAAATGATATTTTCAATACTAATTATCTTGTTCCTAACCTATACATGTTTGAATAAAAAGTGATAAGATTCGACTTGTATATTAATTTTCAAAAAAATTAGCAATACAGGAAACAATCTACAAAACTTCTTTATATGAAATATTTCTAGTGAAGGTAGTTCCTCTTCTCTGGCCATGAGTAGAATTATTCTGAGGACAAATTTTCACTCTTACACTGTTCATAGACCTTGCTCTTGGGAAGGCTACATAAAGTTTTCCATGAGTAAAGCAAGGTTGTGGTAGGTAGATCCCATTCTTATCGAAACTCTGTCTTTGAGCTTTATTAATGGTCATAGATTAGGATAGGGGGACGGGAAACAGTAATGTCTAGGAAGATTTGAAGCAAAGGGTGATCAGAATCATGAGAAATCTTTTACAATAAGAATGGATTCGTCGTTAATCGAAAAGACCCGAGATTAATTTTGTAATCGGTATTATTTTACTGTATTACAGGGCAATGTAACCTAGGAAAAAAACTACTTTTTCTATAGAAAACATTCCGCTCTCTTTGAAAATAACACTCGTTCCCGTCGCAAATGAATAGTTTAAGATATATATATATATATATATATATATATATATATATATATATATATATATATATATATATATATATGTATGTATATATATATATATATATATATATATATATATATATATATATATATATATATATATATATATATATATATATATATATATATATATATATATATATATATATATATATATATCTACGATAATGGGGGACCCCAGTGGGAACTCGGGGTTTTGGGTGGGGAAAACATACTGGGGAAACTATATATAATGGTAAAACAAGCCTTTTCTTCCCTATGCATTACCTTTTTGGATGTATAATAAACACATCTTATCTATCATTTAAAAAAAGATTTATTGTGGGGTACGGTATCCTGACTTCTTTATCTCATCAGGAAATTAACACGGAAAATAAAACTAGTTTTGTTATATTTCAACACAACCCGACACCTTCATTTGACAATTATACTGGTAATTAACCTTTTAGTTATTTTTCGTTATCTTTTAGAAAGCTTATTCTATTTTAGAATTCATACTATGGATTACATAATCTAGTTGGTGCAAACACTGTGGCAAACATTTTACCCTAAACTGTTAACGTATCAGAAATTGTAAAATTCTAACCATACTCCCTGGCCAGAAACATCGACCCCACATAGAGGTGGGAAAAGATGCAGACAAAGAAGTATGGTTAGAATTTTACAATTCCTGATACGTTAACAGTTTAGGAAAAATGTTTGCCACAGTGTTTGCACCTACTAGATTATACAATCCCTAGTAGTATGCATTTTAAAATAGAATGATGCTTCTGCAACGTAAAGAAAAATAATGAAAAAGTTACTTACCAGTATAGTAGTCAAATGAAGGTGTCGGGTTGTGTTAAAATATAACAGAACTAGTTCTATTTTCCGTGTTGATTTCCTGATGTGATAAAGAAGTCAAGATAGCGTAGCCCACCATAAAAAAAAAAAAAGAAAAAAAAATGTTGGAAAATGCTTATCATTTTGGTAGTGTCTGGAAGTATTTGTTGCGAATTTTAACTTGAAAATTATAAAAGTAAAAAGAATAGATTAGTTTGGACGATTTTTTTATATGATAAATAAAGCGTATTATGTTTCCCGAGATTCCCGTAGTTTCAAGTTGTTTTATTGTATATCATCAAGGCTACTTATAAAGTTGGTTTTCCTTCGTGGAAAACATCGGAAAAACTGGACTCTCTCTCTCTCTCTCTCTCTCTCTCTCTCTCTCTCTCTCTCTCTCTCTCTCTCTCTCTCTCTCTCTCTCTCTCTCTCTCTCTAATAGTCATTACTAAGTGGGAACAAAATCCACATGCCGAACGTTCTCAGCATATTATAATTGTTTATTTATTTTAACTATGGGATATATTTTAATTTTATTTTACCAGCCATCCTACCTCTCAATGGCAGTGGAATTATCAGAAATTTAGTTAATTTTTTGTTATTGTTACCACATCTGACCCTTTATATGAATGTTATACTTGTCTTTTATTTATTTATTTATTTATTTATTATTATTATTATTATTATTATTATTATTATTATTATTATTATTTGCTAAGCTGCAGCCCTAGTTGGAAAAGCAGCATGCTATAAGCCCAGGGGCCCCAAGAGGGAAAATAGCTCAGTGAGGAAAGGAAACAAGGAAAAATAAAATATTTTAAGAACAGTGACAACATCAAGATAAATATTTCCCATATAAACAATAAAAAACTTTAATAAAACAAGTGGAAGAAATAAGATAGAATAGTGTGTCCGAGTGTACCCTCAAGCAAGGGAACTCCAACCATTCATGGGCGACCTTTAAACCTTTAATTGCCTCCGGGAGTATCTTCACCTTTTACCCATTTTCAAATTGGGTCCCTGTTTCGATTCGAACATATTCAACATTTCAAATATTTTTTGTATGGTAATATTAAAAAATAACAACTGATATATGAAAATAAAATTTAGTTTTTATTATAAAATGAAAGTAGATGAAAAGATAAATAAATTAACACGAAACACAAAAATAGATAACTGAAAACCAGTGATTAAGATGAGGACGAAATGCAACTACAGTCAAATGAGACTGAATAAACACAAGATGACTTAGCGAACAGTAGCAAATTTCGTGACCATTCTAAGGTCAAGTTGACACCGAGGACTCTTTAAGAGTCCCAGTCACTGAACACGACAGAACAATCACAGTAGTCTTATAAGGAGAGGTATTGAAACCATGGCTACTGCTGTCACTGCTGATTCTGCTGACACAACAAGAAATACTGGTCTGAGTGGTAATTTCCCTGACTGGTGATCTCCAGACTGGGGTTCGAGTATCGCTCAAACTCGTTTCTTTGGTCGCTACAGTCTCACCATCCTTGTGAGCTAAGGGTGGGGGGGGGGAGCTTATAGGTCTGTCTGCTATGTCATTAGCAGTCATTGCCTGGCCCTCATAGGCCCTAGCTTGGAGGGGGAGGAGGGGCCTTGGGCGCTTATCATATTATGTATATATGGTCAGTCTCTAGGGCATTGACCTGCTTGATGGGGCAACGTCTGTGACTGACTTTTTTCTCTTGAGTTAGATTATGGAATTTGGGGCCGGGGAGACCAATTAGTTTGGTGAGTAATTTTTATTTTCCCTTTTTGTTCAAGATCTTTTTTGTCCCCGTCTATTTCGAGATATTGCAATACCCTCTTGCAAATTACTGCATAATTTGCATGCTTGAAGAAGATGTAGAATGTTTGCAAAAAAAAAAAAAAATTGTTTTTGAAGGAGATGATGAATATGTTCCATCAAACTTATTTTAAGTTTGTGTTTTATGCAATAAAATTTGAGAAAAATTGTGAAGGAAATATGAGTGTGTTTAGACTGGAAATAATCCACAGGAAATTCTCTCATGAGATGGAAAAAATATAAGGATATATTGAAAAAAAAAAGGCAGCGAATTTAGCAGTTGCTGAAGGGCGCCGTTTTCCATATACTTTATCAGTGGATATTATTTCTTTAGATTTTTTTTCTTTTAAATTCTATTCAGCAGTATGGTTTCAAATTTTGTTGATATGGGAAAATAAAACCAATATATTGGGTTAATAGAAACTGGATTTCCCTTTTTCGGTATATATATATATATATATATATATATATATATATATATATATATATATATATATATATATATATATATATATATATATATATATATATATATATATATATATATATATATAGGGTAAATGAATCAATGAATTCATTTTGAAAACTGAATCTCATTCCAACATCTGTCAAATGTCTCTAGATACAGACAGAAAAGGCATTTAAAGGTTTAAAGGTCACTCATGATGACAGAGGAAAGGGACAGTGACATTGCCCTATCAAGCAGGACAATGCCCTAGAGAGTGATTATATATATGCATATAATCAGCGCCCAAGCCCGCTCTCCACCCAAAGCTAAGACCAAGGAGGGTCAGGCAATGGCTGCTGATGACTCAGCACATAGACTTTAGGTTCCCCCCCAAACCCCCCATCCTTAGCTCACAAGGATGGTGAGGTTACAGCGACCAAAGCAACTAGCGAGCTTGAGTGGGATTCAAACCATAGTCTAGCGTTCAGCAGCCAGGGAATCTTATTCCATCTGTCAAATGTTTTCAGAAACTGGACAAGTTTCCCACCTTCCAATTTAAAATTATGAAATACGGACTATCACAGAGACCATTCTAAGCACTATAGGTTCGCTTGCTGTGAGCGATCAGGTGAAAATCTCCCACCATCACCAATCTGCAGATAATTATGAACTTTAGATTCATTTCATGTCTGAGGTTCTACAAAAATTATAATTGAATATTTTTTAAATATATACTATATAAAACTAAAAATTGGAAATTTAAACTATTACAAATTTCAAAAATCCTTAGATTAAGAAGAGGATAATTGTTAATTATTTACTTTTTTATCTATCTATCTATCTATCTATGTATATATATATATATATATATATATAAATTATATATATATATATATACATATATATATATATATATATATATATATATATATATATATATATATATATATATATATATATATATATATATATATATATATATATATATATATATATATATACACACTCAGACATAAACGGGCACATACACCACCACAGAGATTATCCATATTGCTTTCATCTTGATGGGAGTGTAATACTGGAATCCCATTGAATGTTAAGTGTTGGCCTTTAAATAGCAATGCTTACAGCTTCAGCTATCATGAGCTGGCCATAGTTCCTCTCCTTCTGAACAACGTGTGTTCCTTCAAATCATTCTGTATGAGATGGTTTCTGGTTGTGGATATCAATATAATTTTCGTTTATTGACCCCCGATTTCTGCGGGGTTGCGTACATCTTCAGGGTGTCGTGATTCACATATTTCCTCTGGGTAAACCAACACTATATTGATATCCACGACCAGAAACCCTCTCATACAGAATGATTTGAAGGATAACACGTTGTTCAGAAGGAGAGGAACTATGGCCAGATCATAATAGATGGACCTGTAAACATCGCCATTTGAAGGCCAACACTTAACCATCAATGGATTCTAATTATACGCTTCCTTCTACCAGAAAGCCATGTGTGTGTGAATATGTCATATATATATATATATATATATATATATATATATATATATATATATATATATATATATATATATATATATATATATATATATATATATATATATATATATATATATATATATATATTTATATTTATATTTATATTTATATTTATATTTATATTTATATTTATATTTATATTTATATATATATATATATATATATATATATATATATATATATATATATATATATATATATATATATATATATATATATAAATTAATCAATTCATACATACCACTACCAAAGTGATTTACATAAGGGTTTCGCTCTGACCGAAGAGCTCATCAGGTGGGTTTTGCCCACATCCATAATTGCAGGCTTGGTTCCCACGACCCTTTCTTCCATCCCTCTTTTTTTTAATTTCCTTTTCATCTCAATTCATAATTCATCAGTACTTCATAAATGTATTATGATAATTCATGACTTATATAAAGTCAGAAGAATAAGGGAAGCAATTCGAAACCTTCTTCAGTTTTCTGGGCATTGAACTTACGGATTTTTCCGCCGCGCCAGAGGTTGCCCGTTCCTACTGAAATAGCTTTCGGCCAACTTCCCTCACTGCAGCTAGCCTATCACGGGTCAGTCATGACTTATATTTGAGTCGGAAGAATAAGAGAAGCAATTTGAAACCTACTTCAGTTTTCTGGGCATTGAACTTACAGGTTTTTCCGCCGCGTCAGAGGTTGCCCTTCCTACTGAAATAGCTTTCGGCCAACTTCCCTCACTACAGCTAGCCTATTAGGGGTCAGTCATGACTTGTATTTGAGTTGGATTACTTAGAGAAGCAATTTGAAACCTACTTCAGTTTTCTGGGCATTGAACTTACGGGTTTTTACCGCCGCGCCAGAGGTTGTCCTTCCTACTGAAATAGCTTTCGGCCAACTTCCCTCACTACAGCTAGCTTATCACGGGTCAGTCATTACATGTATTTGAGTTGGATTACTTAGAGAAGCAATTTGAAACCTACTTCAGTTTTCTGGGCATTGAACTTACAGGTTTTTCCGCCGCGCCAGAGGTTCCCCTTCCTACTGAAATAACTTTCGGCACACTTCCCTCACTACAGCTAGCTTATTAGGGGTCAGTCATGATTTGTATTTGAGTTGGATTACTTAGAGAAGCAATTTGAAACCTACTTCAGTTTTCTGGGCATTGAACTTACGGGTTTTTCCGCCGCGCCAGAGGTGGCCCTTCCTACTGAAATAGCTTTCGGCCAACTTCCCTCACTACAGCTAGCTTATTAGGGGTCAGTCATGACTTGTATTTGAGTTGGATTACTTAGAGAAGAAATTTGAAACCTACTCCAGTTTTCTTGGCATTGAACTTACGGCTTTTTCCACCGTGCCAGAGGTTGCCCGTTCCTACTGAAATAGCTTCCGGCCAACTTCCCTCACTACAGCTAGCCTATCAGGGGTCAGTCATGACTTATATTTGAGTTGGAAGAATAAGAGAAGCAATTTGAAACCTACTTCAGTTTTCTGGGCATTGAACTTACAGGTTTTTACGCCGCGTCAGAGGTTGCCCTTCCTACTGAAATAGCTTTCGGCCAACTTCCCTCACTACAGCTAGCCTATTAGGGGTCAGTCATGACTTGTATTTGAGTTGGATTACTTAGAGAAGCAATTTGAAACCTACTTCAGTTTTCTGGGCATTGAACTTAAGGGTTTTTCCGCCGCGCCAGAGGTTGCCCTTCCTACTGAAATAGCTTTTGGCACACTTCCCTCACTACAGCTAGCTTATTAGGGGTCAGTCATGATTTGTATTCGAGTTGGATTACTTAGAGAAGCAATTTGAAACCTACTTCAGTTTTCTGGGCATTGAACTTACGGGTTTTTCCGCCGCGCCAGAGGTTGCCCTTCCTACTGAAATAGCTTTCGGCCAACTTCCCTCACTACAGCTAGCTTATCACGGGTCAGTCAAGACATGTATTTGAGTTGGATTACTTAGAGAAGCAATTTGAAACCTACTTCAGTTTTCTGGGCATTGAACTTACAGGTTTTTCCGCCGCGCCAGAGGTTGCCCTTCCTACTGAAATAACTTTCGGCACACTTCCCTCACTACAGCTAGCTTATTAGGGGTCAGTCATGATTTGTATTTGAGTTGGATTACTTAGAGAAGCAATTTGAAACCTACTTCAATTTTCTGGGCATTGAACTTACGGGTTTTTCCGCCGCGCCAGAGGTGGCCCTTCCTACTGAAATAGCTTTCGGCCAACTTCCCTCACTACAGCTAGCTTATTAGGGGTCAGTCATGACCTGTATTTGAGTTGGATTACTTAGAGAAGAAATTTGAAACCTACTCCAGTTTTCTGGGCATTGAACTTACGGCTTTTTCCACCGTGCCAGAGGTTGCCCGTTCCTACTGAAATAGCTTTCGGCCAACTTCCCTCACTACAGCTAGCCTATCAGGGGTCAGTCATGACTTATATTTGAGTCGGAAGAATAAGAGAAGCAATTTGAAACCTACTTCAGTTTTCTGGGCATTGAACTTACAGGTTTTTACGCCGCGTCAGAGGTTGCCCTTCCTACTGAAATAGCTTTCGGCCAACTTCCCTCACTACAGCTAGCCAGTCATGACTTGTATTTGAGTTGGATTACTTAGAGAAGCAATTTAAAACCTACTTCAGTTTTCTGGGCATTGAACTTACGGGTTTTTCCGCTGCGCCAGAGGTTGTCCTTCCTACTGAAATAGCTTTCGGCCAACTTCCCTCACTACAGCTAGCTTATTAGGGGTCAGTCATGACATGTATTTGAGTTGGATTACTTAGAGAAGCAATTTGAAACCTACTTCAGTTTTCTGGGCATTGAACTTAAGGGTTTTTCCGCCGCGCCAGAGGTTGCCCTTCCTACTGAAAAAGCTTTTGGCACACTTCCCTCACTACAGCTAGCTTATTAGGGGTCAGTCATGATTTGTATTTGAGTTGAATTACTTAGAGAAGCAATTTGAAACCTACTTCAGTTTTCTGGGCATTGAACTTACGGGTTTTTCCGCCGCGCCAGAGGTTGCCCTTCCTACTGAAATAGCTTTCGGCCAACTTCCCTCACTACAGCTAGCTTATTAGGGGTCAGTCATGACTTGTATTCGAGTTGGATTACTTAGAGAAGAAATTTGAAACCTACTCCAGTTTTCTGGGCATTGAACTTACGGCTTTTTCCACCGCGCCAGAGGTTGCCCTTCCTACTGAAATAGCTTTCGGCCAACTTCCCTCACTACAGCTAGCCTATCAGGGGTCAGTCATGACTTATATTTGAGTCGGAAGAATAAGAGAAGCAATTTGAAACCTACTTCAATTTTCTGGGCATTGAACTTACAGATGTTTACGCCGCGTCAGAGGTTGCTCTTCCTTCTGAAATAGCTTTTGGCACACTTCCCTCACTACAGCTAGCCTATTAGGGGTCAGTCATGACTTGTATTTAAGTTGGATTACTTAGAAAAGCAATTTGAAACCTACTTTAGTTTTCTGGGCATTGAAGTTACGGGTTTTTCTGCCGCGCCAGAGGTTGCCCTTCCTACTGAAATAGCTTTCGGCTAACTTCCCTAACTACAGCTAGCCTATTAGGGGTCAGTCATGACTTATATTTGAGTCGGAAGAATAAGGGAAGCAATTTGAAACCTACTTCAGTTTTCTGGGCATTGAACTTACGGGTTTTTCCGCCGCGACAGAAGTCGCCCTTCCTACTGAAATAGCTTTCGGCCAACTTCCCTCACTACAGCTAGCCTATTAGGGGTCAGTCATGACTTATATTTGAGTCGGAAGAATAAGAAAAGCAATTTGAAACCTACTTTAGTTTTCTGGGCATTGAACTTACAGGTTTTTCCGCCGCGCCAGAGGTTGCCCTTCCTAGTGAAATAGCTTTCAGCCAACTTCCCTCACTACAGCTAGCCTATTAGGGGTCAGACATGACTTATATTTGAGTCGGACGAATAAGAGAAGCAATTTGAAACCTACTTCAGTTTTCTGGGCATTGAACTTACGGGTTTTTCCGCCGCGCCAGAGGTTGCCCTTCCTACTTAAATAGCTTTCGGTCAACTTCCCTCACTACAGCTAGCCTATTAGGGGTCAGTCATGACATATTTGAGTCGAAAGAATAAGGGAAGCAATTTGAAACCTGCTTCAATTTTCTGGGCATTGAACTTGCAGGTTTTTCCGCCACGCCAGAGGTTGCCCTTCCTAGTGAAATAGCTTTCAGCCAACTTCCCTCACTACAGCTAGCCTATTAGGGGTCAGACATGACTTATATTTGAGTCGGACGAATAAGAGAAGCAATTTGAAACCTACTTCAGTTTTCTGGGCATTGAACTTGCGGGTTTTTCCGCCACGCCAGAGGTTGCCCTTCCTACTTAAATAGCTTTCGGTCAACTTCCCTCACTACAGCTAGCTTATTAGGGGTCAGTCATGACTTGTATTTGAGTTGGATTACTTAGAGAAAAAATTTGAAACCTACTCCAGTTTTCTGGGCATTGAACTTACGGTTTTTTCCACCGCGCCAGAGGTTGCCCGTTCCTACTGAAATAGCTTTCGGCCAACTTCCCTCACTACAGCTAGCCTATCACGGGTCAGTCATGACTTATATTTAAGTCGGAAGAATAAGAGAAGCAATTTGAAACCTACTTTAGTTTTCTGGGCATTGAACTTACAGGTTTTTCCGCCGCGACAGAGGTTGCCCTTCCTATTGAAATAGCTTTCGGCCAACTTCCCTCACTACAGCTAGCTTTATTAGGGGTCAGTCATGACTTGTATTTGAGTTGGATTACTTAGAGAAGCAATTTGAAACCTACTTCAGTTTTCTGGGCATTGACCTTACGGGTTTTTCCGCCGCGCCAAAGGTTGCCCTTCCTTCTGAAATAGCTTTCGGCCAACTTCCCTCACTCCAGCTAGCCTATTAGTAGTCAGTCGTGACTGATGACATTTGAAATTCAGTGGTGAAGCCAAGGGACATTGTTTTGCCAGGCGGTGAAGCCAAGCGTCATATTTAGGCTGGGCGATGAAGCCAAGCAGGCCAGGTGGTGAAGCCAAGCGCCATTGTTGTGCCGGGCGTTAAAGCCAAGTGCCATTGTAAGCCGGGCAGTGAAGCCAAGCAGGCCGGGCGGGGAAGCCAAGCGCCATTGTTGGGCCGGGCGATGAAGCCAAGCGGGCCGGGCGATGAACCCAAGCACCATTGTTTTTCTGGGCGATAAAGCCAAGCGGGCCAGGTGGTGAAGCCAAGCGCCATTGTAAGCCGGGCTGTGAAGCCAAGTGCCATTGTAAGCTGGGCACTGAAGACAAGTGCCATTGTAAGCCAGGTGTTGAAGCCAAGCACCATTGTTTTGCCGGGCGGTGAAGCCAAGCGAGCCAGGAGGTGGAGCCAAGCACCATTGTTTTGCCGGGCGTTGAAGCCAAGCAGGCCAAGCAGTGAAACCAAGCGTTATTGTAAGCCGGGCAGTGAAGCCAAGCGGGCCAGGCGGTGAAGCCAAGCACCATTGTTGGGTTGGGCTGTGAAGCCAAGTTCTATTGTAGGCCAGGCGGTGAAGCCAAGCCGGCCAGGTGGTGAAGCCAAGCCAGCCAGGCGGTTAAGCCAAGCTGGCCAGGTGGTGAATACAAGCGCCATTGTAGGCCAGGCAGTGAAGCCAAGCGCCATTGTTGGGCCGGGGGTGAAGCCATACGTCATATTTGGGCCGGGCGGTTTAGCCATGTGGTCCGTGCGGTGAAGCCAAGAAGGCCAGACGGTGAAGCCAAGTGCCATTGTAGGCGAGGCAGTGAAGCCAAGCAGGCCAGGTGGTGAAGCCAAGCGTCATTTTCCTAACCCAAAGAGGACGCGCTCATTCATCATTATACAGTTGTTCTTCACCTGCAGAGCCAGTCCTTAAGCCTAAAAAAGAAAAAGAGAAAATCAAGTTAACAATCCTAAGCGCTATTGTTGGGCCAGGCGGTGAAGCCAAGCGGGCCAGGGGGTGAAGCCAAGCGCCATTGTTGTGCCGGGCGATGAAGCCAAGCGGGCCAGGCGGTGAAGCCAAGCGCCATTGTTGGGCCGGGCGATGAAGCCAAGCGGGCCAGGCGGTGAAGCCAAGCGCGATTGTTGTGCCTGGCAGTGAAGCTAAGAAGGCCAGGCGGTGAAGCCAAACGCCATTGTTGGGCCGGGCAGTGAAGCCAAGCGGGCCGCGCGGTAAAGCCAAGCTCCATTGTTGGGCCGGGCGGTGAAGCCAAGTGGGCCAGGCGATGAAGCCAAGCCGGCCAGGCGGTGAAGCCAAGCGCCATAGTTTTGCCAGGCGATGAAGCCAAGCGGGCCAGGCGGTGAAGCCAAGCGCCATTGTTGGGCCGGGCAGTGAAGCCAAGTGGGCCAGGCGATGAAGCCAAGCGCTACTGTTTTGCCGGCGATGAAGCCAAGCGGGCCAGGCGGTGAAGCCAAGTGCCATTGTTTTGCTGGGCGATGAAGCCAAGCGGGCCAGGCTGTGAAGCCAAGCGGGCCAGGTTGTGAAGCCAAGCGCCATTGTTTTGCCGAGCGATGAAGCCAAGCGGGCCAGGCAGTGAAGCCAAGCGCCATTGTTGGGCCAGGCAGTGAAGCCAAGTGGGCCAGGCGATGAAGCCAAGCACCATTGTTTTGCTGGGCGATGAAACCAAGCGGTGAAGCCAAGTGCCATTGTTTTGCCGGGCGATGAAGCCAAGCGGGCCAGGTGGTGAAGCCAAGCGGGCCAGGCGGTTAAGCCAAGCAGGCCAGGCGGTGAAGCCAAGCAGGCCAGGCGCAGGCGGTGAAGCCAAGCGCCATTGTTGTGCCGGGCAGTGAAGCCAAGCGGGCCAGGCGGTTAAGCCAAGCAGGCCAGGCGGTGAAGCCAAGGGCCATTGTTGTGCCGGGCAGTGAAGCCAAGTGGGCCAGGCGGTTAAGCCAAACACCATTGTTTTGCAGGGCGATGAAGCCAAGCGGGCCAGGCGGTGAAGCCAAGCGCCATCGTTTTGCCGGCCGATGAAGCCAAGCGGGCCAGGCTGTGAAGCCAAGCACCATTGTTTGGCCGGGCAGTGAAGCCAAGTGGGCCAGGCGATGAAGCCAAATGCCATTGTTTTGCCGTGTGATGAAGCCAAGCGGGTCAGGCGGTGAAGCCAAGCGCCATTGTTTTGCATGGGCGATGAAGCCATGCAGGCCAGGCGGTGAAACCAAGCGCCATTGTTGGGCCGGGCAGTGAAGCCAAGCGGGCCAGGCAATGAAGCCAAGCGCCATTGTTTTGCTGGGCAATGAAGCAAAGTGGGATAGGCGGTGAAGCCAAGCGCCATTGTTGGGCCGGGCAGTGAAGCCAAGCGGGCCAGGCGATGAAGCCAAGCGCCATTGTTTTGCTGGGCGATGAAGCAAAGCGGGCCAGGTGGTGAAGCCAAGCGCCATTGTAGGCCAGGTGGTGAAGCCAACTGCCATTGTTGGCCAGGCGGTGAAGCCAAGCACCATTTTTTTGCCGGGCGTTGAAGCCAAGCAGTCCAGGTGGTGAAGTCAAGCGTAATTTTCCCAACCAAACAGGACGCGCTCATTCATCAGCATCAGAGGTTCTTCACCTGCATAGCCAGTCCTTAAGCCTAAAAAAAAACTTTAACCTAAAAAAACAAACCTTAAGCCTAAAAAAAAAACCTTAAGCATAAAAAAAACCTTAAGCCTAAAAAAAACCGTAAACATAAAAAAAACCTTAAACCTAAAAAAAAACCTTAAGCCTATTAAAAAAAAGAAGAAAAGAAGAAGATACTATACCTTTCACAAAATTGTGAGGGCATCTACTCACCAAGTGTCAGGACCAAAACTTACTCTGCTCATCCTAGCTCTTCAACATTCATCACCAGCCATTTGATGAACACCTATCCAGACTGTCCTACTCAGGAAGAGGCGCAGCTTCCTTCCCCAGCTGAAGTATCTTGGGTCAACCTATAAGGACAAGAGTGCATACTAGAAGAAGCCTAGCTCGTTCCCTCTGCAGAGCCAGTCATCTAGATTATTCCCCCAGAACTACCCGAAGGTTGGTATCCAGAGGAATAGATCTAGATATCCGACCATTTGTACACTTGACGGACGCCGTGTACTCGTTCACCAAGGTACATAGCATACTAGAATTTGATAGGTTTCTTCCCTCTGCATAGCCGGTTGTCCTCCAGGGTGGTCCAAGCATCCTTCAAGCTGGATAGTTGAGCATTGCATCCCTCAAGCTGGCTAGTCCTTCCAAGTGTTCTTCAATTCTGGTGGTCAGTCAGGTTAAAGATCCTTAAGTTCTAGTCCTTGCAAAACTCAGCTAAATCTAATTTTCCTCTCAAAATAAACTGAAATTGAAGTCCTTCTTCTTCTTGTTTTTTTTTTTCAAGTTTTTTTTTTTTTTCTTTTTTTCAGATTTTTTTTTTCACTCATTTGCGGATCCAAGTATTCACTTAACGGTGTCTCTTCAGAAGCTTATTGATAAGATCGGCTGCTAATTGAACCTGCTTAATGGTGCCAATGATTGTGATCAAATTACTGGAGTCATCCCTTCGTGGCATACAAATGGATTTGACACCACTCTCGCCGGTGATTTCCTTCAGCTTCCTTCCTTCCACTCCATAAACGGCTCTGTAGAACTTCCTTGGGATATCCAAGTCGGCAGTCACGTGCCCCTTTTGCTCATAGTCCCTCTTGGTGTTAACTCTAACCTTCGCACCTTGGAAGGAAATATGACACTCAGGTCCACCGATTTTCTTTTTAAAGAATCCAGTTGTGCCTCTTCCCATATGAGCTAAGGGGACTTTTTTGGGCTCCTCTTCCCTGGAACTTTCCTTCTGGAGCTTCTGCTCTTCCTGATTATTGTTGTTGTTTTGAGGGAGAGTCCCTTTTGAGGCTTGTAGCCGGCCCAGCAATTCACCAACACCAGATGCCCCTCCAACGACCTCCTTCTCCTCCTTATGTCCGTTGGCATCCAAGTCCAGCATCTGCTTCTCTGTTTTCATCTGACCAATAATCCCAGACTGCTTTTCAATCGTTTTTTTCAGTTCCTGGATCTCTTTCTTGAATACAGATTCCGTCCGATGAATAGCGGCCACTTTTTCACTCTTAATTCTTTCTAGTTGCTCTCTCAAGTCAAGATTTTTTTCCTCCATCTCAATTGACTTATCGTAATATTCTTCCTTAAGACTTACTAACTCCTCTAAGAGGCCGTTATACCTTTCATTCCTGACCAAATCATTGACTTTAGCCTCAGTCAGCTTCATCTCTAGTCTTCCTTTTTCTGTTTCCATCTCTCTAATAATTTCTAATTGATTCTCAATTGTCTCTTCCAGTTCCTCAATATCTTCCTGAAATACAGATTCTAACCGATGAATAGAGGCAACCTTTTCACGCTCACCTTTTTCTAGTTGCTTACCTAATTCAAGATTTTTTTCTTCCATCTCACTTGATTTCTCGTAATATTCTTCCTTAAGATTTACTAGCTCCTCAAAGAGGCTGTTGTAATTTTTGTTCCTGACCAAATCCTTTTCTTTAGCCTCAGTCAGCTTCATCTCTAGTCTTTCTTTTTCTGTTTCCATCTCTTTAATTATGTCCAATTGATTTTGAATGGATTTTTCTAATTCCTCAATTTCTCCCTTAAATATAGATTCCAACCGATGAATAGACTCTGCTTTTTCACCTTCACCATTTACTAGTTTCTCGCTTATTTCAAGATTTATTTGTTCCATCTTAGTTAATTGATTTAGATATTCTCTGATTGAAGCATTTTTATTTGATAATTCATCTTTTAGGTGATCGTTAGTTTGT
>NC_090743.1:90046208-90048708 GCF_036898095.1 Palaemon carinicauda | reverse complement strand
ATATAGATATATATATATATTTATATATATATATATATATATATATATATATATATATATATATATATATATATATATATATATATATATATATATATGGTGACCGGTAATTTGACTCCCGGTAATTTGACTCCCGGTAATTTGACTCCGGTAATTTGACTCCCGGTAATTTGACTCCCGTTCAATTTGATCCCCGGTAATTTCACTACCACTCTTTTTTTATTCATTGAATATATGATTTTTATTCAAGAAATATAGATTTAAAAAAAAATAAGCATATATGCATTAACTTTTTTAGTATCTATATGATTTTTATTTAAGAAATAAAGTTCTACTTTTTTTTTTTAAGGAAAAACACCTAGATATTCATTAACTAAAAATGAAGGAAAAAAATAATAATATTAAATGCCCTGTTAACATATTTTATTGATACACATCATTTATATAATATTTAAAATAGATAAAATGTAATCATAGCAAAGTATGATATAAGATTATATACAATAATTAGAATCATGGAAGATTAGAAAATTTAATCATGATGCAAGTTCATAGATATCGCTTTTAAGAACTGCACTTTATTTCGGTCGCTGTATCGCTCAATGATTACCTGCAGTCGTTTGTTTATATCTTTATACGTCCTCTTTTTTTCACAAATGTCGCCACAATCAATTTAAATCATTTTCATTTGGGCCAAGTGCTCTTTTTTTTCTTTCTTTCTTTTTTTAAGGCAGTAATTAACCTCCATATATTTAAATGGGTATAACTTAAAGAGCTTTGCAGGGCATTGTGATAGTCCTCCAAATGTTTATTTGTGCAAGGCATCTTGGATTCCGTTCTTAAGTGTACATTCCAACTATTTATAGGGAACAAAGGAGATGTTCTGCATTTTCTAACTCCTCTACCTCGAAAACATCCTATGTACGATATTTCAAAACAAGACACTAGTTCTTGAGGAAGATCGTCATCGTCAACAAGTTCTTCGAATCCATTAAGTACATCATTAGGGGGAAGAAATGCTAACGATGGAAACCATCTTATTTTAATGCAGAACTCATCGTCATGATGGTACCTCTCTTTAAGGCCAATTTCACACACTTTTCTGTAAACAATTTGAGGTAAATGAAAAAGACACAATACACCAGAAGCACTAAAATAACAGATTTGAAGCTATTAACATGTGCTCTTTCAAAATCCATCATGATGGTTCCGGGGTTCATTCTGGCCGTAATTCCGTAAGCTTGATTTAACATATCCAGTAAGTCTTGGATCGGTGAGCATTTTGTTTATTTCCCATTTATGTAGTTCATGTCATCCATAAGTTTCTTTCCTCCCCGGTTAGTGTTGAAAACATGAGGTATGGTGACTGTATATGTTCGTTAAAGAAATAACCAAAGAGGTAAGACTTGAAGAGTGGGAAAACACATTACGAAGAGGTAGAGATAGTCTCCAAATAGCGATAGTTTAAGTCAACTAATTAGCATGCATGTAAACTAATTAGTGTGCATGTAAACAAGCAGTTCTCATATTAATATAATGTACTATTTACTTGTTTCCAGTTTCGTAAATTTTATTTTATTTTTACTTTTTTTTTTTAAAGGTAAATGATATTTTTTTTTATTTCTATTTAATTTTATTTATAATTTATTCTTTTTTATTTTTGAGGTGTTAAATGCTGATAATCACAAAATTGAGACCTACCAGAACTTTTTTCCAGATAGTGGGAGTGAAATTGGTGGGAGTCAAATTGACCGGGAGTCAAATTACCGGGAGTCAAATTACCGGGAGTCAATTTACCTAGAACCTATATATATATATATATATATATATATATATATATATATATATATATATATATATATATATATATATATATATATATATATATATATATATATATATATATATATATATATATACATATATATATATATATATATATATATATATATATATATATATATATATATATATATATATATATATATATATATGTATGTATGTATATATATTATACACATTATGTGCCCACATAGTCGAGCACACACTCGGCCCACACATAACCGCAGAGGTTATCTATACGGCTTTCTGCTAGAAGAGAGCGTATAATCAGAATCCCATTGAATGTTGAGAGTTGGCCTTTGGAGGGTGATGCTTACAGCTTCAGGTATTATGAGCCGGCCGTAGTTACTTGAGTTTTGAACAATGTAGGTTCCATCAAATACGGCTTAGAATAGTTGAAGCTGTAAGAAGAGCCCTCTGATGGCCAACAGTCGAAAGTCAACGGGATTCTAATTACACACTCCCTTCAGATAAAAGCTATACGGATAATCTATATGGTGGTGTTAAGATGAAGGGACATTATGTGATTTTGGCACATCACTAAAAAGTGAATATCTCGTGGCTGTTTCTTCAAGTATTTTTTTTTCATCTGAGTTTCAAGTATACATCAGCAATTATATATAACGTGGTGATACGAAATTTATATCTGGTATTTAAA
>NC_090743.1:90036208-90041208 GCF_036898095.1 Palaemon carinicauda | reverse complement strand
ATATATATATATATATATATATATATATATATATATATATATATATATATATATATATATATATATATATATATATATATATATATATATATATATATATATATATATATATATATATATATATATATTTATATATATATGGATGTGTGTTTGTACAATGAAAAGATTAGAGTGTTCTGATATCAGATATATTTGCCCAAAGTGTAACTCTGGGACCTACGTAAGATCTACCAAAAGATTGTTGAGGGTCAGAATTAATTCTCATAGTGATGTGAGTTTTCGAACAGGTTACAGAATATCCAACCCAGAACATTGTTATACCTACCACAAACTTGTATTACCTGAATCTAACATAACAAATGAAAGGTAATGACTTCAAATTTGAGCAAAGTAGATTATTGTACCAACCGTGTGTCACACAATTGTACATAATTCCTATTGTATATATTATGCTTGTATCTGCGCTCTTCCCTCGCACTAAAAAGAACCTGAATGATCATGTCTCCGGTTTTCCTCTGAACTTTGTCTGTCTCTCGAACATGCCATGTCCTGTTGCCTTGCCGTTTTGTATATAAAGGAGAGTGTTCTATAATAATATAACTCAGTCGTTTCCAATCTGCCTTTGAGTTCACATCCTCTCTCGGCCCGTCCCATTGGTGACCCCGGAAGTCGACTCGCTCCCACCGCCTTCCACCCCCACCCCCTCGCCCCTTCATCATTGGTACTATGGCGAACTCTACGGCAGTTGGTGCTGCGGCCGTGCCATTCAAACTTTCATCGTTTGCCAGCGGAGAGGCGTTTGCTTGGTTTCAGCGCGCAGAAGTCCAGTTTCGTATCAGGGGCGTGACTCGCTCAACCACCAAAGCTGATTATGTTCTCGCGGCGATACCCGAGGACACCTTCCCAGAAATATCCGACTGGCTTTGTGAACAAGGAGACACCCCAATAGCGTATGACGACCTCAAATCATACCTTCTGCAGCAGTACTCGCCGTCGCCAGCCGCCCGTATAGCAAAGCTTTTTCAGCTCTCGCAACAACCGTTGGGGGACCAAAGGGCTTCGCTTGCCCTCAGGGAAATGACCAGTATCGCTCGCCTTCAACCTGCCGCAGACGGCTCTCCTCGTGAGGTGAACCTACTCCGTGCCCTTTGGATACGCCGTTTACCTGAACCTGTGCGCGCTGCCATACCCGATGTCGATAGTTTACCCATAAAAGACTTGATGACCAAAGCCGACGCCCTTATGGACAGCCACTTCAAGACCTCCATCAACGCCTCCACCCCTGACGACGAGGATGCCTATTCAACGTCAACCGAAGCTGACATGAATGCCGTAGGACATACACGCCTACCCCGTGACGTGCCGAAGCGGCGAGAAAGCCACCCACCACCCACCAATCGCTCGCGCCCCAACGAACGACTTCTACAGCCACTTACTACCTCCCATCCGCCGCAGTTTTGCTACTACCACTTCAGATTCGGGGCAACCGAAAAGAAATGTGCCAAAGATTGTCAGTGGCCAAAAAACGTGTAAGTAGGCCATCGCTTGTGGCGGTGGCCTCCCATGTTTCTAATCTTTTCTTTTTACAGGATGCAGGAACGGGCGTGCGATTTTTGGTAGACACGGGTGCTTGTCGTTCTCTTTTGCCAAGGAAACTCTTCAAGGCACAACGTAGTCTGTCTACATCTGCCGACGTCCGCTTGGTAGCTGCCAACGGATCTGCGATACCCACCTACGGTTACGAGAACCTCACATTATCGTTCGGAAACGGTAAATTCAATTGGAAGTTTCTCGTTGCTGACGTCACAATGCCAATCCTCGGTGCGGATTTCCTCTCTCATTTCCACCTTCTGGTCGATGTCGCCCACCGACGATTGGTCAACGCAGACTCGTACTTGTCGACACCTCTTCAACCCGCCCCCTCTAACCTCGCTCTCCACATCAGCGCACCCACGGATGCCTACGCCCACCTCCTCACGTCGTACCCGGAAGTTTTCCGTCCAGAACTTCGCCAAACGCCCACGGTTCCTGCCAAGCACGGTATTTATCACCATATCAAGACGACGGGACCCCCAGTCTTCGCAAAATTCAGACGTCTGGCACCAGAACGATTTGCAGCCGCCAAACAGACATTCGCCGAAATGGAGAAAATGGGCCTTTGCCAAAAGGCCTCCAGCCCATGGTCGTCACCCTTACACATCGTTCTGAAGAAAGACGGCTCCCTCCGTCCGTGCGGGGATTACAGGCGCCTGAACATGCAAACAGAACCGGATCACTACCCCCTCCCAAACATTGCCGATGTAACCTCCTACCTGCACAAAGCAAAGGTTTTCTCTACGCTCGACCTCCTGAAGGGGTATTATCAGGTGCCTATGAACCCAGAAGACATCCCCAAGACTGCCATCACCACTCCGTTTGGCACATACACCTTCAATTACTCCTGTTTTGGCATTCGTAATGCTGGGGCAACGTTTCAACGTCTCATGGATGGCATCTTAGGGGACCTCCCTTTCTGTGTATGTTATGTGGACGACATACTTGTGTTCTCCTCCTCAAAAGAGGAACACCTCCGTCACCTGCGCATCGTGCTCGACCGCCTGCAACAAAACGGCCTTGTAGTCCGGTACGACAAGTGTAGCTTTGGCGCCAACGAAGTGTCGTTCTTAGGGCACCGTATCACTCCTGAAGGAGTCCATCCCCTCCCTGAGAAGGTAGCAGCCGTTCAGAATTTCCCCACGCCCTCGACCGTCAAAGCTCTGCAAGAATTCTTGGGCATGATCAACTATTATCACCGTTTTCTGCCAGCCATTGCCGCCACTCTTGCTCCCCTCTACGCCTCCCTCAAGGGCAAGCCAAAGGACTTGAAGTGGGGTCCCCTTCAAGAAGCGGCCTTCTGCAATGCAAAGAAGGCCCTATCAACTGCTGCGGCTCTCACTTTTCCTATCCCACACGCCCCTCTCCTTCTCTCCACCGATGCCAGCGACGTCGCTATTGGTGCAGTACTCGAGCAGGTGGTCAAAGGCTCGCCCCGCCCATTGGCCTTCTTCAGCAGAAAACTGTCCAAGGCAGAATCGGGTTATTCTACCTTCGATCGAGAATTGCTGGCGGTGCACTTGGCTGTCCGTCACTTTCGCCATTTCTTAGAAGGTACGCCCTTCGTCATTCGCACAGACCACATGCCTCTGGTGCACGCCTTCACTCGACAGTCTGACGCCTGGTCCGCCCGTCAACGCCGACATCTCTCCGCCGTGGCTGAATACAATTGCACCCTCCAATACGTCCCTGGGAAAATGAATCCCGTTGCCGATGCCCTGTCAAGAAACACGTTGGCTGCCGTTCAACTGGGATTGGATTACAACGCCCTGGCTGAAGCCCAACGACAGGATCCAGAGTATCAAGCTTGTAGGACATCCTGCACGTCCCTCCGTTGGGAGGATTTTCCCCTCGAAAACTCCAACACCACCCTCCTCTATGATGTCAGTACTGGTAGACCGCGACCTTGGATTCCTGCTCCCATGTGCCGACAGGTGTTTGATTTCATCCACGGCCTTTCACATCCCTCGTGCCGTTCTACTGCACAGCTGCTGAAGGCAAAGTTCATTTGGCACGGCATTTCTAAGGATGCTAAGGATTGGGTCCGTGCCTGTACTTCTTGCCAAACTTCCAAAGTACATCGACACACGGATTCAGGAGTGGGCACCTTTCCCTTACCTCAGCGTCGTTTCGCACACATTCACGTCGACGTTGTAGGCCCCCTACCCACATCACAAGGACATCGTTACCTGTTTACCGTCATCGACCGCTCCACTCGTTGGCCTGAAGCCATTCCCATGGAAACTGCAACGTCTGCCTCATGTACATCCGCCTTAATCTCTGGATGGATTTCAAGATTCGGTATCCCTGAGCATATTACTTCTGACAGGGGAACCACTTTCACCTCTCAATTATGGACGTCATTAGCGAATCTCCTGGGCATCACCCTACATCAGACAATGGCCTACAACCCCGCTGCCAATGGAATGGTTGAACGTTTTCATCGCACCTTCAAAGCAGCTTTGATGTCCCGCTGCAAGGATTGCAACTGGTTTACTCAGCTTCCCTGGGTCCTCCTTGGACTAAGGACCACTCCTAAAGACGCCCTCGACGTCTCGGCAGCCGAAATGGTGTATGGCGACCCGTTGGTCGTCCCTGCCGAGTTTTTTCCTTCTACAACCTCCTCCAACGATCTCCAGCGTATACGTCACGTCGTGGGAAAATCTACTCCGTGCCGCCATACTTACAAGCCCCCAGCGAAGCATCACATACCAACGGACTTGCACTCTGCAACGCACGTCTTCCTGCGCAACGACACCAGCAAGCCACCGTTAACGCCCCCTTACACGGGACATTTCCTTGTGATCCGACGCAGTCCGAAAGCATTCCTCCTAAACATTCGGGGCAAAGAAGACTGGGTCTCCATTGATCGTCTAAAACCTGCTTATCTTCTGCCAGATGACCCGCCTACAGTTCGCCTCTCTAGATCAGGGCGCCCTATTCAACATGTACAGTATGTCATTTTTAGGGGGGGAGCCATGTACCAACCGTGTGTCACACAATTGTACATAATTCCTATTGTATATATTATGCTTGTATCTGCGCTCTTCCCTTGTACTAAAAAGAACCTGAATGATCATGTCTCCGGTTTTCCTCTGAACTTTGTCTGTCTCTCGAACATGCCATGTCCTGTTGCCTTGCCGTTTTGTATATAAAGGAGAGTGTTATATAATCATATAACTCAGTCATTTCCAATCTGCCTTTGAGTTCACATCCTCTCTCGGCCCGTCACATTATCGTCTTTTCCTGGTATTTCATCAATCAACCGACAGAATATAAAATTTTCAGTTTTAAAGTAACGCAATGACAATATCTCAACAAGGTGGCTGATATGTATCTTTAAGCAGGCTTTGAGGATTGCCCAGGAAGAGAAAACAGTACAAGAATTCCCCTCTTAAACCGATTTT
>NC_090743.1:89978708-90026208 GCF_036898095.1 Palaemon carinicauda | reverse complement strand
CACCAGAAGCCTGTTGTCCATGCGAATGATGAAGGCGCTCCTTCTAAGAAGTGGTGAAAGTAACACACTGCCAAGTGTACTGCCAGCAATTTGCTGTCGAAGGTAGAATAGCAGGATTCCGCCTTGGACAGTTTTCTACTGAAGAAGGCTATTGGGTGGTGCGAGCAGTTGTGGCACAGCGAAAGTGAGAGCAGCAGCCGTTGATAGGGTATTCTTTGCACTGCAGAAGACAGCCCCTTGAAAGGGACCACACTTCAGGTGTTTTTGTTTGACCTTGAGGGAGACATAAACGGGGGCAAGAGTTTCTATGCAGCAGCCCCGAATATGGCGTGGCAGTAGCATAACTGCAGTCGATGGTCGCTAGTAAGTGGCTGTAGAAGTGGGTTGGGGCGTGAGTAATTGGTGGCATATGAGGGTGGTGGTCGGGTTTGTCACCACCTTGGCATGTTACAGGGTGGGCATCTGTGTCCTAAAGCATTCATGTCAGCTTCGGAGGATGTTGAATTGCTATCCTTTTTGTCAGAAGTGGAGACATTTATTGAGGTCTTGAAGGTGGTGAAGTAGCTTCCCATAAGTGTGTCGACTTTGGTCATTCGGTCTTTCATGGGCAAGGTATCGACAATGGAGATGGCAGTGTGTAGACGAGTCAGCATCGTACCCAAAGAGCACAAAGTAGGTTCACCTGCCAAGGAGAGACGTCTGCTGTAGGTTGAAGGCGAGCAATACTGGTCATTTCATTTCCCCCAAGGGCGCTTGAAGCCTTTTGGTCCCCCAATGGTTGTTGAGAGAGCCGAAAAAGGTTGTTTGTACAGGTGGCTGTTAATGGTGAGTACTGTTCAAGGTGGTATGTTTCAAGGACATCGAACAACTATTGGGTTGTTCCTTGGTCACAAAACCAATTTGAGATTTCCGGAATGTTTCTTTTAGTATCACCATGAAAAAACAATCTGCTTTAATGCTTGAGTGAATCCTGCCCTTAATGCCAAACTGAACCTTGGCGTGCTGAACTGTACTGGTCCATAGAATTCATGGGTGTAGCGTTGATAGGAGAGTCAGTGTTAGAGGGGGTTATCATCAAACCGTAGGACACAGCAGTGAGGGGGAAGGCAAGAGGGAGCTGGTCACTCCAGTGGTCACCAATCTAGGACTGAGCTGTAAGGTGATAGCTGAGAGGCAAGATGAATGCAACTGATTTTATTTCAACAGATGGTTTGTTTGAATACAACAGGTTCTGGACAAGAATTTCACAAAAAAATCAAACAAAATAATTCTTGAAAAGGCAGTCTGAAACAGGTTTTGTTAAAAGTGAGGGATATAGCGAGATATGAAAAAAAATACCTTTACAGGGTACAAGCGTTTGTGAAACAGTGTACTACAATACAAAGTGGTTTGTCATACTCTATTGATTTTTCCAGTCACTGGTTAATTACATGGATATTGTCAGTGGTTGAATACCCGCTTCTTAAGCGTGCCTCCTCTCTTTCTATTCAGCCTAATACGATCTTCGCAAATATTTTACATATTCGTTAGAGTAACGGTTATTCTGCGGTAATTTGCAAGTCTTTTGTGTCTCCCTTTTTGTGAAACAGCGTAATTATAACATTTCCCCCACCATTCTTCCATGTATTTTGTGTTTAGTTCTGTCAATTTGTCCATTATGATATATATATATATATATATATATATATATATATATATATATATATATATATATATATATATATATATATATATATATATATATATATGTATGTATATATATATATATATATATATATATATATATATATATATATATATATATATATATATATATATATATATATATATATATATACTACGGTCATTATACAAAATGCCAGACCATAATGCCAAAAGACCAAAATCGTGGTCACTTTGCAAAATGACCTTATTTGGGGTTGGGGAAATTCCATGTAAGTCTAAATCGATCTTAAGTTTGTGCAAAGGCATTCTTTTGTTAATTTTATTTTTACATATTAGTAGTTAAATTCATGTTATCTTAAAATTTAAAGCATGACAGATTTTCTAATTGTTCCACTGTTATCCACTCTTATAAATAGTGAAAGAAGCCTTGTTTAGTTTAATACTTTCACATAATTGTCCATTATGGCAACTGTCAAAATAGTATGAGACAACAGCAAAGCTAAGATTTTGTTTCCCCAAAACTATTTCAACCTGATAGAGCTCAATATTTCATAAGATTTTGGAGTAGCTAATTCAAATATAATTTTTCGCCCCATCCTCCTATTCTAACCCTTTAAATTGTGAAATGAACCTGGAATGGACAATAGCTGCATGTGCTGTCCCTTGTCTTTAAGACTTTACTGCTCGAGGTGGTGTTTTATTATTTTGTTTTTATTCAACATTCTATCAGTTTTTATTTTTCACTGCAGCAAATGTGATCAAGAACATTGTTTTCAGATATAATCTACCATCGGTGTATTTAAAACAGGCTCTTGGAAAATGAGTGAGACCTAGTTTATTTAACAATACTGAATCATTCTTAATCCGTGAAGTAATACCTGTTACACGCGCCCCCCCCCCCCCTCTCACGCGTTCCTTATTACTATTTCTATGGATCTTGGCTACAGTATTTGTCATAAACCATTAAATAGTTCCCATGGCCGTATTATCATATCTGTATTGTTATTTCCTTGATTATATCACATCTAGCTACTAGGTCTTTGTAAGTGAATGGCTATTCGGGCTTTTTTCACTTGATGGGCGTTTAATACTAATAATAATAATAATAATAATAATAATAATAATAATAATAATAATAATAATAATTATTATTATTATTATTATTATTATCATTGTTATTGCTGCTATTATTATTATTATTATTATAATCATTATTG
Source organism: Palaemon carinicauda (assembly GCF_036898095.1). Classification (NCBI taxonomy): domain Eukaryota; kingdom Metazoa; phylum Arthropoda; class Malacostraca; order Decapoda; family Palaemonidae; genus Palaemon; species Palaemon carinicauda. The sequence continues at coordinate 90,023,326 of NC_090743.1, read as the reverse complement.
TTATTATTATAATAATTATTATCATTATTATTATTATTATTATTATTATTATTATTATTATTATTATTATTATTATTATCATAATGCTATTAGGAAAGAAATAATATTCCTCATCAGCAACAATGACTCTCCCTCTCTCTCTCTCTCTCTCTCTCTCTCTCTCTCTCTCTCTCTCTCTCTCTCTCTCTCTGAAGCATATTATACCATTCCCACTTAACTATTTATCTCTCCGAATTTTGAGGTGTTTTTAATTACGCAGCGAGAGACATAATATTATTCCCTTTTAAATTATCCAATTCTTGGATCCCCTAACATATCATTTTCACCTTCCCTTCCTCTGCATTATCCCTCTTATGCTAAATTTGTATGTTTGAGATTTTAATAAAAAATCCTCTCTTGTTTATTTATGTATCTAATTGAATATCATGAACTTGTGTTTCAGTGTATTAGGTAATGAGGGGATCATCTTGAGAAAAGAAGATTTCGCCGAGTGCTTTTACTGTTGTCAAAACAAAAGGTAATATTGGGCTGGCATATAACTTGCGTGTGCTTGCATTATTTAGAAACCATAGACATTCACTCTAATCTAAAAAGATTGAAATCTTAATCATAAAAGCTAATACAAGTTGATATTAACATAATTATTGAAAAATGAATTTGAATAGTAAAACAATTGTCCTTAACTTCATCTGAATATTCATCTTTCGAATGCTCTTGAATTTGTATTATCGTCGTTCTAACAATCATATCAAGCGGGATTTCCCCTTGATATGTGTTTTGTTTCAACATCTATTTTCTGTTCGTTGCCTATACAAACGTACCTGTATATTGCTTTACTTTTTGAGTGAGCAATGAAGTTGTTAGATTTTACTGTAAGTACCAGCGACGTTTAAACTAATAAATATGCAGATAATATACTGAATACACTAAATTGGATTTTATAAAATCTGAGTACAAGGTTAGGAATAAATCCTACGTCAGGGGTGATATTTCAGCCAAAGATGTCAAAAACACTAAGACTAATGCAATGCACCACTAGGCTTATCAAGATTAAATTTAAAAGTAATTATTGTAGAGCTGCATCACAACCGTCCTCATTGGGGTGGCAATGTTAATTAAGCATTGCTTAATAGTAGAGTAAAAAATTAGAGAGTAATGGTAATTTAGTCCGATGGTCCGTATTGCGATGACCGCTATGTTAACTAAACTTTTGTTTGTTGGAATATTCTTTCCACTTATAGCTTTAAGATATAAAAGAAGAAGAATAATTAATGAGATTAGAATATACATGGGTTTGGAATCTGTTTTTTTCAGTAGTCTGACATATAAGCACTTACCCAACCCCTTTAAAACCCCTGAGTCTTAAAGGGAAGAAATAAACTTTCCAAGGAAATTCGAAACCCCGATGGGATGAACAAAGGCTGCCGGTATGGTAATGTGGTTTACAGATCAGTTCTATAAAAACTGAATGCTCTCAAATCATTTATAACCTCAAACATTATGAAATATATTGGTCATATGTACCAATTTTATACTTTTCAACATCAATGCTTTCTAAATTGCCCAATAAATAAATGAATAAAGTTTTTTATATTGTAACTAAATACATGAAAATTATTCCAGCTGTTTGCTTTGAAATGCAGTTAAACTAAAGTTAATTATAAAGAGAGTAAAAAAAATAATTATTAATCACCTCCATGCAATATACGTGGCAAATTCAGATTAAAATCTATATGACCTGGATATAATTCCTTACTACGTTGAACGTTTTCCTTTAGAGGGAGACCCTTTTTGAATGTTCTCATTCAAATTATCTCCGATTCTTTTCTCCAGATGTGGAAGGAAATGTTGAGAGGTGTACTTTATATTTTAAACAATATTAAGCCCAAGATTGAAACTATGATTCTTAAGTTTCATTTGAATATTTTTTTCACTTGATTATAAGAAAAAAAAATAGTCACAGTATTGATATATAAATATGCAAGAGTAATAACTATAGTGATATAAATTTTAACACCATCACTACTACTATTACTACTACTACAACTGCCTCTATTATTATTATTATTATTATTATTATTATTATTATTATTATTATTATTATTATTTTTGTTATTAGAATTAAGGACTATTATATATGTATTAAAATAAAAGAAATATAAAAACGCAGAATTATTTCCTATTCTGCAAAGTATAGAATAAAATTCTCGTTATATTGTTTTTTTTTTTCTTTATATTTTAAAATATATCTTAATTAGTCTTTTTTTATAAAAATAGAATTATAAAAAACATTAATATTTGATCAACAGAGAGAAATTTATGAGAGTTCAAATCTGAAATAAGTAAGCAATGTGACATGACGAGATTCAAGTGCTGATGGATATTCGGTTATGTAATGATGAATTAAACCAAATGAACGATAATTTGGATTAGGGAAACGATATTAATATTATTATATTTTACGAGTTTTTCGATTGCCCTAAATCTCATTCCAGATGCTTTTTCATAATTATCTTAACTGATTCAGTGCAGAACTGACAGAACATTGATGTTTCACGTTTAATGAGATGAAAAAGACCACTAAGTCATCAACGCATTGTTTTGATGTTATTAGAAACTTTTGAAGAATTGTAATATAATATCAACGTATTAACTAAAAAATCCTATAATTTCCTTTTTTTTTTTTGTCCTTTTAGCAATAACTAACGAGTAATTCTCAGAACACATTTCACGAACAAAATCACTAAATATTTGTCTTTTTTTTTACTATAAGAGTAAGACATACATACAATCAAGTATTACTACTAATAAATAAGATTTTTCAGAAAACCATTTGTCAGATCAGTATTGCTAATAGATGGAATAAACGAAAGGACTATTGACAAAAGAAGATTAAGGAAAAAAAAAATGTTTGGTACTTATAATTACCCGGGAAATAAATCTTGGTAATAATTTGATTTCTTTTGCTTATAATTTTCCGAAGCAGAGAGAGAGAGAGAGAGAGAGAGAGAGAGAGAGAGAGAGAGAGGGGGGGGGGGGGTGTAGACGATGGAGGGGCGTGAGAGGAAAATAGATACATCAAGTAAGTTAAACATGAAATTATCTCTGTTACATATACTGTACAAAGACAGTAAAGAGAAGACAACAAAGTCCCTTGGATTTCTCTGAGCCTTTGCCCGTTTTAATAGGGCGAATCGGCAACATGTGGCGCTGATATATTGTATGTTGGCCTCTGTTTAGCATCTCACACAAAGCTTTTCTTCGCAAGCAGCGAAGCGGATATTTCTCAGGTAAAGTAAAACGTGAAGCCAATCCACTGCTGTTGGAGGACATTGTTTCAGATTGGTTTTGTTTGCAAAGACCCTTTGGGTCGTTGATCTTAGGAATATCTTAGTGAGGTAAGACTGGCAATATATATATATATATATATATATATATATATATATATATATATATATATATATATATATATATATATATATATATATATATATATATATATATATATATATATATATATATGTGTGTATGATTAGGGTATGTTTTATTTTTAAAAAGCTCATCTTTTGAAAAGGCTCTAACATTTTCACTGATAAGCTTTGTAGGATTTTTTTTCTTTACTATAGTAACGAATCTCCATTAAAAACAAAGACAGTACAGGGTTGAGGTGGCCTCGTGGTACCATCCTTGCCTGGTGATTGCCAAACTGGGGTTCGAGTTCCGCTCAAACTCGTTAGATTCTTTGGTCACTGCAATCTTACCATCTTTGTGAGCTAAGGATGAAGGGTTTGGAGGAGCCTATATGTCTATCTGCTGAGTCCTCAGCAGCCATTGCCTGGCCCCTTGGTCCTAGCTTGGGTGGAGAGTGGGCTTGAGCGCTGATCATATGTAATATGGTCAGTCTCTAGGAGTCTAGGGCATTGACGTGTTTGATAGGACAATGTCACTGTTCCTTGCCTCTGCCATTCGTGAATGGCCATTAAACGTTTAAGCCTTTATTAAGGAAGAATGGAAAGCCTCGCTATAAAAAGCCCATTCGAACCCAGCTCCTAATCAGCGCCACCTATTGCCGACGCGCCCAACTAATTAGTTACTAAATTCTACAGGATTCGGTATTTTGAAAGGTTCAAATGCTAATGCAACAGTTATCCAATATTTTTTTTTTTTATTATCCATCTAGTGATTTCCAATATACCTGTATGAAAACGCAGTATTCATTCGCCTACCTACAGCATGTTGTTATCAATACCTATATAGCTTGTTGGTTGTTTATTTATTTTTTTCATGAGCTGAGGCCCCACATCCTTTACACATAACGATGAGTTGATACAGAATTCAATATATGTAATTTTTATTACTATTAGTAAACTTCCCAATGCGTATATCACCTTTAGAATATCGATAATCTGAGGGCTGTACTCACATCTACAAAAAACAAGTTAAGGTTTCTCTGTGTATTCAATGAATATACAATATTAAAAATATAATTTACTGGATATGTGAAAGACACGTGTCCGAAATGGGACCTGTACCTAAGACTAGATCAAAACGAGGGCAGAATATAACTGGTGTGGGATCGAGTATTGTCTCAGGTTTGTTAAGTCATATTTTACTCATACATATAGGAATATATACTGAAAAGATGTTCTGCTTTTTTTCTGCATTTAATGTGATTTCTGTGTCTAGAAGTATGTGTCTGCTCCCATATTAGTAACATGAGGGGCTCTCGAAGGGGTCTTAATCTCTATTAGGTCCTGTTTCAATGTATAATTTATGACTTTGATAAGTACATATGTTCTGCAAGTTTTAATAATCACATATATATTCAATCTACAACCTTACTCTAACTTTACATTGACAAATAAGAGAAAAGTTCTCCATTTAATATTAATTCATTCCTAAGGGGTAATATATACAAATCCAAATAATTGTTTTACATTATGACGATATCATTGCTCCCATTGTTTTGAAGACTTGAGTCACGGTTGACAGATTGTGAGACCCACAATTCACCAGAAAAGCAGGGATATACAACATATGAACTTAAATCAAATAGAAAGGCCATTAGAAATTACCGTAAATATTTTCCAATGTTAAATTTTCTTTTATTCATGATGCAGCATGATCAAGCTTGATACAAAAAAAAAAAATAAAAAATAAATAAATGAAAAAACATCCATCATACTTTGAGAGGGAAACTGGGAGAAATATTTCATCTGGCAATACTGACTTGAGTAAACAAGTAATTGTGCTGGAATCACAGTAGTCATTTCTTGCTTGGGGTTTTCGCCAACCTCCAGCCGACCCCAGCTGCCGGAAGTGTTATAGTGTCTCAGTACGATCTCATGGTTCAAGAAGCAAATAGGAAAACGTTGAAACAAAATCGACCAGTTGACAATGCCATGGCGGCCAGAAATTTTCTGACTGCTGTAGTAATATGCATGAATGTTATGTGAATTGAAAAATTCTACAACTACCACAGGATTAACAAGCAGAACATTATTATCTTTAGAGGTTTATTAGACCCAAGATTGCCAAGCAAAAGCACATCCCATTTGCATCAGCCATCTTGTTTGTTTAAACATCCAAAATCATTCTTGCGGTTTGTGCTTGCTGCTTCCCGTCCAGTCGGGAAGCCAACATCTCGAGCAGCAAACTCCCAGCATACCCTTTTCAGCAGCAACGCGTGATTCCAGCTACACCGACACCAGCGTGCAATATACCAGCGCCATATGTTGCCGACGTGTCCTATTAAAACAGACAAAGGCTCAAAGAAATTCAAGTGATATTCTTGTCTTCTCTTTACTGTCTTTGCACGGGAAATAATAACGTTGTCAATTTATGTAAGAATTTGAGATGCTTTTATTTTTCTTGTTGGTGTATCTATTATTCTCGCGCCCCTCTACCATCTCTCTCTCTCTCTCTCTCTCTCTCTCTCTCTCTCTCTCTCTCTCTCTCTCTCTCTCTCTCTATCTCTCTCTCTCTCTTAGTTTTTGGTCATTCACTTCTTTTATAAGCTCGTTTACTCTCTGTTAATTCGATTTGCTGCGTGCTACGATGGACATTAAAGAAATCAGGCTTTTTTTTCAGAAAATACATCAATACATCGCTACGCATATATAGACTAAAATCATGATGATATAATGGAGTTTTTGGGAGTGCTTAAACCAACATATCATACGATAATAATTAAAATATATATTTCAAATACATTTCATCAACCAGATGAAAAGATATTTTGAAAACGAAAGATCATAATTATTATCTATGATACAGAATTAAAGTGAAGACTATTACCAAGTGCAGTGCCTAGTACTAAGTAATATACCAGAAGAAAAAAAAGAATGAAAATATATGAATACAGATTCAGAAAACCATTACTCGTATAATGTACTTGATGTACGCCAGTTAGTGACAGATGTATCATTAAAATGTACTACCCTAAAAAGCTACGAGTAGAAATGTAACTGGGTCAACTTTAGCATTTCTTCTCATAACTCTCACACACATAGGTAATTAGGCCACTATAAAAAATAGTTATGAGGGATTACATAGGTGTAATAGGATTCATCGGCACTGACTCATATAAATGAATACAGGAATTTATATGTATTTATACATACATATACCAAAGGCACTTCCCCCAATTTTGGGGGGTAGCCGACATCAACAATGAAACAAAACAAAAATGGGACCTCTACTCTCTACCTTCCTTCAGCCTAACCAGGGACTCAACTGAGTTTAGCTGGTACTGCTAGGGTGCCACAGCCCAACCTCCCACATTATCCACCACAGACGAAGCTTCATAATGCTGAATCCCCTACTACTGCTACCTCCGCGGTCATCTAAGGCACCGGAGGAAGCAGCAGGGCCTACCGGAACTGCGTCACAATCGCTCGCCATTCATTCCTATTTCTAACACGCTCTCTTGCCTCTCTCACATCTATCCTCCTATCACCCAGAGCTTTCTTCACACCATCCATCCAACCAAACCTTGGCCTTCCTCTTGTCGATATATTTATAAATGATATAATAATAATTTTTTATTTATTTATATTTTTCTTTCAGTTCCCAAGCCTTTGCTGACTACTTGGCAAATAAGCATAGACCTTTAGTATGATTGTAAATATTCTGAGAGAAAATAATCAATTTTTCCATCTATTATTTCTTTTATCGTAATTGATTTAGCGACTAATGCCACATCTTAAATTTGCTGGTGGAAGTGTTATAGTCCCTAGGCTATCGAGATAAGTATTTCTTTCAATTTGATACCTTCTTGTTTTGCTCTTCCATCCACTTAAATAAATAACTCATTAAGAAATAAAAATGGCTGAATATTCTACGTTTATGAATTTTGTAAAAAAACCAAACCAATTCGAACAATAAAGAGAAAAGGTTTGCAATGGAATCTTACCTATATAGATCATCCTATTTTTATTCCGTTTCTTTTATAGTATTGGAATCTACAAGGGAACCCAAATATAAACAGCGTGATTACTAAGGAATTATATCACCTCTAAACTTTTCCGCGACTTTTTTATCTTCGGTTTTCAAGATCATTGTTAAGATATAATTTCTTATCTTCGGTTTTTAAGATAAATGTTAAGATATAATCTTTTATCTTCGGTTTTCAAGATAATTGTTAAGATATAATTATCTCAACTTTCATGGTGTGTTTGCTGCAGAAATTTCATCTGGGACCAGAGTTTGGTTCTAGGGAAAAATATCTCATTCACTAGGAAACTGGAGATAAAACAAGAGATTTGTAATCCCTGTCCCTTAAAAAAATTGTAGAAGAAACGAAATCAAAAGGTGATTAGGGAAAATGACGTCAAATTGCTAGAAAACATTTCTCAGCTTCTGAAATATCTTAAAATAGTATCACCCTTGGATAAGAGGAAAAAATATGCAATTACTACAATTAAGATATGATTATATAAAGTGTGATAGAATTCCGTGAACTATCGTGGGGTTTAGAATAGTCGGCGTACTGGAAAATTTTGAGAAGAAATTTCTTTTCTCAGTATAAGGGATGCTTATAGTATGGTGAAAAAAAATAATCTAACACATATATAAGAGAGAGAGAGAGAGAGAGAGAGAGAGAGAGAGAGAGAGAGAGAGAGAGAGAGAGAGAGAAAGAGAGAGAGAGAGAGAGAGAGAGAGAGAGAGAGAGAGAGTTCCAATAAATTCATGAGATTCTCCCTGCCAGCTTATAACAGCAAGAAATTCTATTGGATCTGGAAAACAGAATGTTTTGCTACACTTCGAAGGAATAAAACAATATAAGAGCAGGAATACTTCACAAATTGAAGCCAAAAGAAAGAAATAGCACCTAACCAGACTTCAAAAGTATGAACTTAAACAAAATATATCTGAAAGAATCTTATTTAAGTACTTTCCGAGAATGAGCTGATAATGCTGAATAGGGAAAGTCAAGCAGTCACGAATTACTTGAAAGTTCTTTAGGGATGAAGAATAGGAAACTAGAAACATCAGTTAAGGCAACCTCCACCATGGAATCGAACCGAGTGCATAATCGTATACCTTGATCCTTAAAATTAAAATAAAAGGAAACGGTAAAAACACGCAAGACACTAAATAGTGTGTACCAACCGTGTGTCAGACGATCGTACAAAAATTATTTTGTATATATTATGCTTGCATCTGCGCTCTTCCCTCGCACTGAAAAGAACCAGAATAAACAGGTCTGCGTTTTTCCTCTGTAACATTGTCTGTTTCTCGAACATGAAATTTCCTGTTGCCTTGAGGTTTTATATATAAAGGAGAGTGTTCTTTAATAAAGTTACTCAGTTGATTGCTTCCTGCCTTTGAGTCACAACCTTCTCTCGGACCGTCACATTGGTGACCCCGGAAGTCGACTCGCTCCCACCGCCTTCCACCCCCTCCCCCCTCGCCCATCCATCGTTGGTACTATAGCGGATTCTATGGAAGTTGGCGCTGCGGCTGCCCCATCGAAACTTTCATCGTTTGGCAGCAGAGTGGCGTTTGCTTGGTTTCAGCGCGCAGAAGTTCAATTTCGCATCAAGGCCATGACTCACTCAGCAACCAAAGCAGATTATGTTCTCGCGGCGATACCCCAGGACACCTTCCCAGAAATATCCGACTGGCTTTGTGAACAAGAAGAAACCCCAATAGCTTATGACGCCCTCAAAACATACCTTCTGCAGCAGTACTCGCCGTCGCCAGCCGCCTGTATAGCAAAGCTTTTTCAGCTCTCACAACAACCGTTGGGGGACCAAAGGGCTTCGCTTGCCCTCAGGGAAATGACCAGTATCACTCGCCTTCAACCTGCCGCACACGGCTCTCCTCGTGAGGTGAACCTACTTCGTGCCCTTTGGATACGCCATTTACCCAGACCTATACGCGCTGCCATACCCGATGTCGATAGATTACCTATAAAGGACTCGATGACCAAAGCCGATGCCCTTATGGACAGCCACTTCAAGATCTTCATCAACGCCTCCACCCCTGACGAAGAGGATGCCTATTCAACGTCAACCGAAGCCGACATGAATGCCATAGGACATACAAGCCTACCCCGTGACGTGCCGAAGCAGCGACAAAGCCGCCCACCACCCACCAATCCCTCGCGCCCCAACAAACAACTTCTACAGCCACTTACTACCTCCCATCCGCCGCAGTTTTGCTACTACCACTTCAGATTCGGGGCAACCGCGAAGAAATGTGCCGAGGATTGTCAGTGGCCAAAAAACGTGTAAGTAGGCCATCGCTCGTGACGGTGGCCTCCCGTGTTCCTAATCTTTTTTTTCTACATGATGCAGGAACGGGCATAGGATTTTTGGTAAACATGTGTGCTTGTCGTTCTCTTTTGTCAAGAAAACTCTTCAAGACACGACATAGTCTGTCTACATATACCGACGTCCGCTTGGTAGCTGCCAACGGTTCTGCGATACCCACCTACGGTAACGAGAACCTCACATTATCATTCGGAAACGGTAAATTCAATTGGAAGTTTCTCGTTGCTGACGTCATATTGCCAATCCTCGGTGCGGATTTCCTCTCTCATTTCCACCTTCTGGTCGATGTCGCCCACCGACAATTGGTCAACGCAGACTCGTACTTGTCGACACCTCTTCAACCCGGCCCCTCTAACCTCGCTCTCCACATCAGCAACCCCACGGATGCCTACGCCCACCTCCTCATGTCGTACTCGGAAGTTCTCCGTCCAAAACTTCGCCAAACGGCCACGGTTCCTGCCAAGCACGGTATTTATCACCATATCAAGACAACGGGACCCCCAGTCTTCGCAAAATTCAGACGTCTGGCACCGGAACGATTGGCAGCCGCCAAACAGACGTTTGCCAAAATGTTGGAAATGGGCCATTGCCAAAAGGCCTCCAGCCCATGGTCGTCACCCTTACACATCGTTCTGAAGAAAGACGGCTCCCTCTATCCGTGCGGGGATTTCAGGCGCCTGAACATACAAGCAGAACCGGATCACTACCCCCTCACAAACATTGCCGACGTGACCTCCTACCTGCACAAAATGAAGGTTTTCTCTACGCTCAACCTCCTGAAGGGGTATTATCAGGTGCCTATGAACCCAAAAGACATCCCCAAGACCGCCATCACCACTCCGTTTGGTACATACACCTTCAATTACTTCTGTTTTGGCCTTCGTAAGGCTGGCGCCATGTTTCAACGTCTCATGGATGGAATCTTAGGGGACCTCCCTTTCTGTGTATGTTATGTGGACGACATACTTGTGTCCTCCTCCTCAAAAGAGAAACACCTCCGTCACCTGCGCATCGTGCTCGACCGCCTGCAACAAAATGGCCTTGTAGTCCGGTACGACAAGTGTACCTTTGGCGCCAACGAAGTGTCGTTCGTAGGGCACAGCATCACTCCTGAAGGAGTCCATCCCCTCCCTGAGAAGGTAGCAGCTGTTCAGAACTTCCCCCCGCCCTCGACCGTCAAAGCTCTGCAGGAATTCTTGGGCATGATCAACTATTATCAGTTTTCTGCCAGCCATTGCCGCCACTCTTGCTCCCCTCTATGCCTCCCTCCTTCTCTCCACCGAGGCCAGCGACGTCACTATTTGTGCAGTACTCGAGCAGGTGGTCAACGGCTTGCCCCGCCCATTGGCCTTCTTCAGCAGAAAACTCTCTAAGGTAGTATCGGGTTATTTTACCTTCGATCGAGAATAGCTGGCGGTGCACTTGGCTGTCCGTCACTTTCGCCATTTCTTGGAAGGTACGCCCTTCGTCATTTGCACAGACCACATGCCTCTGGTGCACGCTTTTACTCGACAGTCTGATGCCTGGTCCGCTCGGCAACGCCGACATCTCACCGCCGTGGCTGAATATAATTGCACACTTCAATACGTCCCTGGGAAGATAAATCCCGTTGCCGATGCCCTGACAAGAAACACGTAGGCTTCCGTTCAACTGGGATTGGATTACAATGCCCTGGCTGAAGCCCAACAACAGGATCCAGAGTATCAAGCATGTCAGACATCCTGCACGTCCCTCCGTTGGGAAGACTTCCCCCTCGAAGACTCTAGTACCACCCTCCTCAGTTAGCAACAGTTAGGATTTCGACAACGTTAACCCCATGAAACAGGGATGATATAGAAAGAAACAGAATAAGTGAAATTGCGAAAGATTTGATAGCTTTGGGTGAGCTTCTTGGTCTAGATGACGATAATCTCTGCAAGTATGTTTTAAAGAGAGAACAGGATATGTATGAGAGATGAAAGAGAAGAAAAAGGGACAGCTAGAAGAAAATGAGAGACAGCTTGAAGGAAATGAGAAACAGCGCAAGCATGAGTTTGAAATCGCTTGTTTAATGTAAAATTTTCATAATAGTTTGCCAGATAACAGACCAGGAAGTAATGCTTCAGGTAGCAGACGAGGTAGTAATTCATCATTGAACGACGATTCTGATAATTTAGGTATGGATCAGTGTTGGAATTAATGCCAAATTTTGATGAGGAAGATGTAACGAAATATTTCATGTCTTTTGAAAAGTTAATGAACAGAGTAGGTTGTCCAAAAAATAAGTGGACTTTGTATTTACAGTCAGTTCTGGGGCACATTCTGTGTATAGTTGTATGTCTGAGGATGAAAGCGGGGACTATGATATTGTTAAGTTAACTGTTCTTAATGCATACATGTTAGCACCAGAGGCGTGCCGTAAGAAATTTAGAAATTTGAGAAGGGATGAGAGCAGTAGGTATGTAGAATACGGAAAGGAGATAAAAAGACCATTTTGTGACTGGTTAACTTCCGCTGAAGTAGATGGTTTTGATGAACTCGAGAGCTTAGTTTTGCTAGAAAACTTCAAAGATAACATATCTCCGGATATTAAGCTATATATAAGATAGGCGTGAAAAATCGTTTACAGATGCAACAAGGTTGGCAGAGGAGTACAGTCTTACTAGTAGTTTAAGTGATAGTAAGAAGAAAAATAATCCTTTGTCTGGTAAAATGCAAAATAGTTAAAGTAGTTTTAACAATAATATTATAGTGAAATATGATTATTATTATCGTAATGCATGTGGAAAATCAGGTCATAATGCAAGGTTTTGTGAGAGCAAATGGGAAGGTAGTAGTTCAGAGATAATTTGTGTTCGATGTAATAAGAAAGGACATATAGCAAGAAATTGTACAATAAAGGAGAAGAATGTCAAGAAACCAGTGTTTCTACTTAATAACTTTCGTCAAGCAGGAGTGGCACTATGAAAGAAACTAGGAAATTTTGCGGAGATTTTTCGCCTGAAGGTGTAGTTTCTTTTCTTGAAGGAAATGATTCGAGAGAAGTTGTCTTGTTTAGGGACACCGGAGCGACTGTGTCCCTTATTAGGAAAGAGAGTGTGCCAACAAGTGCAGAAATCGGTATGAAAGAAAAATGTTGGATGGGTTTCCGAACACTTGCGTTGTTTGTCCTTTGTTGAAGATGAGCTTAAAAAGTCAAGGAGTGTCAAGACATGCAAAGCTAGCAGTTGTATACTATTTGCCCATTGACAGCATTGACATTATTGTCGCTAATGATTAACAACATCCAAATGTGTGAATCCTCTATTAGGTTCCAGTGCCTGAAATGGTAGTAACTAAGTCAAATTTAGATACAGACTATGGTCATAGTTTGCTCAAGGATTCAAACATGTGTGATAGGGGCAGCAAGGTTGATCTTAGCAAGTGTGGAACTGAGAAGACCGACTCCATCGGTGTTGACAGTTTAAGCAAAATTGATGATGTAGCTGTCGAAAGTAGTGTCGTAGATGTAGCGATGTAGTGGATTCAAGTAATAGTTTAGACAGAAACATTTTGAATAGAGATGAACTAGTTAAGTTGCAGAGAGAGGATGAGACACCGTCTAAAATTTTTCAAAGTGGGTTGGATGATGATCCCAATAATGTTTGTAAGGAAACCTTTTGTTTAAAAGTTGAATTTTTGTGTCGTTATGTTCAATCCAAGACAGTAAGCGAAGAGGAAATCAAAGAGCACTTTGTAATTGCTAGGAAGCTTCGAAAATTAATTCGGAAATTAGCATATGATGATCAAGGACATTTAGGGGTAAATAAAATTTTCAAGTGTATGAGCAAGACTTACTTTTGGCCTAAGATGAGAAGTGACTTGAAGGGAGATGTATTAGGTTATCACGAATGTAAAATTGCTGGTAAAAATGTAATTGGTATAGTTGGACCTTTGCCTGGAAATAAAGGAGGAAATATACATTTATTAACAATCATTGATAGACTAACCCGTTTTCCAGAAGTAATCCTACTAAGAAGCTGCAATGCAAAAACTATAGTTAAAAGCTTGTTGAGTTATTTTTCGAAGTTTGGTGTGCATTGCGTTATAAAAAGTGACAATGTAGTAATTTTGTGTCCAAATATTTCAAAAACAAAATGAAAGGGCTAGGTCTTAAACTTGTATCTTCCACACCGTATCAGGTAAAGTCGCAAGGAATTGTAGAATGTTTCCTTCAAATGTTAAAAAGTTGCCTACGAAAATTGTGTAATAACTTCGAACATGACTGGGAGGGAAAACTAAGTATTGTGTTGTTAGCTTTATGGTTGGAACCTAGTGACACTACACGATTTACTCCCTTTGAGCTGTAGTTTGGTCACTCAGCTAAAGGACCTTTAGAAATCTTAAAGTGTAAATCAATGTTTCTAAAGAGTGGAGATGATTACATTCAAATTTCAGAGAATAACAAGGAGAATTTAAGTAAAGCTTGGAAAATAGCAATAAAAAAGAGAGCAACAGCCAAGGTGAAACTAACAGATGATACGATCTGGAGGGCAAAGTAGAGAAATTTCCGAGTAGGAGATAAAGACTTAGTATTAATTCAGAAAGAAGGTCCCTCAATATCTTATAAGTTCGAAAGTCCTTTTCTTATTCTTTTGTAAAGAGCAATTTAAATTATTCAATTGACATTGGTAGACATAAAGCTAAGTAGCTGCACTTAAACTTGCTAAAGAAATAGAGCAAGCGCCCAGTGCTAGTAATAATTGTGTGGCAGCGAGCTATTAGTTTTGAGAAAAAGTCTGTTCTACTTAAGAATTTCAAGTTATTTAACTCTAGCTTAGAAGATAAACTGATTGAATTATATATTTTTTTTTCCAAATTATCCTGAAACTCTTAGTGATCAATTTGGTTTAACTGATCTTTTAGAACATGATATTCAGTCACAAACAAGACCCATTAGACAAAGCCCGTATCGTTTGAGTCCAGAGAGGGCAAATTCAGTACGAAAGAAAGTTAAGTGTATGTTAGATATTGATTTGATAGTTCCTAGCGAGAGTGAATGCTGTTTTTCAGTAGTTCTGGTAAAAAAAAATAAGATGGATCAGATAGGTTGTGCATTGATTTCAGAAATGTAAAGTGTCACTAAGCAAAGTGATTTTCCACTTCCCACGATCGATGATCGATTAGATAGAATTGGAAATCTAAATTCATCTCCAAGCTTGATTTGGCCAAAGGTTACTGGCATGTACCTGTAGATAGTCGAGCTAAGAAAATATCCGTTTTTATAACACTGTTTGGTAGTTATGAACCTAAAGTAATGCCTTTGGGTTAAGAAATGCAGCCAGTACTTTCCAAAGATTAATGAATAAAGTTTTAAATGGTATTGATAACTGTGTCGTGTATTTATATGATCTTCTATTTCCAGAAACTTGGGAAGAGCATTTACAAATTTTAGCTCAAGTCCTAGCAGCCATTGGAAAAGCAAACCTTGTATTAAATTTAAAGAAATGCGAGTTTGGGAAAACTCTTATCACTTACTTGGGGCATAAAGTAGGTCTCGGTAAAATTTGTCTAAAAAAAGAAAAAAAAAAATGGGATTACAGAAGCTATCATCAATTTCTCAATCCCAACAACTAGAAAACAAGCAATGAGATTTCTCTGGATGGTTTCATATTTCCGTAGATTTGTGACCAATTATTCAGATATAAGTACTCCCATAACTAATCTTTTTAAAAAGGGACAAGGTTTTGTATTTGATGAAGAATGTGTAGAAGCTTTCAATAAATTAAAGGCTGTAATGCTTTACGAGCCAGTATTATTGTTACCTGATTTTAGCATGGAATTTAATTTAACGATCGATGCTAGTGACATTGATATAGGAGGAGTCGTGTTGCAAGAAGTGAATGGACGAAGCACCCAGTCGCATATTATTCAAAGACACTAGATAATGCTCAGCAAAATTATTCAACTATTGAGAGAGACTTGTCTAGATTAGTTTTTAGTCTTGCAACTTTGAGATTTATGTAGGAAGTAGTCTTGTTTTAACAGTTTATACTGATCACAATCCGTTAGTTTATTTGGGAAGATTTAAGAATAAGAATAAATGTCTCATGCTTTGGAGTTTAGAGCTACAAGATTATAATTTGACGATAATTCATATCAGAGGAAAGAATTGTCATAGCTGATGCCATTTCCAGAGATTTTTCAGAATAAGAGAAAGGTTTTTTTTTTTTTGTATTTTTCCTCATCAACGATTTAAGAGGTTTTTTGTAACATCACAGTTTTGTGTTGTGTTAATGGAATGCGAAAGAAGAAAGTTTTGTTGCTTTTGAATTGAAGCTTCATGCAGAGTTGTTCCTCAGTTTAGGGATGGATGCGTTTTTTCTTGCAAACTTTTAAACAAAAAGGAAAATCAGTATGTCTTTTTTTTTGCGGAAAGTCTCATGGGTAGATAAAACACTTTTAAAGGGATATGTTATTAAAAAAAAGAATCTCATATCTCTTCCCAGTGTGAGCAGCGAGGCGAAATTCGACTATCGTATTGTTTGCTCAAACCTGTCACTTCTGTCGTTAGCATTTTGGAATAAGCAAAGCCTCGACAAAGAGCGCTTGCATCGCATCAATAAGGGAACTGTCTTATTTTGACCAAAATGTCAACGCCTTAATCAGTGGAGTCAGCATATCTTGAGAAATGGAGCCTGAGGGAAATCCTTGTTATGAAATATGTCATCATGGGTGGACACGTGCTGCGTTCTTGTTATGACTTAACACGAGGTCTAGATTGCCTCAGTAATTTGTTCTAAAAGCTTCCATGGTGTGATCGATGTGGGCGTTTTTGAGGAGGCTAATCGAGATGCAGAATTGTCAAAAAAAAAAAAAAAAAAAAAAAAGGTCTTCTATGAAAATGACTACTGTCCACTGTAATTAACTTCGCCCATACATTGATACATAAACTTCAAGAAGAGATTTTCCAGAAGAGATAGGAAAGGACATAAGACAAGAGGGGCACTATGGCCGAAACTGATGAGAACCAAGTCCTTGCTGAGAAGAGGAGACAAGTTGAAGCAGCCAGCCCTCCCTGCTTTTGACGAGTACCTAACACTGCCTGAAGCCTATTACTATCATCAAATTATTGGAAAAGATTTCTAAATTCACAACTTAAGGCCATTCTTTCAGAGGCGTCTTCGAATCCAAAGTCATTGTGCCAGTTTCATCTGAACTTCAGCCGCCATTCTGCAAAGTTCTGAAGCCTGAAGCCTCCGTACCAGTATCATCTCAGCAGTCGCAGAAAAAACTATTCCCTAACAATTTTTACCTTTCTGACTGTTCCCCTTTCCTATTAATGCTTTGATTAATTTGATTTTTCAGTTAAAGTAAACGAATTAATAACATTGATCTTCTTCATAAGTTTGTGAAAAAACGTGTGCTTGTTCATGAGTTTGTTTTTATATTCAATTCCTATATTCCAATAGTGGCTGTTAGGAACATTTATTTTAATTAGTAAAAGAACCTGTAACGATTTTAAGATCGTAACTATATATATATATATATATATATATATATATATATATATATATATATATATATATATATATATATATATATATATATATATATATATTATATATATATATATATATATATATATATATATATATATATATATATATATATATATATATATATATATATATATATATATATATATATATATATATATATACATATATATATGTATGTGTGTGTACGTGTGTGCGTGTGTGTGAGTGTTCATGTGTGTATACTATTTATATATTATGAGCTCATGGATCGACATCAGTTGGTATCTTTCCATATACTTAATTTTATCACAATGTACCTTCATTGCCAAAATACCCTCAAGTAAAATCATAAATCAAATGGTAATAGGCTGGATACACCAGGAACCAGTTGATAAACTACTGTAAGAGCATTATGATGTCCTTTGATTGCCTAGATAGTATTACATTGGATCCATCTCTCTGAGTAAGGCTTATTTTTTTTTATTTTTTTTTTTTTTTTTGCCTGTACATACAATGAATAATAGTCTGGCCTATTGTTTCCACATATTCCTCTGTCCTCATACACCTGACAACACTGAGATTTCCAGGCAATTCTGTTTCAGAAATGGATTAACTACTGCACTGGAAACGGTAGAAGAGACTCTTCTGCTATGGTAAGCAGGTCTTCTAGAAGAAGGACAATCCAAAATCATACTAATGTTCGCTGGTGCCCTATCTCTGTATCATGGTCCTCCACTGTTATTATTATTATTATTAAATATTATTATTATTATTATTATTATTATTATTATTAGCTAAGCTATAACCATAGTTAGAAAACCAAGATGCTGTAAGCCCAAGGACTCCAAACAAGGAAAAATAGCCCAGTGAGGAGAGGAAATAAGGAAATAAATAAACGATATAAGAAGTAATGAATATTTGGAATAAAGTATTTTAAGAACATTAATAACATTGAAACAAATAGTTCATATTTAAACTATAAAAGGACTTATGTCACCCTGTTCAGCATACAACATTTGCTGCAAGTTTGATTTTTTTTAATTCTACTGATTCTACTACTCGAATATGAAAATCATTCCACAACTTGGTCACAGCTGGAATAAAACTTCTAGAGTACGGTGTGGTATTGAGGCTTATGATGGAGAAGGCCTGACTATTAGAATTAACTGCATGGCTAGTATTATGAACAGGCTGGAAGATTTGAATGTAAAGGATGGTCAGTATTATGAAAAATCTTATGCAACATGCATAATGAACTAATTGAACGATGGTGCCAGAGATTGATATCTAGATCAGGAAGAAGAAATTTAATATAAGATAAGTTCCTGTTCAACGAATTAAGATGAGAGTCAGCAGCTGAAGACCAGACAGTAAAACAATACTCGAAACAAGGTGGAATGAAAGAATTAAAAAACTTCTTCTGAATGGATTGATCACCAAAATTCTTAAAAGACTCTCTATAATACAATTCTTAGTGCAATTGAATAAGACACAGACTTAATGTGTTTCTCAAAAGTAAATTTGTTATCAAGAATCACACCTAAAATTTTAAAAGAGTCATACAATGTTAAAGGAACATTATCAATGCTGATATCCGGATGTTGAAGAGCCACTGTTTACAATCATACTTTTAGTTTTGTTAGGACTCAACTTCATACCCCATAATTTGCACCAGTCACTAATTTAAGCTAGATCTCTATTAAGGATTCAGCAACTCGAGATCTACATTCAATAGATGGAATTGATGCAAAGAGAGTAGCACCATCTACATATGCAACAAGCTTGTTTTGTAGACCAAACCACATGTCATGTGTATATAGTATGAAAAAAAATGGACCAAGAATACTACCCCGAGGAACACCATATATTACATTCCTATACTCCCTCTGGTTCCCATCAACAACAGCTCTTTGCGATCTATTACTTGAAAATTCAATAGTGATGTTAATAAACGATCCACCCACTCCCAACTGTTTGAGTGTGAAAACAAAGGCTTCCTGATTAACATGGTCAAAGGCAGCACTAAAATCAATGGCAATCATACAAACTTCCTGACCACAATCAAGGGATATCTGTAAAGCATTGGAGAGTGTAAGAAAGACATTACATGCTCCAAGGCCTTAATGAAAACCAAATTGCAAGCTAGGTAACAGATGATTACCTTCAGCAAACCTATTAAGACGTTTTGCCAAAAGATGTTCAAATACTTTTGATAATATGGGAGCTATGGAAATTGGGTGGTAATCAGGTGGATTTGAACTACCACAAACATATTTACATAGTGAAGTAACATTACCAATTCTGCAACAGGTGCAAACAGCTCCTGTCCCTGCTAACTTGCTATGCTCTTACTCCCGACGGCTACCGACTGAAATTCAGATCCTTAACCAAGTCCCGAACACAAGCTTATGTTGAATTTGCCACTGATAAATTAAGACATTTTAAAAAGTGGCAAGGTCACCACTTGTCACAACTTGGGTGTTAAAATCTGAAATAAACAAGTTAAATATAATTGCAAACCGAATACCCAAGGTGTAACAAAAGTAAAAGTGAAGATAAGCAAGGGACACGCATGTAACTGGTATGCTTGGAATGGGAAATCAAAATAATATTTCAGTAACGTAACATTGATTTAATTCAGTGGACAGTAATCATATATATATATATATATATATATATATATATATATATATATATATATATATATATATATATATATAAAGTAAACATAATACACACAAATTAATACACACAAGTATAAATATAATATAACTGTCCTAACACTGGACAACACACTGGTGAGATAAGGGGATTACGAGGTACAGGTAACCAAGGTACAGGTTACAAAATACCTAAGTGTAACGGCTGACCAGCAGAGTAGTTCACAATAAACAGGCAGGCGTAGGACGATACACATTACAGGTGAGGGAGGCAGACTTGTAGCAGTGGGTAGCAGTAATGAGAAGCCAGTGACTCCCGACCCAGCTCAGACCCTGTATATACTCGTATATAGGCCAGAAGCAGTCACGGCGTATCCTGATTGGCTTACGTTGAGGCGGGAGCAAGCAATCCCACTTGCGACTGCTAATTAGAAGACGTGAAAGGTGCTTAAATAATTAACAAACACCCCGCTTGTTGTACAGGGAAGGTAGGCGGGGAGAAGGAGGATGGTGGTGCGTGACACTACTGTTATTTACTTTACTGTACGACATGATATGCGGGAAAGTAATGTTTGATCAAGGTCTAAACATATTCAGTCTTGAAGTTTTCTTATTCGATGGTTGGCCAATCAAGGCTTGATTCCTTCACCGAAGTCGCGACTGTGAAACTATGACCCCACCTAAAGCAGAAGTAAAGTCTAAGAAGTGTTCAGATCTTGCATTATTTGCAGAGGATGAGGGGAAACCACACCCTCCCTGAGGATCCTTAGTCTCATCATTGGTTCATTCTAAGGCTGACTGGCTTAAAAAAAAAAAAAAAAAAAAAAAAAAAAAAAAAAAAAAAAAAAAAAAAAAAAAAAAAACCATAAGGTACCATTACTCCTCACCAAACCATACCTAGTTTCCTCCTCGGTTAGGTAAATAATTCCATTGCATTTTGATAGCGTTTGCAAACTGGCTTACTGCTTGAAACTAGCAATCTGCTCAATCTTTTCAAATACACCTCAATGTATGTAACACAACATCCCCATATAGAAAGGGGAAGACAGCTGAGGACAGAAAAGGAGTGATTACCTGTAGGAATAAATCTTCTGGTGGGATTCGGATTGTATTCTGGTAATTTATATAACATAACTACCAACTATGACGATAAAACTATATGAATATAGAAAAAGCGCTAATCTCTTTTCAAAAGTATTTCTTCATAAGCTTGTAAAAGAAAGCTCCCTAGCTTGTCATCCAACCAGTGAGTGAGGCAGTAATTATTGTGATCATTTGGGAAGGTTTATCAGTGAGCTACTTTTAAAAAGACATACAAGTAAGAAAAGAAAGACAAACTTGTCTTTATAAAATTGATATCACGTTAAGGATCTTGAAGGAAAAGAGCGAAACTATAACAATAATAATAACATTAGTAGTTCTGACTATCATGCTATCATTCAACGACAGTTAATTTTAGTCTTAATTTGGAAAAGTTGAATTCCACATAAGAGAATCTACACTATTTCACTGCAGAGATAATTTTTGCAGCTTTATATGTAGTAGTTTCAGAGCACGATATATATATATATATATATATATATATATATATATATATATATATATATATATATATATATATATATATATATAAATAAATAAATAAATATATATATATATATATATATATATATATATATATATATATATATATATATATATATATATATATATATATAGCCTATGTGTGTATATGTGTATTGTATGTAGCAGTTTCTATGGAAACTGTATATATATATATATATATATATATATATATATATATATATATATATATATATATATATATATATATATATATATATCGCATATGTGTGTATATGTGTATTGTATGTAGCAGTTTCCATGCAAACTGTATATATATATATATATATATATATATATATATATATATATATATATATATATATATATATATATATATATATATATATATATATATATATATATATATATACATATATAGCCTATGTGTGTATATGTGTATTGTATGTAGTAGTTTCTATGCAAACTGTATATATATATATATATATATATATATATATATATATATATATATATATATATATATATATATATATATATATATATATATATAGCCTATGTGTGTATATGTGTATTGTATGTAGCAGTTTCTATGCAAACTGTTTATATATATATATATATATATATATATATATATATATATATAGCCTATGTGTGTATATGTGTATTGTATGTAGCAGTTTCTATGCAAACTGTTTCTGGCAAAACGTCTTAATAGGTTTGCTGAAGGTAATCATCTATTCCCTAGTTTGCAATTTGGTTTTCGTAAAGGCCTTGGAGCATGTGATGCCCTTCTTACAATCTCCAATGCAGTACAGAAATCCCTTGATTGTGGTCGGGAAGTTCGTATGATTGGCCTTGATTTTAGTGCTGCCTTTGACCGTGTTAATCATGAGGCCCTTCTTTTCAAACTGAAACAGTTGGGAGTGGGTGGGTCGTTTCTTAGCATTATTATTGATTTTTTAAGTAGTAGATCTCAAAGAGTAGTTGTTGATGGGCACCATAGTGAGTGTAGGAATGTGATATCCGGTGTTCCACAGGGTAGTGTTCTTGGCCCATTACTTTTCATTCTATATACACATGACATGTGGTTTGGCCTAGAAAATAAGCTTGTTGCATATGCAGATGATGCTACTCTCTTTGCATCAATTCCATCCCCTGAATGTAGATCTGGGGTTGGTGAATCCTTTAATAGAGATTTAGCTAAAATTAGTGCATGGTGCAAGTTATGGGGTATGAAGTTGAATCCTAACAAAACTCAAAGTATGATTGTAAGTAGGTCAAGGACAGTGGCTCCTCAACATCCGGATCTCAGTATTGATAATGTTTCTTTAAATTTGTATGACTCTTTCAAAATTTTAGGTGTGTTTCTCGATAGCAAATTTACTTTTGAGAAACATATAAGGTCTGTGTCTTCTTCAATTGCACAAAAAATAGGCTTATTGAGAAAGTCTTTTAAGATATTTGGTGATCAATCTATTCTGAAGAAGTGTTTTAATTCTTTTATTCTACCTTGTTTTGAGTATTGTTCTCCTGTCTGGTCTTCAGCTGCTGATTCTCATCTTAATTTGTTGGACAGAAACTTACGGTCTATTAAATTTCTTATTCCTGATCTAGATATTAATCTCTGGCACCGTCGTTCAATTAGTTCATTATGCATGTTGCATAAGATTTTTCATAACTCTGACCATCCTTTACATTCAGATCTCCCTGGACAATTCTATCCTGTTCGTAATACTAGGCAGGCAGTTAATTCTAATAGCCAGGCCTTCTCCATCACGAGGCTCAATACTATGCAGTACTCTAGAAGTTTTATTCCAGCTGTTACCAAGTTGTGGAATGATCTTCCTAATCGGGTTGTTGAATCAGTAGAACTTCAAAAGTTCAAAGTGGGAGCAAATGCTTTTTTGTTGACCAGGCGGACATGAGTCTTTTTATAGTTTATATATGACATATTTGTTTTTGACGTTGTTAGTAGTTTGTATATGACATATCTGTTATGACGTTGTTACTTTTTTTAGAATGATTTATTGTTAATTTGTTCTCTTCAGTTATTTATTTCCTTATTTCCTTTCCTCACTGGGCTATTTTTCCCTATTGGAGCCCCTGGGCTTATAGCATCTTGCTTTTCCAATTAGGGTTGTAGCTTGGATAGTAATAATAATAATAATAATAATATATATATATATAGCAGCTACCATCCAGAGAGTCACTTATAACAAAGTTATTGAGAGAGAGAGAGAGAGAGAGAGAGAGAGAGAGAGAGAGAGAGAGAGAGAGAGAGAGAGAGAGAGAATAATCGTGTTTGTATGATATAATATTCATAGATAAGACTAATTTTTCTGAATGCATATAACACATCTTACATTAGAAGTAATAATGCATATATTTACGCTGCAAATGTCAGAAGTAAAAATTACTTGCATATACCGAATAACATTTCCAATGATATTTCAACACATCTACATTATCAATTGGGAATTAAAACAAAGAAATTAGTGGTCCTATTGGCAAAATGTATTCATAACGTCAGTGTTTTGTAAGTTAGCGAAACTAAACCCGATACCAAAGTGAAGTTACTCTGCGCATATTTCAGGCGGTTGGGAGAGTAGTAGGTGGTGACACCTATTGCCGTATTGGTGTCACCTCCCAACGCTCTCAACGTCAATATGCGTAGGAGGAGATGATATATATATATATATATATATATATATATATATATATATATATATATATATATATATATATATATATATATATATATATATATATATATATATATATATATATATATATATATATATATAAGCGATGGAATGCAATGGTCTGATGCGTATCATACAGGATCGTTTATTCAGTGGCACTGAGAGTTACCTACTCGTGATAACCAGATTCTTTGAGCTTCGCACTGTCAACGATCCGTTTTGAGTGTATATGTGTTCATTGCATCGCCCTAGTTACTTGTCATTGCTCATAGTATTCTAGTGAATTAACCGGTTTGGGCCATTCTTAAGGGTAAGTTAAAAAGGTCAATTTCTTATTTAGTACATTTCCTTTTATCGCACCAGATCCCTTTCGCCCCAGAATGGTGAGGCAAGTTATACTGATTTTGGAATAACATGTAAGGAGAATTTCGAAAGCTGTTTCATAATGGTCTTCATTGCAGTCATTGCCGTTAAGGTCATATTTACGGGAATTACCAATTTCCCCAACTAAAGCTTCCTGTTTAACGCATTACAAAATTGAAATAGGTCATCACAATGCCCTCCACACCATCAGTGTGTCTCTTTGGGAAGCCATGATCCTGCTGCTCCTTTAGATTATTATTCTAGTTTTCTCAGAGAGAGAGAGAGAGAGAGAGAGAGAGAGAGAGAGAGAGAGAGAGAGAGAGAGAGAGAGAGAGAGAAGGATAAATATTTGTTGGGGGCCGTAGTCAGTGACTCATTATTACCATAGCATGTTTAATGAAGCTATTGCAATGATTGAGGTACACTATAGTAACCAAAAGTATATCCTGTTACTGTATATCCACTGTGACTAAGGACGTTTTGCCACCACACGGTATAAATGATACACGCATGATTTAGGGTTTGGTGTTGAAAATAGCTCTGTTTTTTTTATGCGCATACACAGAATGCTACTCTCATTGTATCAATTATATATATCTTTTAGAATTAGTCTACTTCTCACTACAGTTATATCTAAAATTAGTGCATGAAAAAGTATAAAAAGGGGGGGGGGGTTATAACTTAGAAACTCCAATTGCGATTGGTAGCAGTTATAGGATGTTGACTCATCTTCGAAGATCTTAATTACTGAATGGGTTTTTTAAACACATTAGATCAGAAGAAAATTTTCTTTAGGGTTTCAATCATAAAATCACTTATGAGAAACAATTATTTGAACCTTCAACTGTAAGTATAATCGGTAAGAAATCTTAATAACAACATTATTAAATTGTGTGGGTTTCTTCTTGCATGAGAGAATAAATGATAGTTAGGTATGGAATATGATGGACATAAAGCAATTTCATTGTGAAATTGGAATACACTATGGAAATCCATCAGAAATATTAGCACCAGTCTCTATAACACTAAAGCAGTACGAGTAAAGGATTGAACAATCTTCACCTGGTTTAATCTAGTGTAAAATTTCTGTTAGTACATAGAAATGTATAAATCTCTGTATATTTGTTTAATGTATGATTTTATTTCAATTTAATAGCTTTTTTTTACCATGGTTATGAATATTTTTTAATTTCTAACATTTATTTAATCTAATTTCTGACACAGTTCACATGATATTTATATCAAACTTTTTGTTTAAATTACATAACTCGCATACTCGTCGGTTATATTATTATTATTTTTTTTTCTTTTCACAAAATACCATTTTCTGTACTTTTTTTATCTTTTCTTTATACAGAATTCTGTGTAAATGCATCTTACACTATAATATCTGAAACCTTTGTGTAGCCCAATTTAGCTCATGCAATAATGTTTTTGTTTATAAAGTATATCAGATATTAATTCGTCATTCAAACACCATATTTATGGGGGCCAACTTTGTAATAACCAGGTTTAACTCAATGGTCTGGTTAACCTTTTCCCCTTTAAACCCTCTCAACGAGAGAATGCCTTGATGTAGTCATGTGGTTTCTTCATATGGTTGATGAATTGTGACGGGCAATAGGACAATCGAACTTGGGGAAATTTTTCCACCAATTCGAATCTCTCTCTCTCTCTCTCTCTCTCTCTCTCTCTCTCTCTCTCTCTCTCTCTCTCTCTCTCTCTCTCTCTCTCTCTCTCTTCTCAATTTTAATTCGACCTTGTAATTTTATAAAGTTTCTTTCGTCTTGCTGGCTTAACTCTATGAGTTATGAGTATTATTTCTTAAAAATATATTTATTTAGTCATATATATATATATATATATATATATATATATATATATATATATATATATATATACATATATATATATATATATATATATATATATATATATATATATATATATATATATATATATATACATATATACATATAAATATATATATATATATATATATATATATATATATATATATATATATATATATATATATATATATATATATATATATATATTCTATTTTATTTGCTCTTTTACTTATTTATTTTCATTTTAATTAAATGGTGCGGATAATTCTACATTCATAATTATTACCTGCTTAGTTGAATGGGAGAAGGGATCACCGTTGAGTGGTATTTGCATTTAAAGCTGTAGGTGAGAGTATTGGATGATATCAGCCATCCTGAAGATGGTTTGGACCATTTTGGCGGAACTATTTTCAAGTGTTGGGTCTTCGGAATCAGGGGGATCTAATCCTTGAGGTGGGACTCTTGGCTTCTGGCCAGAAATCCATCCTTACGGATATGGGGAGGATGATTCCACATTTTCTTGGTCTCAGTCCTAACATGTGGGTTTATCTTACACCTGTGCCTCTATATCTGATTTGGTGCTATCTTTCAGGCAAGGTATGAAGTGGACCATCTGGGAAATATACTCTCATTGTGCCGATAGTGTTGAATGCAAATTCCCTATCCAACTTATGATACTTTCTTAATATTCTCAAGTAGGTAAACCAACCGAACAAATAACAACACAAAAAATAAAACCCCATCCTTGACTATGGACCCTTTGAAAAATAACTCTCAATCCCCTGGATATGTTGACTCCCCACCGGCACCGTTGACGACCTCTTGCAATTCATTTAAAGAAAATTCAGTTGATGACTTCGGTACTAAAAAGGACAATTCATCCAATACCTAAAAAGCAATTAATTTAGGCAACGAAGGAATACTGAAAATCCTGAATGTTACCCACTTTTGCATTAGACAAAGATTACAATGAGATACATAAAGCATTTGAATGTTTTGGCTTAATCACAGAGATAAGAATGCGACTTGAAGATGACAAATGGGATTCTTGGATATACTTTGATACTCATGATGAAGCATTTAATGCAATATGTAATATTATGAATATTAAAATTAGAAATTTGAATATAAAGGTGCTCCTTGTGATGAGGTACCCAAGGATCTTTCTACATTATCATTGAAAAAGAAAGGATTAAATTTCGATCTTTTAAACAGAAATCAGTTCAATGTATTAATTGTTTCAAATTTTAACACCTTTCCAAAGTCTCCAAAAATGAAAAAAAAATGTGTAGCAATTGCCCAGAACATCACCATGGAGAGTGTTCACTTGAGGGCAGGTGTTTAAGCTGTAATTTGAATCATAAATCTATTGACAGGAGTTGCCAGCAATATAAGTTAGAAGAGGCTGCCCTCAATAAATCCTGTATTGAACACATAAGTATGGGGCATGCCAAGAGACTATTGAATAGATCAACAAGCTATGCCATGGTACTGAAGTCTTGAGGTATATTGCTGCAGGAGACATATAGCCCATCTATTACTGACCAGTAGTTCACAAAAAAGAAATATACCCTCTGGTAACAATCTGCATGATGAGACAAGAATATCAGCTCTTAAGGTTTTGCCAAACGATATTAAACCTTTGCTCCCCTAAAAAGGAAGATACTAACCTCTCTCAGGCTCTATATTTGCCTGATTTGATGGAGGTTTCACCCAAAGCCGAATCACCAGGCACATCTGTAGTGGGGAAGATGCCAAAACCTGATAAATCACTACCTTTTAATTGGACAAGAGAGAGACCTGCATCTCTCTCACTCCTTCAGTTAAGAACACAAAAGTTATGACATCAAATTGATGGGAAGTTTTGTCTGTTGATATTTCAGATGCAGAAGAAAACAACTTAAATCAATCCAATATTCAGGTTGAGGACCACCATCCCCTAAACAATTAGGTCAAAAGAATATGAAAAGGGTAAATATAAACCCTAATTTATCAAGACCCTCTTTTAAGAAGCCTACAGGAAATAATGTTAAACCAAAAACTGCAAATAGGAAGACCTCATCCAAGTTGTTCCTCAGAAAATAAACCATAGTTTTTTCCTCCATTATGCAATGGAATTATCAGGGTTTAAGAGCCAAATGTGAAGAACGTAAGCTACTCAGTCATGAGCACTCCCCCATAATTATATGTCTACAAGAGAGCAAACTTGATGAAAATACTTCTTGTCCTCGAGAGTATGTTAACTATAAGACACCATATGATCAACGAGCAGGGAGGCATGGGGGAAGTGTTACATACGTCCATCAAGATGTTCCCCAAATATCCTTGTTTATATGTACACCTCAGCAGGCAGTGATTGAATAAACAGATATAGGGAGCAAATACACAATATGGTGTCTTTACTTGCCTCCTAATGAAAACATCTCATATGATAATTTCTCTTACTAGGAGATTTTAATAGTAGATATCCTTTATATGGGGAAATGTTTTGGCAAATGCAAGGTGTAATTCTGTATTATATCATCAGTTGTGGAAAATGAAGATATAGGACTCCTTAATACCGGAGAGCCCACACACTTTCATGTTCAGACAGTTACCTTGTCATTCATTGACCTATCAATTGCAAGCTTTAACTGTCTTCTCGATTATTATTGGAGAATATTAGGTAATTGCTATACTAAGGATCATGCACCAATCATTATAAACACCAAGAATGGCCCACCTTTATAGAGATCACTATGATGGAATCTTGAGAAGGCGGACTGGGATAGATTTCATGAGCTAAGCAAAATTGAAGGAAATGCAGAACAGTTTGAAAGGGTTGTTGATGCCATAGATTTACTAAATGGAGTCTTCATACAGTAGGAGTCAATTCAATTCACAAAACAATAGGGTTATTCAAACGACGACCAGTCCCTGGTGGTCCTACACAGAGCCACAAAAAAAGCATTTAGCTCGATTGTGCAGACACTATACTTAGGAGAATTTAATAATATACAAGAAATGTAGACCAAGTTCCATCAAGCCATGAAAGAAGCTAGGTATCAGTCTTGGGTGTCTTTTGTTTCCTCCATCAGCAGTAAAACAGCACCATCTTCAGTGAGGAGGAAAGTAAAAAAAGAAAGCAGGCAAATGCACCCCCAACCCACCACTAGTGTTGAAGGTGAATGGTCAGTATGTGACTGGAGCAAGTGAGGTTAGCAATGCATTGGCTGATAATTTCTCCAATGTACCAATTAAATGTAAAGTAGTTTCTGGTTACCAGTATCGGAAAAATAAAAGACGGAAACTGCTAAATTTTATAATAGAAAAGGGGGAATCCTACAATAATTTTTTTTTTACTGAAAGGGAATAAATTCTGCACTTTTGGGACAAAAATCCAAAGCTTGGATTGAACAGGTCAAGGGTAGTGTGAAGGATGCGAGTAGAAAGTTCCCATTCTTTGAACATGCGAAGGGATATGTTTTTCATCGAAGATGAAATCCTACTCTGTAATAATGAGAGGAGACCACATTATTCTTTCTTCCACTTTGGCAGAGAAAGCTGTCAATGTAACTCACGTAAATCCATAGGCAGAACATAAAAGGTATTAAAGGGTCCCGATGGAGGGTAGGAGAATAATTTTTTAGAGAGGAATGAAGAAAGATTTTCTTAGATATATCAATGAGTGGCATGTGTTTAACTCAATGAGAAACCACAAACATGTGATAACAAAGACCAGAACACGGTCGGTAGTGCCTGTAAAGTTTGATAGAGTGCATATGAACGACCTAGGTTTCATTTCCCCGAGATCAGCAGTTTAAGTATGCACATGTGTTTTGAAGATGCATTCACACGCTTTACCCACACATATGCAATGGCAGATACAACTGCGGTTTAGGTTGCGATGGACTTGTCTTCCTTCACAGTAAGGTTTGTCTATTAAGGTACGTTGATAAATGCCAACGGCAGAGTTTGTGAACAAAGTGTGCTAGGGGGTGACCAATATCATGAAAATAGATAATTGCACTCTCGCTTCTTATCAGCCCTCAGCAAATGGGCTTGTGGAGTCCCATAACCAAGAGGTAACAAATATTTTAAAGTATTTATTGGAGTACAGTCAGACCAAGTGGATGGAAATGTCGCCATGGACGAAATTCACCATATACACGGAATATAACAGCGACATCGCAGATACCCCTTTTGGGCAGGATCCAATAATGGCGTATACTGTTGTCATGGATCCCCAACCTTGTCTTTATACAGCATACAACAATATCGGTAATGATGTGTAATTTGCCTTACGTGTTTCAGATAATCCAAAGGTATTTTATAAGCCCAGTGATAAGTATCAGACGAGTTACGACCAGCATTTCCGAACACGAACATCTGATATAGAGAGAGTGACGGGATTTTTCTTAAAAGGCTACGGCCAAGGAAGCACAAACTGGAAGCCGCATATGTTGGAGTGTATGGTGTAAAATAAGTTAAAACCAACACTTTGGACATCCAACACATCTAGACTGAGGCCAAAGGAGAGTATCATCTTTTGCATGTGCGCAGAGTCCAAGAATATAAGTTGGTGTGGCATTTGAATAGTTCGGTACTGGTTACCCCAGGCTACCTGGTTACTTCGGGGAGGAAAGTGAGAAAGGAAAAGGCAGCTGTAGGTATCTTATTTCCCTCATGAGAACGCGTGAACGGACAAGGGTCATAAAATAAAAGTGGTGTCTGCCACAAAACGATTGAGAAGTCCATAAAAGTTTCATCTCAAGCGAGTTGAGAATTTGGTTCTCACTTTTCCTTTCTAAGCACATCACGGGTATATCTATTTATTATATTGATATGTTGTCTGCTGCATTTAAGTTGAATAAAAATTAATCAAAATTTCCTTATTTTAAAAAGATACCAATTTTGCTATAGCCAAGCTTTTTTTATATATATATTTTTCAAGGCTGCTGTGCTGTGTTAAAAAATAAAAATTATTTTTCTCTGTAGAGGACTTCGGTGTTATGACATGTAATTGCCAACAATGGATTGTGATTTAACATCTTGATAAATCCTTTATTTTTTTAGTTTTTGCAGTATAAATTATAATGCTCAGTTCATTGAGATGACATTTTTTTATTATTATTCTATATTTCAATTTATTTGCTTGCAGTCAAAAGGATGATATGGTAAAAATTCCTAATGTGGTTTTAGATGAGGCAAACGTGTGTTGGATCTTTTTCTTTGTATTAACCCTGGATAGGTACGGTGGGTCGTTTGCGACCCCGAGCGTCAAAAAAAAACAGGTTTTTCTCACGTGACTCACCCCTGTGACTGAATTTGTGGGTGATCGACTTGCAGGAGGTGTCTCCCCTACACGCTCTAGTAGTGTCCAGATGTGCATTGCTGTAGCTGTACTCCTTCCCCGATTTCTGAGACGCGTCGGGGTCGTTCGCGTCCGAGTTTACCCTTCTGAGGTAGTTTGCATAATTATCAAAGTTATTACGTATTATGAAATTGTCGTAGAATGGTGCAACTTGTATAGGTTATCAGTTGTGGAAAGTCTTGGTGGATTGTTTGGCTACCATGTGCATGTTTTTTTTTTTAGTTAAAATGTCGTTCATCACCACGAGGACCATTTTACCGCGAGTGCCCCTTTTTCATTTTTTTTCATTTTTTTGCCAAGTCATTTTTCCGTAAGATATTGCCAAATAGTGTCGTAAAACTTTTGCTTGTTTAGTGTTGGAAAGTGTGTCTAGATGATCTGGCTACCCATGCATGACTTTGTTTTTGTCAGATACGACGTAGTTATTGGTATATTGGGTATTTAACTGCGGTTACCAATTTCTGTTTTTTTTCAATATTTGTAAAAATTACTACGTAGTAAGGAATTGCCGTATATTATTCATTTTTTTTTCATGTTTATGTGTTAGAAAGTGTGCCTTGATGGTTGGGCTAACACGTGCATGTCTTTTTTTTTATCTGAGATGTCGTATATTAGAATGTCGGGCATTTTACCGCGAGTGTCCCTTTTTAATTTTTTTTAATTTTTTGGCCAAGTCATTTTTCCGTAAGATATTGCGAAATAGTGTCGTAAAACTTCTGCTTTTTTAATGTTGGAAAGTGTGTCTAGATGATCTGGCTACCCATGCGTGATTTTGTTTTTGTCAGATACGACGTAGTTATTGGTATATTGGGTATTCAACTGCGGTTGCCAATTTCTGTTTTTTTTTTCAATATTTGTAAAAATTTACTACGTAGTAAGGAATTGCCGTATATTATTGATTTTTTTTCATGTTTATGTGTTAGAAAGTGTGCCTTGATGGTTGGGCTAACACGTGCATGTCTTTTTTTTTTATCTGAGATGCCGTATATTAGAATGTTGGGCATTTTTCCGCGAGTGCCCCTTTTTATTTGTTTTGCATTTTTTTGCTTAGTCATGTTACCGTAAGGAATTGGCTAGTAGTGTCGCAAAACTTATATTTTTATAGTGTTGGAAAGTGTTTCTAGATGATCTGGCTACCCATGCCTATTTTTTTTTAGCCAGATATGGCGTATATATAAGTATGTGTTCGATTTTCCTGTGATTGCCATTTTCTCGTTTTTTCCCATTTCTTTCAAAATTACTACGTACTAAGGAACTATCACAGAGTAATATTTCATTTATATGTTTATTTGTCGGAAAATATGCCTTGATGGTTTGCCTAGCACGTGGCTGAAATTTTTTTTTTCTGAAATGCCGTATATTAGAATGGCCATTTTTCCACGAGTGCCCCTTTTTATTTGTTTTGCATTTTTTTGCTTAGTCATGTTACCGTAAGGAATTGGCAAGTAGTGTCGCAAAACTTATATTTTTATAGTGTTGGAAAGTGTTTCTAGATGATCTGGCTACCCATGCCTATCTTTTTTTTAGCCAGATATGGCGTATATATAGGTATGTGTTCGATTTTCCGGTGATTGCCATTTTTTCGTTTTTTCCCAATTCTTTCAAAATTACTACGTACTAAGGAACTATCACAGAGTAATGATTCGTCTAGATGTTTATTTGTCGGAAAATTTTGTTTACTTTTTTTTTGATTGAATATCATCAAATTTTTTTAGCTAAAATATTGTTTTACATTTTTTTTTTCGATTTTATTTCCCTTCAAAAAAAAATTTTTGGGTCAGAATTTTAATTTTATAGTCGTAAAATAATCGACAATTATCCAGCAACCCACCATACAATTTTTATGCATATCCAATAATAATTAGATTAGTAAATAACACCTTGAAATTGGCATACCCTTCCTACATTTCAAGTGGCAGATTAGGGAGTCTGAGTCAGTGTGGTTGGCGGCCATTTTGTGGACATATCCGAAGCGTAAGCTGCCCTATCTATATATATTCTTGTTCCCTATAGAATTTGTGATATTTTGGTATATTTTTACCTGCATAAATATCATATTATATATTAAATATATGTATTTTTTTACGAAATTTCCAAGTACTCAAAAAATTACCTTTAGATATGGCCCCTGATATAAATGTAATTTACAAAATAATGAAGATTTTTTTACATATTTCTATTTTAGGATAACATATGTTTATTCCCTAAAAAAATTAGCCACTTCCTATTTCATTTGGGTACCCAAAAAAATTCATGAAATTTGGACAAATTTTTTTGGCCAAAAAAAGTTACCCTTTTTTTCTCATTTCAGATCTTCACCTCCATGGGTCTGACTTCATCCAAAATACATCAAGATATGTCCTAAACATTCAAGAATCAATTCCTAAAAGGATTTGTGTATATATGTATAAACTTTTTTTTATGAATTTTTATGTCAGGTCTTTTTTTTTCTACTTAATTTTTTAAAATATTTATAATAAATAGTTTTTCTGCAGATGAGTAGTATTTATCTTTACAGTTGTTTTAAGCATTCATTGAAGTTTTTTTTGGCAAAAGAAAAAAGGAGGTTACTGCAAAAACTGATTTTTCAAGAATTTTTTTTGGCGTCGGGGTCGTTCGCGTCCGAGTATACCCTTAAAGGGGTGTCCGAGGACCGTACCTATCCAGGGTTAAGATATCCCTTTGTACTTATGAATGTATTATGTTGCATGGCGATACGAATATTCTAATCCAACGAGGCAATTGGTGGTAAAAACATTTTCATTACGCTATTTATGTTTCCTAATTATGATGTATATGAAGCTGATTTTTTTTTGTGTGTGTATGACTTATTGTAGGCGTGAGACTCATCTTTTAGTAACTTTTAATTTTAACAGGCCAACTTAATTTTAATTTTTGCATGCACCTGACGAGGATGGTACTCAAGCGGCAATATACAAGTGGGGAAAAATAGGTAGGGAATTTTTTTTTCTCAAAATGAAAGAAAAAAGTATAAATAATGATAAATAAAAGTGTTGTGAGTTATGTGGGACACAGAACTTGAGGGAGTGTATAATGAACCAATCATGGGTTATTATAGCTCCCTTGTTTAAGTGCCAACAATCTGTTCCGTTTGTGACAAAGAATAATAGTAATGCTGTGTTTGTCACGATAAAGTCTGATACAGATCAGCATAGGTATAGGCACCAGAAGATCACCTCCAAATTGGTTCTTGAGGACTATCGGGTCAAACAACCAATCATGATTGGGCATAGCCATGCCAGAGAGATGAACCATAGAGTAAGATGACCCAAGGCTAGGCAGTTTTGTCCGTAGTCCCATAGAGGGTAGTTCGGGGATCCCAAGTGCCAAACGTGTGTGCCGCAACAAGTACCATTTTTCCGAAGGTACTTTCTCAGTAAAGTAAGGGCAGCCTTGTAATTTGAAACAATGCAGTCTATATAAAACGATCTCCTCGGAAATTATTTGTGCATGGAATCCTCCTCCATTCTTGTTTTCCTAAATTGATTGAACCCGAATACGACCCACATCAAGTTGGGTGGTATTGGTCTCCAATCAGTTTAGGAAAACAGGAATGAAGGAGGATTTCATGCACAAATAATGCCCGAGGGAATCGTTTTACACAGACTTTTCTCTTTAGACACAAAGGCGACTTTGATTATGATTATGTTTCGTTACCAGGAAAATCAGCTCAGTTAAGTAAGGATGTATTTGCAGTACGATGAACACTGCTACGAATGACTGCATAACAAATGGGATGGAAAATCATGTTTTAAATGCCCCCCACCCCACCCCACCAACAAAAACCTGATAACGTCTCATTACTATTACTTGGTTTTCATTGAGAAAATTATTTTTTCATTACTATGCCTTGTTTTCGATGATGATGACTGGTGCAAACAACAAAGTTAAAAGAAAAATGATTAAGATATACCTGACATACAATGATACGTTTTTTTTAACTTAATTCATGACGATACCATCATAACTCGAAAGCCATAACTTATAAATTATGGAAGTGAACCCACCATAACTCAAAAACTGTAGATTTCCGCTAGAAATAATTTTTAAAAGCTTTCAAAACACCCACAAATACATTGAAAAAGTTTATTGCACCATTCTATGATTTTACCAAGAATTACATAATTTTGCCATCTTTTGCAAACTTATAAAATAATCCATTTATTAAGAAGAAAATACTTTAGTATTCAAGTTTCATGAAGAAAAAATGTACTGTAATCATGCTGAAATCACATTTACTTTTATTAAAGTTTTATATAAGCAAACTAAGTAAATAACATGAATAACTTTATATAGACTCACAACCTAGGTGTTATTTGAGTGCAGGTCAAGATTTTTTCTAAGCATTTGTACAACACATATACCAAAACCACAACCACCACCACCTAGATTAAATTCAATTTTAACTTTTAGAAATAAAAACCCATACGGCAGTACGAGAACGCAATATACGTTCAAAGTTTGGA
Organism: Palaemon carinicauda; assembly: GCF_036898095.1. Classification (NCBI taxonomy): domain Eukaryota; kingdom Metazoa; phylum Arthropoda; class Malacostraca; order Decapoda; family Palaemonidae; genus Palaemon; species Palaemon carinicauda. The sequence goes on along the minus strand of NC_090743.1, from coordinate 89,987,043 downwards.
CCTATTGAAATTCTATTCTTATTTAAAAAATAGAAAAATAAAGAACAGCACGTTAATCACAGTGACTCTTTTTAAATCACAATGAAATTTTACTATTTAAGTGAATGCAAACTAATGCTAAAAAAGACAGATATGCCCGACACGCGAGACGATACGTGACCACACACGTTTTCCGTTCCTGACATGTCGTTACGTCATATGTGACGCATCCCAAAAAGATCTTTGTTAGTTTCCATGCGTAACATCAATTGGGTCTTACGTCGAGTGTTGCATCACTTCCTATGTGATTCCGGCCTTGGGCAGCCCTGTACTGACACAGGATTTGGAGTTGCTGCAGTTTTTATTTCCTCAACTAAGTTATATTAAATTATATTGCGATTGGTAAAAATTTTGTTCTAGTGTGAGAAATTTACTTCTGTAAAACCTCCCAACAACAGATATCAAGGATATCCTACTCTGGGGGATTGGAGCGCAATCAGGACGAATATCGAGAATGATGCGGTTCGTTAACCATACACATGATTTAAAGTCCACATAATTAGTGATAGATATTTACTTGTTTTGTCAGTACCTCTACTTCAGAAAAGATTGAGAATTATTAAAATGGATGAATTTAGTAACCCAGAAAAGATTCAAATATGTTAAATTGCTTAAATTTTGTAACTTACTTTTCATACGAATTATTATTCAAAAGCAATAATAGGAGGTTTACGGTAACATGTATTTCCATGTTAAATATATATATATATATATATATATATATATATATATATATATATATATATATATATATATATATATATATATATATATATATATATATATATATATATATATATGTATATATATATAAATATAAATATATATATATATATATATATATATATATATATATATATATATATATATATATAATCTCATGACTCCGGCATGATTACTGTTTTAACCAGTGTTTCTTTAACTGGGGGGCGCGCCCCCCTAGGGGTGCGCCAGGAGCTTTCAAGGGGGGTGCAAGTAGTTAAAATAGTAACAATGAAAATAAAAATGTAGTAATTATGATGGCTTTTGTTTTGCAATACTACATAAATATGGATAAATCAATTACTAAGGAGGCTGTGTAATATTTTTTTTATGTGGTCATGATCCATGAATGATTGTATTAAGAGTAAAAATTATGTTTATTTTTGCAGTAATTTGTATTTTTTCCAGTATTTTCTATCAATGTCATAACTGTAATCTGTATAATGCTAAAACAGTTTGAAAAAAGTTTAGGATAAAATTTTGTTTCATCATAATATATTTATTTTACCGATTGTCTATGAACAATGTTTATCTTAAAATAATACTTTCTACTTTGGCAGAAATTTCAAGGGTGGGGAGGGGGGGGGAGGCATGGGATCTATGCTTAATGCTGAAGGGGGGTGCAAGGCATAAAAGTTTAAGAACCACTGGTTTTAACGCTCTTCAACTACCGCTTACGTTGCCGGCCTAGTTACGATTTTTAACGATCGTAGTTTCTTCACCTCCCCGCTCGACTTACTCCGCTTGTGATTGGCTGAAGTACCCGTCACACCACCCTAGTTCCTTCATCGAAGGTTATGTTGGATACATACATTTTTCATATGTTTAGTTCTGTTCTTGATTTTGTACTAGGCTGAGGATTAGCCTAACTTTGCGTTCTTCACGAACTTGTACATCTGCACCTGCCTCTTAGGTATGTTTTGTGATATATTATTTGCTTGAGTGTTGGATTTATTCATAACTTTGTAATAATTATTTACGAGTGTTGACTTATGCATGTATTTGTGGGTATACGGATATTCACACACCATTCTTCATGTTTCTTATTTGTGTTACGTTTGTTTGGCTGTAGGTTTAATTTTTTCTTGGGTTATAAGTTCATCGGTTTTAATTAGTCAAAACATTGGGTTTTCAGTTTGAGAATAAAGTCCTATAAGTATTATTTAAATTATGATTATATAATAAATCTTTGTTTGCAAGCCTTTATTTACTTTTTCCTTTCATGTTCAATATTGACATTGCAAATTTTTGGGCTTCCTCCTTTTGTTTTCACCTGCAAGTTGTTAATAATATTCGTGCGGTTTGTTAATCTTCGAATATAAAATCTAAAACACCTCATTCTTTCATTGACACAGGTATGTCCTCATCTACATATGAGAAGTTTAGGAAGGTCACGCTTCGACTATGGGAACTGGAAGCTTTGGATTTCTGCGAATCCGCCAGAAGGATGTCCCAAAGGCCTTAGTATTAGGGAATGCCAAACAACCCAATGATACAACACGTTCCAGAATCTGCCGACGATGCCGTCTTGAATTCGAAGTTGACTAAGAGGGAAAGATAAAAGAAGTTTGTTTATTCCACCCTTGTCGTCTATGCAAAAGGAAATGTGGATTCTGTGGACTTGGCGAAGGTGAACTCCCTTGTAGAAAAGCCCCGAAGCACGTCCATGATCACGTCAACATAGATGAGATGACGGGCTTCACACTGACGAAAAACCATCTCTACTGCCAAAAGGCTGTATACTCTGAGTTGCTATTGGGTGTACACTGAGAATGGCAAGGATATTGAGTATTTCCATAGTAGATACCTTTTGTGATGCCGTGTATGAAACAAAAGTAAGGCCGGAAGGGGATATTGTGAATTTTAACTGGGAGCAAAGTGGTCTGGTGGAAACCGATTTTCTATATGAAAAAATTCCGACAATATAGCAAGTCAGAAAGACATGATAGCCCTACGTCTGATTCACGACAGTGTTGTAGAGATCACTGCCTTGTACCCGAGTAAGGACTCGTGGAATTCCTGTTCATCTATTTTCCCTGATAATTATTTACTAGATGTATTTCTTTTCCTTTTATATTAAGTTTTAGATATAATTATTAAAACTCCCGGTCCATGGTTTTATTTGATGTCTCAAAGCATACACCTCATTGCACCAATTGTTTTACTAAATCAATACTGAATACATTTCGAGAAAATAGTGCATTTCATTTTTGAGTACTCACTTAATTTCAAGATGAAAAATAATTGTTCTAATTAATATCTCTTTACTTTTTTTTTTCCTGCTTCCGTTCATTGCAATCACTTCTCATTCTCTCTAAAAAATTTTGTGGTATTGTTGCATATGAATACCACTTGAAGAAATAGTCATATTACGTTAAACCAACAAAATAAGAAATGTTCCTTGGTATATGATACATAAAATGCGGTGAAAAAGTTAAATGGGGAAAAATTTGTCAGGTATTCTATATAATGTTAACCTTAATTTTTTTGTTTTCTTTTTAAATTCGAAACATTCACACGACTAACAATTTAGCGATATTTGATTATGCATCTAAAATTTATGAATTAATCTTTAAAAAATAGTGACCAGTTTGAATTTAAAAGCATAAATCAGAAACGGAAACAGATGGTAATTTTCAAACCAGCTATATCTTCTCAAATAAAACAAAGTATTTAAGCATCTATCTAATGAAGAAATTTATTACAAATGTGAGCATAAATGTTTCAACTTCTACCTAGAATGTTTTCATCTTGGAAAACCTACAATCATTTATCATATTTACTATTTTTTTTTTTTTTATATTACTTTGTCATCGTAATTCGTAATAAGTTTATTCTCGACTAACCTGATATTAACAGTTACAAGGAAGGGTTTAATGGGATGGAGATGTGATGCTACAATGTTGTTAGGATTATATTCAGGGTAATTGTTATATAGAAGTTTAGCTAGGAAGAAGGATATGAATTCTTACTGAACTGTTGGTTGGTGCTTCAAAATACTATGTAGACTTATTAGAGTGATGATTGATTGGTTTATGGATTGCTTTTCAATTCATAGTGGGTTAGTAACTATATTTTGCCCTTATCCAGTTTACTTCAAAGTAGTATTTATGTAAAAATGTTCATAGCGCTGTTAACAATGGAAACTATTCGAATTAAAATTAATTTGTGAATTCTGAAGATAATGGTCTTATAGTAAATGGAAGAAGTTGAAAGAAAAGGATACCCTTATATATTATATAAGTTAATATTTTAATGTCCATATATCCCTCTTCGTATCTGAAACAAATACCCCTACTGTGACTGATAGGAATCAAAGAACGATTTAGAAGTTTTATTAATAACCTGAGAAATTTTCTAATAGATTGTCGTTCGTGATAGGTTAATAAGATCCTGAATGTATATGTTGAAGTAAGAAATACTTGAGAGTAAACAAAAAATATGCATCGCTCAAAGTTTTCTTTTTAAACTAAAGTAGCCAACATCCGTTTATTATTGGAGTAACAACGAAAATTGTGTGAGATACTACAGACAATAAATAAATGAACAGAGCAGGCAAGAAACTTTGAGACCAGGAAACTCATGTTTTTCTTATTCAAATGTAATATCATATTTTAGACAGAGAGAGAGAGAGAAGCGCTCTAGGATTAAGTGATAAAGGCATTTTACCACAATAAACAAGATGTTTTCAGGAAAGCAATTACAAATATAATGAAATTAAACAATGAAAAAAGTCAGTTCTCTTTTATATCAGTTGGCCACAAAGAAGTTTTCATGTTCATTATTAAGCGCTGAAAACACACTAACGAACACCTACGACTTCGAATTGTTAAGAGTTGGGCAAAGTTTAACGTCGATTCTAAACTTATTCAGGATATGATGTCTAGCCACACTCCAACCCCCCCCCCCCCCAAGAAAAAAAAAGAAAAAAACCCAACCCCACATGCACTGCCACCACATTCCCTTGAATCCTCCTCGACTTCAACTTCATCACCAGACGAATTTTTACTGGAAGTGTCATTATGTCATTTACATCCCAGGTGCTATTAACTTTTTTTTTTTTTTTTTTTTTTTTTTAAGAAAAAAAATTCGTCGGAAATCTGATGGAATCCGTTCAAAACTAAGTCATTGTCGATAACAATGATTCTCTTCTCTTTGATCGTTTTAAAAGTAAATTTTTTTCTCATCTGTTTTATTTCCAATGGTGAGCAATTGATTTGCAACTTATCTAGAACGGGGAAGGACAAGATACCTTAAATCCAAAAGATTACTTAACCCCCACCATATCTCTCGTTCTCTCACTCTCTCTCTCTCTCTCTCTCTCTCTCTCTCTCTCTCTCTCTCTCTCTCTCTCTCTCTCTCTCTGAGATTAAATATGCCAACCAGATCCCAGTATTTACTTTTATATCTCACGCCAATTGACTCAGTTCCAAGCCCCACAAATGGTATTTACCGAATTGCTATATCCCAAGATATCCCTTTGAAATGTCTGATTTTACCTTCAGTTGTATATTGGTAATGTTCCTTTTAATTACTTTGAGTGTTACTCTTTATCATTAAATGATCTTCCGTATTTTTATGGATTTCTAATTTCCACCTATTTATAAAGCAGCCTATCATCAATTTTATTCTTGCTTTTATATATTTCTCTGCCCTTGTTCATAACTAAACTACCCTTTACATGTATTTCGAGAAACGTATTTCTTTCTTGATAAGTATATATGGGTCTTCAATATGCAATTTTTTTTTTCTGTCATCTAAATAAGTGTTCTTTCATGCTTGATTTGATAACTCCTACACACTTGTTCATGTAATTAATTTTTCATTTAAAGCCATATTCACACTTGTATGTCTGTATGTATGCCTTTCACGCAATGCAATATGTCTCCTTTATCGGTGTTTACCCTGCCTCCTATATCAACTTCCATCGTTTTGTATAACAATTTAAAAGCCTTTTAATTGTTTTACTTCCCTGCCATCCATACATGTCTTCATATATTTGAGCGTCTATCTATAATTTTGTTTACCCGTCAGTATTTTTATTCTGTTTCATGTTATAAAAGTCTTGAACTACTTCTCCGTCTTTATTTTTCCTGTATAAGTATCAGTCTTACTTTCAGTTTTCTGAGTTTTATACATTTATCCGTTCATCTGCATTTTGGTCATGTCTTTTCTGTCCCTTTCTTTGCTAACGTCTATGGTGGCCTTATATGACTGTCTTATTCTATTTATGATTGTCTTGCCCTCTGTTTATTTCTTCCTCTCGACGTATATGTAACACACCCTAGTTTTGTGTATTTTAGCGTATCTATTTGTATGTTTGTCCTATCCTCAATATGTATTGCCACATTTCAATGTGATTTTCCAGTTCTTGATATTATTGTGAGTTAATGAGGGTCTCGCTATTCAGTAAAAGAGAGAAATATTGATAGCAGGAAACCCCTGAAGTAGTTGGAAAGTAGCAAGAAACAGAAGAGAAAGACTCAAACATTGCAATAAAGAAGGAAACCTGGGGGATAAGAAATGAATGATAAGAAATACTAACAAAAAGAAAAGGCTAAATGCTTCACTTTCATTTCTTAATTTAAATGTGAAAAATTGGGATTATTCAAGAAGTCCGGCAATTAAGCAACACAGTAAATAGTCAGGTGAATAATAGCACTAATATTCATAATAAAAGGTAATTATTTCTAAGAAACAGTTATTCTATTGAAGTTTCGGTTTTAGTACCACAACCCTAGTTCTTGTTTTTGATGGCCTCTAACGAATATCATTTCAGTACTCACTGTTGCATAAATGAGATGGATTTTTAAATGTCTTCGCAGTTGTTATATAATGAGTTACAGAAGACAGTTTTGGGCAGTAGGAGGAGGTTCAGTGGGAAGAAGGAAAGGTTCAGTTTTGGATATGCTTCTGGTCTGACATTAGAATTGACACAGGGCCTCTCATCAGTGCCACTAACTCGACCTAAAACGATTTTTAGACATTGCTCAATCCACTGATTTTTTTTTACCAGTGCGTTCTTGTTATAATGGATGAATTTCTATTGCTTGAAAAAGTCGACCGGCTCTGTAATATAATCGTCAGTGGAGAGCATTCCATATTAGCCAAATATAGTGGGGTAGGTAAAATATTGTGGAAAACAATAATGACCTCTTTTCTTCAGTACATCTCATGTCTTCAAGCATATGACTCAAAGGTGTTTATTAGTGCAAGATTAGGAAAGTCGAGTAATTGGAAATCAAATGTTTCTTCGCTTTTCATGTGGAGGATCCAACTGAAATTTCGTTTGACCTTCTGCATGTATATTTCCTCTGTCCCTGCTTTCATGGAGGAGCTTTATATTTATCTCTGTTTGTCTATATTGGACAGATCTAATCTATTAAGAGTCCAACGTGGCAGGTGACTACATTTAAAGTTCTTAAAAATTAACATCTGGTGTTCACAAACAGCCCACCATCCTAAAACTGAATATTCTTAATATTTCTTTACCTTTGTTGATTAGATTAAAGCTGTTACATTATAAGTGTCTACTTCTATATATTTTCATGTTATCGGATCAAATCAAAATAGGGGAAAGATAAGAAGCGACGGGATGTAATTTCCCTCGGGCATTTGACATTTCGTTTCTACTTTATGATTCCTTTAATGTTTCATCTAAAACTCTACGCCATAATCATGTTTCATCTAAAACTCTACGCCATAATCATGAAGTAGTTTTTTTTTATCATTATATTGGGGTATTTTTGACACCAAAGTTAGAAAAAATACAAACTACCGAATTTCCTTAAAGAATGTAATTCATAGATGGTAATGAAAAAAAGGAAAAGTAAAACAAAAATAAAAATAACAATTAGCCGTAACAATAAAAGGTTCCTTTATGAAAAAAGTGTTAAGTGGTGTTACGTATATCATGTGTAATAATGTGTTTAATAAGGCCATGATTTCCTTTTCTGTTTAATAGCTGGCTTAATTGACAACAAGCAATTCAACATAGTACTTTTTCATGGACGATTTACTGAGGTGAGTCTGCTGCTGTCTATTTAAAGGTTAAGGTGTAATAGAAAAGGGGTTTATTTGTTTAAGAAAGACTGTAAAGTCTGCCATCCTTATAATATTTACCAAGAGGAGTTCCCTTGCTATTTGTTTATAAACAGAAAACCAAGTTCTCTTGGAATTAAAGGGCTTTTTTGGGCTCAGGCTATGTCGAATAAAAAGGTATATGCTGGTTAGACTATACAGACTCGATGCAGCCCGGATACCTATAGAAAGCATATATAGTATACATTTGGCAAAATATAGCTGGTGTGACGCTGAATGACCCATCCATGAACCAATCTTGATATTGTTCAAGACATGAAACATACTTTTCAGTACTAAATATCAAAATTCTTTCTCTTATTTTGCCAGATTCATTCAAAAATAAAGTTCTCGCCATTTTTTGTAGCGTATTCAGATATACAAGTTAAAAATGGTAGGACAATCTGATTAAATACTTTTCTTTTTAGAGAAAGTGGCATTTTACTTTTTATAA
>NC_090743.1:89952104-89978208 GCF_036898095.1 Palaemon carinicauda | reverse complement strand
AAATGAAGTGAATACCTATATCAAATATTTTTTCTTTTTCTTTTGCCATTATTGAATAATATTAAGTTAATCACAGAGTTTTATATCGAAAGACTGTTTTGAGCAATGAAAAACAAAAACGATAATTGGAACGTTTTTCACACTAATATCTCTCTCTCTCTCTCTCTCTCTCTCTCTCTCTCTCCTCTCTCTCTCTCTCTCTCCTTTTCTGCCAGTTTTCTACCTCTAACTTTATTATAATATATTGTTAACTTTAAACAGATTTCGATTGTTACTGTACCGTACGTGTTTCATGACACGCTCGTACACTGTTATGGTATTTTCTTTTATTGTGTATCTTGCTCATCACCTCACTGTGAAAACAACAATTTAAGCCTTTCTGTTCATTAATTATCTTTTTTGAATAAAGTTAGTTGTATTCACCTCGCCAATCAGTTACAACTTCATGGCTCTCACGCACAATTGGTGATCTCTGGAAGACTCACTTCTTCCAACCCTACCCCTCACAGCTGTGCCCTGCTGTTTGATGACGTCACCCACCCAACCTGACTCTTCCACACAAGCCGGTCTCAATGAAACATCCGTGCTTTGCTAGCGGAGAAGCGTTCGCCTTGTTTCAGCGTGTCAAATTTTAATTTGCTCCAGCAATAAAGCAGATGACACGTTCCACGAAATCTCCAATTGGTTTTGCAAGCAGTAGCATACGATGTCATCGAAACACCTCCTGGAGCATTATTTACCAATGCCAGCTGCCTGTATTTCTATGCTTTTCAGCTCTTTCAACAACAGTTGGGGGACCACAAGGCTTCCCTTACCCTCATGGAAATGACTATTACCGCTCTCCTGCATACTGCAGCAGATGGCTTTCCTCGTGAAGTGAATCTACTTCATGCCCTTTGGGTATAGGGCCTATTCGAACCTGTACATGTTGCCATCCACGATGTCAATAATTTGCCGATGAAGGATCTGATGATCAGTCAATGCCCTTATGGACAGCCACTTCACCACTTTCAAGACCTTCATCAATGCTTCACTCCTGATGAAGAGGACAACAATTCAACATCGATCAAAGCAGACATGAAGACAGTAGGACACAGAGGCTCACCCTTTGATGAGCTGGATCTGCGACAAAGCCACCCAAAACCCACTTATTCCACCCCTCATTCACGCTCTATCCAACGACCTCTCCAGCCACTTATTAACGCCTGTTGGGCACAGTTATGCTAATTTACTACCACTCCAAATTATGGGCTTCTGCAAAGAATTGTGTGAATGATTGTCAGTGGTCAAAAAACGTGTAAGTAGACCATCATTTGTGGAGCTGGCCTCCCTGGCCACTAACCTTTTCTTTTTACATTATTCAGATACAGAGTGCCATTTTTAATAGACACGATTGCTTGCCATTCTCTTCTGCCAAGGCCACTCTCCAGGACATGCCAGTCTGTCTAAGTCTGCCGACGTCCACCTGCTAGATGGCAACCGATCTGCAATACCCATCCACGGTTATGAAACCCTCACATTATCGTTTGAAAGGGGCCAAATATAATTGGAAGTTTCTCATTGCTGACGTCACATTGCCAATTTTCGGTTTGAATTTCCTCTCACATCTCCAACTCGTGGTTGATTTCACTCATTGACGAATTGTCAACATGAACTCATACTCCTCGACATACCTTCATCCCTCCCTCTACGACCTTACTTTCCACATCAGTGCACCCACGGATGACTACACAGATCTCCTCACATCGTACCCTGATGATATCTATCAGCACCTTCATCAAACGCCTACGGTTTCAGCCAAACACGGTATTTATAACCAAATCCAGGTGTTCACCAGATTCAGGGGTTTGGCACCGGTTCGTATGGCTGGGGCTAAACAAATTTTCACCAGAATGGAAGAAATGGGCCTTTGCCAAAAGGCCTAAAGCCCATGGTCGTCACCCTTGCACATTATCTGAAGAAAGATAGATCTGTGTGTCCGGTGTGAGGATTGCAGCCACTTTAACATGCAGACAGAATTGGATAAGTAACCCCTCCCTAACATCACCAATGTGACCTCCTACTGGCACAACGCAAAGCTTTTCTCCATGCTCGACCTCCTGAAGGGGTGTTATGAGGGTACCATGAACCCAGAGGACATCTCCAAGACAACCATCACCCCCTTCAGTATATTCACCTCAATTACTATTGTTTTGGCTTTCTTAACGTTGAGGCCACTTTTCAATGCCTTATGGGTGGCATCTTAGGTGACCACCCATCAGTGTATGTTGAGTGGACGACATACTTGCGTTCTACTCTTCCAAAGAGGAACACCTCAGTCATGTATGTATCGTATTTGACCATCTACAACCGAATTGCCTTGTAGTCTGTGATGACAAGTACACCTTCAACGCTAACGGAGTATCGTTTTTAAGGGAACACATATTCCTGAAGGATTAGGCAGCCGGTCAGAACTTCCCCATGCCTTCAACCATCAAAGCACTGCAATAATTCTTTCGTATGATCAACTATTATCCCGTTTCCTGCCAGCCATCGCCGCCACACTTGGTGCCCCCCCCCCCCCAATTACGCCACCATCAAGGACAAGCCAAAAGACCTGAAGTAGGGTCCCCTTCAGTAAACGGCATTTTGCAATGCAAAGAATGCCCTATCAACCACTCCTACTCTCAATTTTCCCATGCCACATGCACCTCTCCTTTTCTCCTCCAATGATAGCGACATCGCTATTGGTTCAGTAATCAAGGCAGGTGGTCAACATCTCGCCCAGCCCTATGGCCTTCTTCAGTAGAAAATTGTTCAAGATGCTATATGGCTACTCTACCTTCAACAGCAAACTAGTGGCAGTGCATTTGGCTGTCCTTCGCTTCCACCACTTCTTAGAAGGTACGCCCTTTGTTATTCGCACGGACCACATGCCTCTGGTGCACACCTTCATTTTACAATCCGACTCCTGGTCCGACCGTCAATGCTGACATATCTCTGGCGTGTCTGAGTACAATTGTGCTCTTCAACGCATCCCTGGGAAAATTTATCCCGTTGCTGATGCCCTTTCAAAAACACATTGGCCGCCATTCACCTGGGATTTGATTACAATGCCTTTGCATAAGCCCAATAAAAAGATCCAGAGCACTAACCATGTAGGACATCCTGCATATCCCCTCAATTGGGAAGATGTCTCCCTCGATGACTCTAATGCCACTCTCCTCCATGATGTTAGTACTGGTCGACCTAGACCGTGGATAATGTGCTCCAATACACTGACAGATGTTTGATTTCATTTATGGCCTTTCACATCCATCGCACCAATCTACTGCACAGCTACTGAAGACGTAGTTCATTTGGTACGTCATTACTAAGATTACTGAGGATGGGTCCACATCCGTACTTCATGCCAAACTTCAATAGCACGTCAACACACAGATTGAGGAGTGGGCACCTTTTGTCAACCTCAATGTCATTTTGCTTATACTCGCAGCACTTGGACATCGTTACCTGTTTACCGTCATCGACTGCTCCACTTGTTGACCTGAAGCCATTCCAATAGAAACTGTAGCGTCCATCTCATGTACCTTTACCTTACTCTCAGGGTAGGATTGCGCGATTTGGTATCCCTGAGTATATTACATCTGACAAGGGTACCACTTTCACCTCTCAATTGTTGACATCACCAGCGAATCCCTTGGAATCACACTACATCATACAACTGTCTACAACCCTGCTGCCAACGGAATGATTGAATATTTTCATCTCACCCACAAAACAGTTTTGATGTTTCGTTGTAAGGACTCAAACTGGTTTACCCAGCTTCCATAGTTCCTCATGGGACTAAGGACTCACTCTTAAAGATGCCCTGGATGTCTCGGAAGCTGAAATGGCATATGGCGACCCGTTGGGTGCTCTTGCCGAAATTTTCACGTCTGCAACCTCCTCCGACAATCTCCCGGCGTACGTCCTGCAAGACTTACAAGCCCCTACCAAGCCACCGCTAATGTCCCCTTACATACGCCCTTTCCTTGGGATCTGATGTACACTGAAAGCATTCTTAATTACCATTCGTGGCAAAGAAAACTGGGTCCCCATTGATCCCCTAAAACCTATATATCTCCTGCAAGATGACCCACTTACAATACACCTCTCAAAAGTAGGGCAACTCATTTCACATGCATGTCTTTTTTTAGGGGGCTAGCCAGGTACCGCAAGTGTTTCAACAGCACTTTTGCACGTTATAACAATATTTTCGATTTATTGTATATCTCGCTCTACACCTCACTGTTAACAGAACTGGTTTTACTCTGTTCATAAATTTTGTTGAAATTTTTGTGACCTTTTCGTCCTCAACCTGTTTTATATGAACTCGCTACCTGTTAAAATAAAGTCAGTTGATTTTACCTCGCCTCTCAGTTACAACCTAACGGCTCTCCCGCTCATTTACTTACAATTTCTGTAATACTATAGACAAGGAACAGTTCCTCTCATGAGGACTTTTATCCAAAAATAATCTATTCCAGATGTCATTTTCAAGATTTCAGCTTAGAACTAGTAACTGATGCAAGTATTCTTTCTAACGTTTGTCCGTTATATTATTATCATTCCTTAAAACTAATTATATATTTTATCATTATCACTTATATACATAATATTAATGAAAATAACCTTATATTTAGTCCCTCTGCATCTATTCTCTCTCTCTCTCTCTCTCTCTCTCTCTCTCTCTCTCTCTCTCTCTCTCTCTCTCTCTCTCTCTCAAGTTTTAAAACTAATAATCCTGGAAATAATTTGACTATCATAATCAGTTGCATTTATTTGCATAAATGTCAAATTCTTTTTGTAATTGCACAATAGCAGTAGAAATTATACTAATTGTGTTTTCCGAGCGTTTTTAATATAAGGGTAATTTTATAAATTAAACATTTGTATGTACTCATTTGCTTCATTCATTATGGCATGCTCCCTTCCAATTAAATAATAATATGAAGAGAGAGAGAGAGAGAGAGAGAGAGAGAGAGAGAGAGAGAGAGAGAGAGAGAGAGAGAGAGAGGAGAGAGAGAGAGAGAGAGAGAGAGAGAGAGAGAGAGAGAGTTTCAAATTGTTATAAATGAACTTATTTGCAGATCAAGTAAAATAGACATTATGATTATATCTGGATTGAAAAATTCGTAATAATGACGGTAACATGTACATTATATGCTTTTTACCTCCTTTACAAGAAACATTTTTTTCAATGTTGTTTGTTACATTAGAATCTAAATGTATGATATTACCGAAAAGCCTTTTCTAGGTGCTCTATATCAAAACAGGATTGCTTGAAAAAAAAAAATCTTGTGTTATCCAGATTAATTGCTTAACTGAACCTAGAGAACAGTGGTCCTGAACCCTTTTTACTACCACCCCCTCCTTAGTGGTTGATCCTTTGCACCCTGCCTCTCTGGCAAGGGGGTCATCTAGTCTCTTAACGTCGGGGAGGGGGGGGTGGGGGTGGGAGGGCAATCTGAAAAGGATGTGGTTAGTACTGGTAAACGAAGCGAGCCTTTGCTGTTGGGGGTTTGGAAAAATAAAGACAATGCTATTTATCTTTATGGCATAAGAATATGAATATATGGGTCATATCATAAGGAAAAGATGGCTGGTTTTTCAATATCATTCAGTCAACAGTTTTTAAGTCAACAATTTGGACATTGCCTATACAGTAATGCAGTGAAGGATGATAAGAATTTACTAATTGTGACAGAAAGAAAAAAAAATATAGAAGGGATCAATGCTGACTGAATCAATTGATTGTTGATTGTATGGAAGGAAACTATTACGGTAACAGAGTTGGATGAAAAGAGTAGTGGTGGAGGAGGATAGGGATGCATGGGGGCAATTCCTTTGTGGCCACCCGTTGAGGATTAACGCATTTTGGAAATTTGATAGAAAACTACTTATTTTTCGATACAGCCAAACAATACATATACATATAAAATTGCCCAAAATATTTACCCGTGTGACTGGCACTCTGTTTACAGATTTATTATCTGTCTAGTGAGTCAGGTGCAGTAAGTCTTCTCGGAGAATAATGCAGATTACCATTTTGGTAGTTTTAACTTCAAAATATAACAGATTTGCAGAAACATGATGTCTAATAGGAAAATCAAAAACTTATATGAGGGAAAACAAATAATAAACTCACAGGCAGCTATCGCAAACGTTGGGGATTGCAAACTTCATATGTAAACTATAGGATGAGTCAGTTACGGTGTGAATGAACTCTAAACCTGACCGGGATCCAAATGAAAACTAAATAATCCATTTTTTTATTATTTCAGAATTGCTTGTATTGAATATATATTCAAGAACATCATTAGCAGCCCCCTTTCCTGCATGTGTAAAATAAAATTTGAAGAAGAAAATTGGTGGTGGGATAATTGATGCTTTCCCCATGGAATAAAAAGTAAAGAGGAATATGCCACCCAACCCTGCCCCTGTCACAATCCCAGCCCGTGGTGGGGATTGGGGAGAAGCTCATACTCCATTGCAACTTCAGGTAAATGGTGAAACATTGACTATTGGAAAAAAAGAAAGTTATGGTTTCTTTTAGTTATTTTATTGGACATCGTGAATCATGTTAAGACAGCAAAGGTAGAGATGAAGTTTACTGAGGTTTGGTTCCTAATAATTTTATGAGATACTTTACATTCCTTATTAGCGAAAGCGTGGTCAAATGGCAGATATTGCACATCGTAAGTCTCCTCCAAAGATTAGACGATTTTTGCCTTTGGTTTTGACAGCAATAAATATGGAAATGAAGCCTTTCAAAGATATGGGATTCCACACATAGTAAGAATAGAGTACAGAGTTGAGACAGTTGTGTATTTACCATTTTTTATAATGAACATAAAAGTCCAGTTATCCCTAGACTCCCCCCACTCCACCTTCCTGGGAATTATTCCCCCCACATTTTGAAAGGAAAACAATTGGTGAAAACAGTATATATATATATATATATATATATATATATATATATATATATATATATATATATATATATATATATATATGTGTGTGTGTGTGTGTGTGTATATATATATATATATATATATATATATATATATATATATATATATATATATATATATATATATATATATATATATAGTAAAATGGTCTCAGAATATATGATTCGCAACACATCGGACTACATTCATAGCTAAACTGGAATCCTTATGGTAAGGCAAAACTATATTAGAAATGGTAAACTAATAGGAGCAGCATAATTTTTTTTTTTTAGAAAAAAAAAATATCCCAAATCTCAAAATATTCGTATGAGAGATGATTTGAAAACCATTGAATTAAGAAACTACACATTTTAACCTATTAAGGACGAGAATTATCTATTGGTTTTAAAAAATCCATATTTGCAGAAAATACTTTATTTTGGTCTACTATCAACATAAAATCATCACCATAAAAAAATTCCTTTCTTAAGTATGATTTATTTGATGGCAGCTTTTGCTGCCACTAGGCACTTGAATGAACAAAATCTTTCCATTGTAGACATAACATATATATTTTTTTTTAACAAACATAAGTATTTTAAGCCTCCCTTTATCATACTTAGTAATTATCATTACTAATCATGCCTTTTATGAAAAGAACTGCAAATTCTATCTGAATTATAGTACATAAAAAATTCAATCATATAGCATATCTTACTACCACTATCCACTTTGAATGCACAAAATCTTTGTTTTTGAAATACAATATAATTTTACATTAAACCTAAGTATTTAAAACATAACTTCATTATATCTAGTAATTATCATCACTAATCTAGCCCGTTACCATAAAAACTCCAAATTCTTACTGATTCATAATATAAAAGAAAAAAAATACTTAAACATATTGCATGAGTTGCATATCCACACTGTTCTATTTTTCTTGTACAAAGGTTATCCCTATATAGCTTCAAATCATTTAAGTCTGTTGTTCATTATACACTACTGAGGAATTTTAAGATAGGGCAACATGCATTCTGGATGAAGAGGTACAGAACACGTATTGCAAATGTATTTTGTGCGTCGAGAACATTCGCGGCATCTTGAGTGACGCTGGTCTCCTTTCTTGGTCCAGTGTTGCTCACTATTGTACAGCACGGAATCCTTTGCAGTTCCAGAAGACAGTCTCTTAGGTCCAGGAGACGTACGAGGAGCACCATATTGCTTCATTATGGCAATTACAAAATGCCACATGAAGTCTATCAATGGGATTATATTTCCCAGTTTGCAGTAAAGCATCCATGAATTGACAACTTGAGCATTGATGCTCCAAGCAAAGATTGGCCACCCATTTTCTTGAACGAATTCGAGTTCTATAGGCCGATACTTGTTGATCAAATATATCAACACCACCCATCTGTTTATTATACACTTGAATGGAATTGGGCATATCAACCTCAATATGCTTTTTCTCAAGTTTGCTCCATCCCCCTGTTTTTTGTACTTGAAGCATTCTTACCTTGAAGCCACAACAGCTACCTTCCATTTTACTACTGATGTGCTACCAGGAAGTACCTCTTCCATGTACCCACGATATTTTTTCTTTTCCTTTTCCTTCTTTTCCATTAGTGGGGCACCATGAAGACAATCCTCTCTTAGTGTGCCAGTACCTCCTATTCCTCGATTTGCTAAATTTTCCAGCAATGGTTATAAGGTGAAGGGATTCTCAAACACTGCATGCTGGCCAGCCTGTAAATTGATCTCATTAGACATCTCTACTACGACATTTGGACTTTAGCCCAGTCCTATATCAGGGATTTTAGTGTCAGACCCACAAGAGGGCTCACAATAGAGAAGAGATCCGTCTGAAGTACATGCAGCCCAAACTTTGAAACTAAATCTTACTGGTTTCTCTCTTATAAACTGCTTAGCCCGGTGTTTTCCATAATAAGGGATCATAATTTCATCTATGCTATGGAATTATTGCTGAAGCTGAAGATTGCTGACATTATTGTCGTGCTGGAAAAGTGGACTTACCTGAAAATTTAGAATGCCATAACAAAGATAAGGTTTTATTGGTCAATATATTTCAGTTCTTCAGTATATCATACAAAAGAGGAGAAATAAATCGACGAACATTATTTATGTGATAAATCATGAAAACCATAATCTGAGATTATAGTATAAAAAGAAACATAACTTTTACCTTGTAAAATCAGTCGTCGGTCATTTTCATGTTGTCAGCAAAAGGAAGACTTCTAAGAATTTTATCAAATGTCTCTCCTAATGCTTTCAGAAGCCCAGTTATTGAATACATCAGGAGTTTCAGACCAGTACATTCTTCAGTAAGGAAGTTTGTTGTAGCCAGAAAGTATAAGAATAGAAAGAAAAACCTTCACATTTTGTGGTGTGATGTGGTCTTTAGAGAGCGACTTTTGTTCTGCATATGTTGTGCTCTGATGATAAAGTTCTTCAATCCATTGTTCAGTCCAGAAAATATTTATGCAGTCGACATAGTTATTTACTTTTTCTTTCAATTTGTCAATTGCGACGTCTGTGGTGAGAATCCTTCTGGGCAAATGTTCATGATTGCATGTAACTTAATCATCTGAAGCATCCGAGTCTTGGTCAGTGTCTGCATCCGGATCCTCAAGGGGGGGGGGGAGAGATTTACAGAAACATCTACTTCTTTATTGTCATGTTCATCCAGAAGGTCGTAGATTTCATTCAAAGTAAGTCTGCAGAGAAGATATATATATATATATATATATATATATATATATATATATATATATATATATATATATATATATATATATATATATATATATATATGTGTGTGTGTGTGTGTGTGTGTGTGTATTTACCTGCATATAGACCTATATATCGATGTTCACATACATTTACTATCATTTTTGTAGGAACACTAATGTTACGTTTGCAAGATAAAACATCCGTGAACAAGAAAAATTGCATCAGTTTTTCTTATAAAACTCTTGTGGAGCCGAGTAGCAAACAAAGAATTGAGTTCATTCAACGTTAATTTCTTCTCTCAGTCATGAAACTACGAACTGAATATACTCTAATAAGATTTTGACCACAATTGGAAAAATAAATGAACTCTATATGAGAAAACGGAAAAAAATTATTGCGTTATAGCCTAGCGGCAGCAAAAGCTGCCATTAAAAATGCTTTTCTCAGTGATGGCCTTGAAAAAAATTGCAGAGATATTTTATGAATAACACACAAAAAAGAGACATCTAGATCAGGGATACACAGCAATAATGTTTTGAAATAATTGTAAATTTCATATAGAAAATACCTTTCTTTACAACTAAATGTAGTACTCTTTTCACCCATCCTAACTTTTTGACAATCTAAGCTCAACTGACAGCATTAGGTGAGTTGGAGGGTAATATGGCCCGGTCAGCAGCAAGAATGAACTTGTTTCAATATGCTCATAATGTAAGATAAGACTGTAAGACATACAGACGATTCTGAACACTTCAGAATATAGTGGCAGCTTTTGCTGCCGCTAGGCTGTGATGGGTTATTAAGATAGACGAAAGGAAGTGTAGATTGGGTTAAGTCTGAAGTGGCAGGTAATACTTCTTAATTAAGGCCTCATGAAAAAGACAAATCCCTGGAGGTTTTGGCAAATAAAAGCGGCTGGCAGTAATTTCAATCCCTTTGGAGGGAGATAAAAAAATCTGAAATAACTGTTAATTTAGTTAAATGCAACGTTCTTTTCGTAATTCTTATATATAAATACACCGGGCCTAAAATTTATAAAGTGTTTTGCCTTATTGATAGAAATCCTTCAGCACAGCTTCTTCGTTTATCTGTCAATAAATGTTTGATGAATATAAATTTTATTAAGTAATTTATACAGTGAAAACCTCTTTTTTAACAAAACACAATAAAGCAGAATTTGAGTTAGGATCCAAATATTTTTTTTTTTTATAAATAAAGGTTTACATACGTCAATGTCTGTTAACGCGATTTCTTTCAATTAATACAATGAAGGTAAAACATACTTTTACTCCTTGTATTTTGAAGTTCATCGTTTATATGCTGCATGAAACTGGCGTGATATTACTTGTAACCAACCTGGAACTAATGATTATTTTTTTGGACTCCCCTGGGTTTAAATATACTCTTAAAAAAAACACACAGTTTTTTTTTTAAATTATAAATTGAAATATAGTAATTAGGACATCCTGATGTGGCTTCATTACTCTCTTATTTCAGATTAAATTCAACTCTTCTCATACATAAATAGCTTCAATTTAGCCATAAGGAATTTGCTTTCATGACGTAGAACAATCAATTAGATCTCTCTCTCTCTCTCTCTCTCTCTCTCTCTCTCTCTCTCTCTCTCTCTCTCTCTCTCACTCAAAGGTTCGCTTGTTTATCCTAATTACAAAAAAGGAAAATACAAAAGGGATGTTTTTAACTATGCAGTATTTTCCTGTCTGACTAATTATGTCTGTATCGATGGGTACGTATCTCAGGATTATTTCGACCAATGAAAGAGGAGAATTGCAGTCTTTGCCGTATATAAAATGCCTTACACTCCTAAAGTTACTTGATAATCTCTCTCTCTCTCTCTCTCTCTCTCTCTCTCTCTCTCTCTCTCTCTCTCTCTCTCTCTCTCTCTCTCTCTCTCTCTCTCTCTCTCTCTCTCTCTCATAAAATTTATATGAGCCATTTGAAGGAAATAAAAATTTTCAATTTATTGCTCTTTAAAATTGGTGATCTTACCTTAGTGAAGAAATAAATGCATCTTATGATCAATATGATTTGGCAAGAAATCCTTTCATAGATGATCCTTCAAGTAAGCCACAACTTAGTATCCTTGGAAAAGAACTAATTAGCCTCCGTAATGACCGCACGCCAAAACTAGAGTACTTGGATATGTCACTAGAAAGCTTTTAGATGAGAATTGGAAAGAAATACCATCATATATTCCTAAAAGGCCAGGAAATATTGCCATAGTTCTCTACCTTATATTTGTATGAAATACGATTTTCAACACCAACAAACTTCAAAACATCAACCCATTCATATATTATAATAACAATGATAATTCATCATTATTATTATTATTATTATTATTATTATTATTATTATTATTATTGTTGTTTCTATTGGTGTTATTGTTGTTGTTATTACTTCATTATTATAACCATTACACATGTGTGCACACATATTTGAACTAATATTATGGGTAGCCCTACATAGTGTGTACCTTTGCGTCAGAGTGTGTCAGCTGAATATGTAGTAGGATTATATAATAATTGTTGTAATTACACCGACTGAAAGTTGGTGGACCGTCAAAGTCCAGGAGATATCATTAATGTGTCACTAAGAAATAAAGGTTGAGAACTTCTGCCCTAGAGACTTACCATATATATACCCCTCTGATGGTCCAGCACTTTGCTGCAGTAGAGGGGCTTGAGTGTCCCAATGATGGGCTGGGCAATGGCGGTGGGGTAGTTTATCCACCCTGGCAGGCTCAACCATACCGCTAAGGCCAGTTCTGAGAGACCAGACCAAGACTGGACCCCTATAGGCCTTCTCCTTTATTTTAAGATAGGCAAAGGCTAGGAGAAGGAAAACTCCAAAATCAAACCAAACAAGACCCCAACGGCGGAGCTTCCCAGCGCCGGCGGAAGAGGGCAATGCATGTCGAGCAGGCAACAAGGCGGGCCTTGACATAACAAGAACCCGGCAGCCCGATGCAACCAACATCGGAGAAGCCGCCTGTCTCATATGTCTTGAGCCGCGGTGAAAACGATGTGGGCCAAGTGTGTGTGCGTGGCCGTTGCAAAGCCACGACCACCCAAAACAATATACCAAGCTACTGGCATTCTGTCGTTTCCTCCACCCTTCTTCATCTCTTTCTCACCATCATCATCATCATCACCACCAGCAAGGGGGTGAAGGGGGCAGGCCTGGATAGCTGGAAGCCCTTAGCCCACGACTGCACTCAGGCGGCGAGTCTAAGATTCAGTCGCTCTCTGGTGACGGTGCCGTGACACCAGAGTTCGGCAGCTGGACCCGTGACTGGGCTGGCCTATTGAGGACACCGCACCCCACCCCACATGGGGAGGCCCCTAGAAAAGGTGGGGTAAACATCGGACACGGCAAACCCATCTGGTCAGCTCACCGCGGCTGGCGGACATCCCACTAATGCGGTCGAAACCACAAGAAAAAAATATTAACCTTAGGTGCGTGGAACATCCGCACCCTCCAAGACGTGACGAACACCAACCGCCCGATACGACGTACAGCCCTCATCTGCAAGGAGTTAGCACGCTTCAATGTTGATGCGGCGGCTCTTAGCGAGACCAGACTACCCGAAGAGGGCAACATCAGGGAAGCTGGAACAGGCTACACCATCTTCTGGAAAGGCAAGGCCCTAGAGGAGCCTCGCATCCACGGTGTCGGCTTCGCCATCCGTTCCCAGCTAGTGCAGCAGCACAACCTCGCTCCCAAGGCCATCAGTGAGCGCCTGATGACTGTCCGCATCCCCATCACGCGGGACAGACACCTCACCCTGATCTCTGTCTACGCCCCGACTATGACCTCAACCGATGATAACAAAGCTGCCTTCTACACCCAGCTCGGCCACACCATCCAGGCAGTGCCCGCCAATGACAAGCTCGTTGTGCTTGGCGACTTTAATACCCGAGTAGGCAAAGACCATCGCCTGTGGGAGGGAATCATCGGCCGCCATGGCATTGGAAATTGCAACGCCAATGGCCAACTCCTACTGGGTCTGTGTGCAGAACACCAACTTGTGGTAACCAACACCATCTTCTAGTTACCAAAGCGACAAAAGAACACATGGAGACACCCACGGTCTAAACACTGGCACTCCCTGGACTACGTCCTGACCAGAGCCAGAGACCGAGGAGACGTCCGCATCACCCGATCCATGCCCGGAGCGGATGACTGCTGGACGGACCACAGGCTCCTCATCTCCCAACTCTCCGTGACGACCCTACGACCACCCAGAAGGGCACCTGACAGCGTACCACACCAACGCTTTGATTGTAGTAAGCTCCGCAACCCACAGGTGGCACAGAACTACAAGGAGGCCTGCGAACAATGCCTTGCAGACCCCGTGGGTCAGGCCACTGTTGAGCACCACTGGACCACCCTCAGAAACGCCATGGCCCGTGCCACGGAGGAAACACTAGGCTATACCACCAAGAAACGGCAGGATTGGTTTGATGAGAATGATGCTACCATCTCTCTTCTCATCAAAACCAAACGACAAGCACACCTGACTTTGGAAAACCAACCAACAGCAGCTAACAAATGTGCTCACAAGGTGGCTGAAGCTGGTTGCCAAAGAGGGATCCGTGAAGCCCAGAACACCTGGTGGCAAAGAAAAGCTGCAGAAATACAGAGTTTCGCTGACCAACGTGACCTGCGCAGCTTCTCTGCAGCAACAAAGGAAATATTCGGTCCCACACGGTCATCAGTGGGCAGCCTGAAGGACGCGGATGGGGCCACGACCATCACCGACAGCTAGGGCATCCTGGCCAGGTGGAGGTCTCACTTTGAGAACCTCCTCAATGACCAAGCAGACACCCCAGACGATCTCCTGCGAATGACCCCGCAGCATCCCGTCCGTCACTGGATGGCACTACCACCCTCCATCCATGACTTCAACAAGGCCCTGCAGCGCATGAAGCCCGGCAAAGCCCCAGGGCCAGACAACATCCCGTTGGAGCTCCTCACTCACGGTGGCCCCGGCTTGAGGAACCATTTGATGCTCCTTATACTGAAAATATGGGAGACCAAGACCCCCCCCCCCAGGGACTTCCGCGATGCAAACATCATTACCATCTTCAAGAAGGGAGACAGGGAGAACTGTAACAACTACCGGGGAATATCACTACTAAGCATCGCGAGTAAGATTTTCGCTCGGATTCTCCTTGACCGCCTCCTTATTCTCGCAGAAGACGTCCTGCCAGAGTCCCAGTGCGGCTTTCGACCTTCCCGCGGGACCATAGACATGATCTTCTGTGCGCGACAACTACAAGAGAAGAGCCTCGAACAACAACAGCCCATAATGTTCATCTTCTGGGATTTGAAAAAGGCCTTCGACAAAGTATCTCGACCTGCCATGTGGGCTGTCCTCAAAAGATATGGCTGCCCACCCGATTTTGTCAAGCTGGTGCGTGCCCTCCATGACGGAATGGTTGCGAGAGTCTGCCACCAGAACTCTCTTTCAGACCCATTCCCCATCAACGGTGGCCTGAAGCAGGGCTGTGTTCTGGCCCCAACGTGTTTCTCGCTATACACCGCAGCAATGCTCAACGAGATTCCCCCAGACACACCCTCAGTAGACCTACGTTTCCGCATGGATGGAGGCGCTTTCAACCTCGCTAGACTCCGCGCCAGAACCAAGACCACCTTGTGTGCAGTGTGAGAACTGCAGTATGCTGACGACAATGCCACCCCAGGTCAGACGGCAGAGGACCTGCAGTCGTTAGCTGATGCATACAACTCTGCCTACGAACGTTTTGGGATGCAAGTCAACACAGACAAAACCAAGACCTCTCCACGCTCCTGTATGCATTTCAAACATGGACGCTATATAAAAACGATCTTAAAAACCTAGAATGCTTCCAACAAATGAAACTGAGGCAGATCTTGAGAATCCCCTGGGAGAGCCACACCACCAACATTGAAGTCTTAGAACGTGCCTCGCTGACCAGCGTGGAGGCCACCATCATCCACCACCGCCTCCGCTGGATAGGACACGTGCATAGGATGGATCCATCTAGGCTCCCAAAGAAAATATTCTACGGAAAACTGACCCAGGGCACCAGACCACGAGGAGCCCCGAAAATGCGCTATAAAGATCAACTACAGCGCACCCTGGCTCTAACTGACATCGATCTTTCCTCATAGGAAGAAACAGCCAGGGACAGGAAAACCTGGAGGAGTACAGTACACCATGGCAACGTGGACTTCGAGGAGAGGAGGAGACAAAATGAGGAGGCTAGAAGGAGAAGAAGGAGAGAGCGATTAGAACAGCCCCGCCCACCACCTACCTTCCCTTGTGAACACTGTCCGCGACTCTTCCACCACAGACTAGGACTTAACAGCCACATCAGACATAAGCACCCACCCCAGAGATAGGAGGCTGATGACTAACGACAGAACCCAATACTCGGACACGAGTGGGCGCCGACGACATGATCAGCGCCCAAGACCCCTCTCCACCCAAGTTGGGACCGGGGATGGCCAGGCAATGGCTGCTGATAAGTCAGTAGGCTCTCCTAAACCCCCCATCCTTAGCTCATAAGGATGGTGAGGTTGCAACAACCAAATAAACTAGCGAGTTTTAGCGGGATTCGAACCTCAGTCAGGCGATCACCAGGCAAGGACATTACCAACAGCGTGAAGTAGGAGAGGATGAATGAAGAAGTATTGATTTAAATGCTCAATGATGGCACGTCTGGCGAAATATAACAGGGGCCCTTTGCGTCAAAACACGCAATTGGAAAAGCATGTTTGAGGCCATTGTTCTGTTATTGACTAGTTACGGTTGATAATGATGACTATGACGATGATGATACTGTACAGTATAGAGTATAGTAGGACACACAGTGGCGGAATGTCCATCACGACTTTTGGGCTGCAGACCTCCCTGTATCTTCTTTTCAATGTAGATGAATAACTATTTTCTATGATTTATCTTATACGAATGAATACAATTATACTTTTATATCCCATTCAGTATATGTTTATTTGTGTCTATCATTGTCTGATTCATAAGACTAGCAAATGTTATAAATTAATTACAAGAAGAAAACTTTTTTCCCAAAACAGATGCAGTGAGGGGATGGAACTTCGTAATCGACCTGGGAGGAGTGATCAGAGAAGATGATAGACGGTAAGGCATATCATCTTTATATGAGGAGATATTTAAAAAAAAAAAAAAAAAGAAGTGTAGCCTATACATGATGAAGTACAAACTTTAGAAATGTATTTGATGAGAATAATAAGTTATTTAAGACCATTAAAGAAACAATTCGTAGATAATTATTTCAGTACTTAAGGCTGACATAAATAGAAACAATTTATGACAAAAAATATTCTATTATTCTTAGCAGTCACAATTCATAAAAATTTATTCGTTGACTGAAGAATGGATATCATCGTCAAACAGAAGATGAATTATTACCTAGATATGGTTATATAAATAGCATAATTTACACGAACCCGACAACCAAAACCTCGATATTCCCGGTTACTGATCTACCCAAAATCCTGACAGCCAAAATCTCGACATTTTGTTTTGTTCCTATAGTCGACCCAAACCTAGAGTCTTTTTACCTGGAGAAGTCCCGAAACGAAAATGGAGTAAGATCTTAAAGATGTGATGGTTCCGTCGGTTATTATCCTGGATATACAGTAGTTTCCTTTTCGGCTATTTTTTTTTTCCGGTGGTCAATAGAAAGCAAATTGAAACTTTGGAAGATTTATCATCCTAGGTTGACTAAAGCCAAACAAGATGGAAAATTATTCCAGGATACTGAGAACTAAAATTTTCTAGATAGAAAGTAACTGAAAGAATTGAAAGATTAAGATTTAGATGTCAACCCTTCTCAAACAAGAACAGAATTAGTCTGACACTCGGTATCAGATAACCCGTAGGCATCAAGCTGGTTTAAAAATAAAATTGACTGTTTTCTCCTATCTTCATTAAGTGGTCGTTAAGATACAAACCTGGAAGTCCGATTTTTTTTTCTTTTTTTAATGTCCATACAAAGCTTTGAGATGAGAACGTCTCTTAACTGCAACTTTGGTTTGGGTCGACTATAGCAGTGGTGGACCCGAGTTCACATCAGGGTAATTGAATGGTCGATACGCTCATTAAGGAACAGTAGCCCAAGACCTAAATAAAGCAGTAGTTATTTTATCAACACACAATGGACACTCAAAATACCCACAAGGGATCGAGAGAGGATCTACAATGTTTCAAGTTTTTTTCGACGGAAAAAAGAGATTGGAGGTTCGTAGGAACAACTATTCCTACAGCTTATGCAACTAATGTCACAGAGAGAGAGAGAGAGAGAGAGAGAGAGAGAGAGAGAGAGAGA
Organism: Palaemon carinicauda; assembly: GCF_036898095.1. NCBI lineage: Eukaryota > Metazoa > Arthropoda > Malacostraca > Decapoda > Palaemonidae > Palaemon > Palaemon carinicauda. The sequence continues at coordinate 89,960,102 of NC_090743.1, read as the reverse complement.
GAGAGAGAGAGAGAGAGACAAAAATCGAATGGTAGTCGAAAAGTGATCTCTTCCCTAATGTAGTGCGTTACTTCTAAATGGTTTAAATGATTTACATAGAGTATGGTCAGTCAGTCTTTTAGACAATTAGGTGCCTCTTCATGAGAAGGGTAGACATGAGGGATAATTCCTACTAATGACAAAACCCAAAGAAATATTGTTTAATCCATCTTTATTGGCTACCCAAGAACAGAATTTAAACCTGAGCCCTGATCTGTTTTCTGTTGATCCCATATTATCCTTTTTCCTAAAATCAGACTTATCTGGAATCATCAAGAAACTGACAACTTAGGGACCCAATTTTTCTTTCTAAATACATTATCCTTGTATATTTATGCTTTTCCTTTCGTTGCTTAATACACACACATACCGTATATTATAGAAATAGAAATATGTAATCCTGCACTCTCTTTCTCTCTCTCTCTCTCTCTCTCTCTCTCTCTCTCTCTCTCTCTCTCTCTCTCTCTCTCTCTCTCTGTTACGATCTCAAAAGCGTTACAGGTTCTTTTGATAATTAAAATAAATGTTTCCAACAACACCGATTGAAATATGGGAAATTAATATAAAAATAACTCATGAAAAAACACATGTTTATTCACAAACTTATAAAGGAAATCAATGGTACTTCTTCGGTTACTTTAACTGACAAATCAAATCAATCAAAACATTGCTAGAAAAGGGGAACAGTCAGTAAGGTAGGAATACTTAAGGAATAGTTTTCTGCAGCTGTTAGACGATACTGGTACAGACACTTCAGGTTTAGAATGTAGCAGAAGGGTGGCTGAAGTTCAAGCGAAACTGGTAAGATGACCGGATTCGAAGACGTCACGGAAAGGATGGCATCAAGATGGGACATCAGAAGTGTTCTCTAAGAATTCGATGATAGTGTTGAACTAAGGCAGCCTTCAGGCAGTGTTGGCTAATTCTCGTCACAAGCAGGGAGGGCTGGCTGCTTCAATTTGTCTCTTCTTCTCGGCCATAACAGGATTTTGGAAACAAGCTCAACAGACTCGGGTCCTCTCGGCTTCTTAACTCTGCTTTGGACATAGTTCCTCTCTTGTCCTATGTCCTGTCCTATCTCTCCTGGTGAATCTCTTCTTGAAGTTTATATACCCATGTATGGGCGGAGTTAATTACATTGGGCAGTAGTCATTTCCATAGAGGGCATTTTTTTTTTTAACAATTCTGCATCTCGATTGGCCTCTTCAAAAAACGACCACTTCGATCACGCCATGGAAGCTTTTAGAAAAAATTTCTAATGCGATCTGGACCACGTGCTAAGTCGTAACAAAAGGACAGCACGTGTCCACCCATGATGACATATTTCATAAACAAGGAATTCCCTCAGGCTCAGTTTCTCAAAATAGGCTGACTCCACTAATCAAGACGATGACATCTTGGTCAAAACACGACAGTCCCCTTATCGCTGCAGGTGCTCTTCGTCGAGGCTCGGTTTACTTTCAAAATGCTGACGACAATGAAATGATGACAGGTTTGACCAAACACTACAGTAGTCGGATCTCGCTGCTCACACTTTGGGAATAGATATTTTTGTCTTTAAAGGAAGAGCACGGGGAGAGGATATTTATGGATCCTTGAAAAGCATGTTAGAATCAAGAAATATTGATGTCAAATCCATCACTTCAGTGACTGAATATGGAGCTCCAGCCATGGTTGGTCGAGAGAGGGGACTAGTTGCAAGATTAAAGGAAGATAATCCGGACATGATAAGTTACCACTGCATAATCCACCAATCAGTTCTGTGTGCCAGTCTGGGAGATGAATATGGTAAAGTAATGGAGACTTTTATGAAGCTAGTAAACTTCCCTCGATCAACGTCAGCACTACAACATCGTCTACTACGAACCTTTCTTACCGAGGTCAATGCAAGCTATGACGATTTACTTGTACAGAATAATGTGAGACGACTAAGTAAAGGCAAAGTTTTGGAGCGATTTTGGTCAATTAGGAAGGAGTTGCAAACTTTCCTGGGGGATCAAAACAGTGTGAAGGTAAAGGTATTTTCTGAATTTTTGAAAGATGACAAGGAAATTGAAAGTGTTGGATTTTTGGCAGACATAATGTCACTTTTGAATTATCTCAATGTCAAACTGAAAAGGGAAAAATACACTATCTCCAACGTCATCTCAGCAATTCGAGTTTTCCAGAAAAAAAATTGCACTTTTCAAGGACGATATTCAGAGCCAACTTTTCCATTTTCCAAGACTTTTGGAGGAACGTAAAGATGAAAAAGATACTAAATATGTCCAATTTATTGAGAAGCTGATCGACAATTTTAAGGTTCGCTTTGATGATTTTGTTCTTGGAAAACAGTTGCTGTTGTTCATTCAAAACCCTTTTCTAGTGACAGATATCACAGAATTTTCAGTCGAAGCAAATCTCACCTGGAAATGGGTAGATGCTGCTAAAATCCAACTGGAACTTATTGACTTTCAAGAGAATGTAGCGCTGAATCAAGTATTCTGTGATTGTACACCAGAAACATTTTGGTCAAAAGAAGGATCCCCTTCTAGTTTTCTTACTCTTCACAGATTAGCAGTGCAAATTCTCTCGATGTTTGGCTCCAGTTACTGCTGCGAATCTGCTTTCTCATCTATGAACCTAGTGAAGAACAAGGTTTGCTCCTGTATAACCAATGAACACCTCCACCACTGTCTTCGACTCGCTATTACTCCATTAGTACCAAAATTTCGGGAACTAGCAAAAAGCAAAAAGTGCAATTTCTCTCACTAAATTCTTGTTGTGGTGTTTTAAATTTTTTTTCAATTTGAAAATTCATTTTATTTTTTTGAGAGGGAATGTTCATATCCTGTTATGTTGTAAAAGATCTATTTTTTTATTATTAAAATACCATAATATGAAACAGTATTTAATTTTAGAACTCTCAATTTCAGCTGTTTTTATAGAGAAAAACATTTAAGTCTTGCTATACATTAGGTATTAAATTTGATACTTTTATTTCCACGTTTTGAAAATTTTTATAAATAAAACAAACAGTGAATATGAAATTAATAAAAATCATGGTTTACTACCCTGTTCTCGAATTGGTTGTTTTATTTTCATGATTTCATGTAATAAAAATTTCGGGACCTATGTATACAGTGGAACTTGCCTAACGGGACCTTTCCTCGTAATAGTTGAGTAGCCCTGCTCTAGGAGATAAAGATCACATGTCATGTAGAAAAAAATATTAATTAGGAGGACATAAAGCCCAGCAGCAACAAAAAATTTCACTTCAAGAAAAAAGATAGCACTTCGAAGAGCTAAAGGAGATCTAGAGCGGAGTTTAATTTAAATTGAATTTTTTATCCTATAGAAAAGTATTGAGAGAAAAAAACTTATCAGGTTATGTGTAAGTTTCGTGAATTTGATAAAAGTGTTCTTGATATTTGTATAAACCATAATAATGATGGATCGGCATTGGAAGTTAAAGGGTGAATTGTTTGTGTGAATTGTACCAACCGTGTGTCACACGATCGTACATAAATTTTTTTTTGTATATTATGCTTGTATCTGCGCTCTTCCCTCGCACTAAAAAGAACCAGAATAAACATGTCTGCGTATTTCCTCTGTAACATTGTCTGTCTCTCAAACATGAAAATTCCTGTTGCCTTGAGGTTTTGTATATAAAGGGGAGTTTCTTTAATAAAGTAACTCAGTTGATTGCATCCTGCCTTTAAGTTCACAACCTTCTCTTGGCACCGTCACATTGGTGACCCCGGAAGTCGACTCGCTCCCACCGCCTTCCACCCCCACCCGCCTCGCCCCTCCATCATTGGTACTATGGCGGACTCTACGGAAATTGGCGCTGCGGCTGCCCCATTCAAACTTTCATCGTTTGCCAGTGGAGAGGCGTTTGCTTGGTTTCAGCGCGCAGAAGTCCAGTTTCGCATCAACGGCGTGACTCGCTCAACCACCAAAGCAGATTATGTTCTCGCGGCGATACCTGAGGACACCTTCCCAGAAATATCCGACTGGCTTTGTGAACAAGGAGACACCCCAATAGCGTATGACGCCCTCAAAACATACTTTCTGCAGCAGTACTCGCCGTCGCCAGCCGCCCGTATAGCAAAGCTTTTTCAGCTCTCGCAACAACCGTTGGGGGACCAAAGGGCTTCGCTTGCCCTCAGGGAAATGACCAGTATCGCTCGCCTTCAACCTGCCGCAGACGGCTCTCCTCGTGAGGTGAACCTATTTCGTGCCCTTTGGATATGCCGTTTACCCGGACCTATACGCGCTGCCATACCCGATGTTGATAGTTTACCCATAATGGACTTGATGACCAAAGCCGACGCCCTTATGGACAGCCACTTCAAGACCTCCATCAACGCCACCACCCCGGACGAAGAGGATGCCTATTCAACGTCAACCGAAGCTGACATGAATGCCGTAGGATATACACGCCCACACCGTGACGTGCCAAAGCAGAGACAAAGCCACCCACCACCCACCAATCGCTCGCGCCCCAACAAACAACTTCTACAGCCACTTACTACCTCCCATCCGCCGCAGTTTTGCTACTACCACTTCAGATTCAGGGCAACCGCGAAGAAATGTGCCAAGGATTATCAGTGGCCAAAAAACGTGTAAGTAGGCCATCACTCGTGGCGGTGGCCTCCCGTGTTTCTAATCTTTTCTTTTTACATGATGCAGGAACGGGCGTGCGATTTTTGGTAGACACGGGTGCTTGTCGTTCTCTTTTTCCAGGGAAACTCTTCAAGACACGACGTAGTCTGTCTACATCTGCCGACGTCCGCTTGGTAGCTGCCAACGGATCTGCGATACCCACCTACGGTTACGAGAACCTCACATTATCGTTCGGAAACGGTAAATTCAATTAGAAGTTTCTCGTTGCTGACGTCACATGGCCAATCCTCGGTGCGGATTTCCTCTCTTATTTCCACCTTCTGGTCGATGTCGCCCACCGACGATTGGTCAGCGCAGACTCGTACTTGTCCACACCTCTTCAAACCGCCCCCTCTAACCTCGCTCTCTACATCAGCGCACCCACGGATGCCTACGCCCACCTCTTCACGTCGTACCCGGAAGTTTTCCGTCCAGAACTTCGCCAAACGCCCATGGTTCCTGCCAAGCATGGTATTTATCACCATATCAAGACGACGAGACCCCCAGTCTTTGCAAAATTCAGACGTTTGGCACCGGAACGATTGGCAGCCGCCAAACAGACGTTCGCCAAAATGGAGGAAATGGGCCTTTGCCAGAAGGCCTCCAGCCCATGGTCGTCACCCTTACACATCGTTTTGAAGAGAGACGGCTCCCTCCGTCCGTGCGAGGATTACAGGCGCCTGAACATGCAAACAGAGCCATATCACTACCCCCTCCCAAAAATTGCCGACGTGACCTCCTACCTGCACAAAGTGAAGGTTTTCTGTATGCTCGACCTCCTGAAGGGGTATTATCAGGTGCCTATGAACTCAGAAGACATCCCCAAGACCTCCATCACCACTCCGTTTGGTATATACACCTTCAATTACTCCTGTTTTGGCCTTCGTAATGCTGGGGCCACATTTCAACATCTCATGGATGGCATCTTATTGGACCTCCCTTTCTGTGTATGTTATGTGGACGACATACTTGTGTTCTCTTCCTCAAAAGAGGAACACCTCAGTCACCTGTGCATCGTGCTCGACTGCCTGCAACAAAACGGCCTTGTAGTCTGCTACGACACATGTACCTTTGGTGCCAATAAAGTGTCATTTTTAGGGCACCGCATCACTCCTGAAGGAGTCCATCTCCTCCCTGAGAAGGTAGCAGCCGTTCAGAACTTCCCCGCGTCCTCGACAGTCAAAGCTCTGGAGGAATTCTTGGGCATGATCAACTATTATCACCGTTTTCTGCCAGCCATTGCCGCCACTCTTGCTCCCCTGTACGCCTCCCTCAAGGGCAAGCCAAAGGACCTTAAGTGGGGTCCCCTTCAAGAAGCAGCCTTCTGCAATGCAAAGAAGGCCCTATCAACTGTTGCGGCTCTCACTTTTCCTATCCCACATGCCCCTCTCCTTCTCTCCACCGATGCCAGCGACATCGCTATTGGTGCAGTACTCGAGCAGGTGGTCAACGGCTCGCCCCGCCCATTGGCCTTCTTCAGCAGAAAACTGTCCAAAGCAAGATCCGGGTTATTCTACCTTCGATCGAGAATTGCTGGCGGTGCACTTGGCTGTCCGTCACTTTCGTCATTTCTTAGAAGGAACGCCCTTCGTCATTTGCACAGATCACATGCCTCTGGTGAACGCCTTCACTCAACAGTCTGACGCCTGGTCCGCCCGTCAACGCCGACATCTCTCCGCCATGGCTGAATACAATTGCACCCTTCAATACGTCCCTAGGAAAATGAATCCCGTTGCCGATGCCCTGTCAAGAAACACGTTGGCTGCCGTTCAACTGGGATTGGATTACAACGCCCTGGCTGAAGCCCAACGACAGGATCCAGATTATCAAGCATGTAGGACATCCTGCACGTCCCTCTGTTGGGAAGACTTCCCCCTCGAAAACTCCAACACCACCCTCCTCTGTGACGTCAGTACTGGCAGACCACGACCTTGGATTCCTGCTCCCATGCGCCGACAGGTGTTTGATTTCATTCACGGCCTTTCACATCCCTCGTGCCGTTCTACTGCACAGCTGCTGAAGGCAAAGTTCATTTGGCACGGCATTTCTAAGGATGCTAAGGATTGGGTCTGCGCCTGTACTTCTTGCCAAACTTCCAAAGTACATAGACACACAGATTCAGGAGTGGGCACCTTTCCTCAACCTCAGCGTCGTTTCGCACACATTCACGTCGACGTTGTAGGCCCCCTACCCACATCACAAGGATATTGTTACCTGTTTACCGTCATCGACTGCTCCACTCGTTGGCCTGAAGCCATTCCCATGGAAACTGCAACGTCCGCCTCATGTACATCTGCCTTACTTTCTGGATGGATTGCAAGATTTTGTATCTCTGAGCATATTACTTCTGACAGGGGAACTACTTTCACCTCTCAATTGTGGTCATCATTAGTGAATTTCCTGGGCATCACCCTACATCAGACAACGGCCTACAACCCCGCTGCCAATAGAATGGTGGAACGTTTTCATCGCACCCTCAAAGCAGCTTTGATGTCCCACTGCAAGGATTCCAACTGGTTTACTCAGCTTCCATGGGTCCTTCTGGAACTAAGGACCACTCCTAAAGACGCCCTCGACGTCTCGGCAGCTGAAATGGTGTATGGCGACCCGTTGTTCGTCCCTGCCGAATTTTTTCCTTCTACAATCTCCTCCGACGATCTCCAGCGCATACGTCACGTCGTGGGAAAATTTACTCCGTGCCGCCAGACTTACAAGCCCCCAGCGAAAGCATCACATACCAACAGACTTGCACTCTGCAATGCACGTCTTCCTGCGCAACGACACTAGCAAGCCACCGCTAACGCCCCCTTACACGGGCCCTTTCCTTGTGATCCGACGCAGTCTGAAATCATTCCTACTAAACATTCGTGGCAAAGAAGATTGGGTCTCCATTGATCGCCTAAAACCTGCTTATCTTCTGCCAGATGACCCGCCTACAGTTCGCCTCTCTAGATCAGGGCGCCCTATTTAACATGTACAGTATGTCATTTTTAGGGGGGAGCCATGTACCAACCGTATGTCACACGATCGTACATAAATTATTTTATATATTATGCTTGTATCTGCGCTCTTCCCTTGCACTAAAAATAACCAGGATAAACATGTCTGCGTATTTCCTCTGTAACATTGTCTGTCTCTCGAACATGAAAATTCCTGTTGCCTTGAAGTTTTGTATATAAAGGAGAGTGTTCTTTAATAAAGTAAATCAGTTGATTGCATCCTGCCTTTGAGTTCACAACCTTCTCTCGGCACCGTCACAGAATGCTCTTGCTCTAGATGCTGTCTCTCATCAAGTTTGTAGTTCTAATTTTC
>NC_090743.1:89949161-89952081 GCF_036898095.1 Palaemon carinicauda | reverse complement strand
CAAAAACTAAAATAAACAAAGGATTTATTAAGATGATAAATCACAACCCATTGTTAGCAATCACTTGTCATAACACCGAAGTCTTCTACGGAGAAAAATATTTTTTTTCTTTTAACACAGCACAGCAGCATTGAAAAATATATATAGAAAAGCTTGGCTATAGCAAAATTGGTATCTTTTTAAAATTAGGAAATTTAGATGAATTTTTATTCAACTTGAATGCAGCAGACAACACATCAATATAATAAATAGATATACCCGTGATGTGCTTAGAACGGAAAAGTGAAAACAAAATTCTCAACAGGCTTGAGATGAAACTTTTATGGACTTCTCAATCGTTTTGTGGCAGACTCCACTTTTATTTTATGACCCTTGTCCGTTCACGCGTTCTCATGAGGGAAATAGGATACCTACATCTGCCTTTTTCTCCTCACTTTCCTCCCCGAAGTAACCAGGTAGGCTGGGATAACCGGTACCGAACTATTCAAATGCCACACCAACTTATATTCTTGGACTCTGCGCACATGCAAAAGACTATACTCGCCTTTGGCCTCTGTCTAGATATGTTGGATGTCCAAAGTGTTGGTTTTAACTTATTTTACACTCTACACTCCAACATATGCGGCTTCCAGTTTGTGCTTCCTTGGCCGTAGCCTTTTAAGAAAAATCCTGTCACTCTCTGTATATCAGATGTTTGCGTTGGGAAATGCTGGTCGTAACTCGTCTGATACTTATCACTGGGCTTATAAAATACCTTTGGATTATCTGAAACACGTAAGGCTAATTACACATCATTACAGATATTGTTGTATGTTGTATAAAGACAAGGTTTGGGGATCCATGACAACAGTATATGCCATTATTGCATCCTTCCCAAAAGGGGTATCTGTGATGGCTCTGTTATATTCCGTGAATATGGTGAATTTCGCCCATGGCGACATTTCCATCCACTTGGTCTGGCTGTACCTCAATAAATACTTTAAAATATTTGTTACCTCTTGGTTATGGGACTCCACAAGCCCATTTGCTGAGGGCTGATAAGAAGCGAGAGTGCAATTATCTATTTTCATGATATTGGTCACTCCCAGCACACTTTGTTCACAAACTCTGCCTTTGGCACTTATCAACGTACCTTAACAGCCAAACCTTACTGTGAAGGAAGACAAGGCCATCGCAACCGAAACCACTGTTGTATCTACCATTGCATATGTGTGTGTAAAGCGTGTGAATGCATCTTCAAAACACACGAGCATACTTAAACTGCCGATCTCGGGGAAATGAAACCTCGGTCGTTCATATGCACTCTATCAAACTTCACAGGTACTACTGACCGTGTTCTGGCCTTTGGTATCACTTGTTTGTGGTTTCTCATTGAGTTAAACACATGCCACTCATTGATAAATCTAAGAATATCTTTCTTCATTCCTCTCCAAAAAATGATTCTCTTACCCTCCTTAGGGACCCTTTTATACCTATATGTTCTGCCATGTATTTCCGTGAATTACATTGACGGCTTTCTCCACCAAAATGGAAGAAAGAATAATGTGGTCTCCTCTCATTATTACAGAATAGGATATCATCTTTGATGAAGAACATATCCCTTCTCATGTTCACAAAATTTGGGAACTTTCTACTCGCATCCTTCACACAACCCTTGACCTGTTCAATCCAAGCTTTGAATTTTTGTCCCAAAAGTGCAGAATTAAATTCCCTTTCAGTAAAAAAAATATTGTAGGATTCCCCCTTTTCTATTAGGAAATTTAGCATTCTCCGTAATTTATTTTTTCGATACTGGTAACCAGGAACTACTTTACATTTAATTGGTTCATTGGAGAAATGATCAGCCAATGCATTGCTAACCTCACTTGCTCCGGTCAAATACTGACCATTCACCTTCAACACTAGTGGTGGGTTGGGGGTGAATTTGCCTGCTTTCTTTTTTTACTATCCTCCACACTGAAGATGGTGGTGTTTTACTGTTGATGGAGGAAACAAAAGACACCCAAGACTGACGCCTAGCTTCTTTCATGGCTTGACGGAACTTTGCTCCACATCTCTTGTATATTATTAAATTCTCCTCAGTACGGTGTCTGCACAATCGAGTTAAATGCTTTTTTGTGGCTCTGTGCAGGACCAGCAAGGGACTGGTCGTCGTTTGAATAACCCTGATGTTTTGTGAATTAAATTGACTCCTGCTGTATAAAGACTCCCTTTCAAGCTGTTCTGCATTTCATTAAATTTTGCTTACCTCATGAAATCTATCCCAGTCCGCCTTGTCAAGATTCCATCGTAGCGATCTGTGTAAAGGTGGGCCATTCTTGGTGTTAATAATGATTGGTGTATGATCCCTAGTATAGCAATCATCTAATATTCTCCAATCAAAATCTAGAAGACAGTTAAAGCTTGCAATTGATAGGTCAATGAATGACAAGGTACCTGTCTGAACATGAAAGTGTGTGGGCTCTCCAGTATTAAGGAGTCCTACATCTTAATTTTCCACAACTGATGATATAATACAGTATTACCCCTTGCATTTGCCAAAACATTTCCCCATAAAGGATGTCTACCATTAAAATCACCTAGTAAGAGAAAAGGTTGTGAGATGTTATGAGATGTTATCACTAGGAGGCAAGTAAAGACACCATATTGTGTATATACTCCCTATATCTGTTTGTACAATTACTGCCTGCAGAGAGGTACATATAGACAAGGATATTTGGGGAAAATCTTGACGAGTGTATGTAAGACTTTCCCCTTGGCTCCCTGCTCGTTGATCATATGGTGTCTTATATCTAACATACTCTCGAGGACAAGGAGCATTATCATCAAGTTTGCTCTCTTGTAGACATATAATTATGGGGGAGTGGTCATGACGGAGTAGCTCAAGTTCTTCATATTTGGCCCGTAAACCCTGACAATT
>NC_090743.1:89904161-89941661 GCF_036898095.1 Palaemon carinicauda | reverse complement strand
TTTAAATTGGGAAATTATGCTAATTAATATTGATGAAGAATACTTAACATCCTTAGATTTTCCAATGACCGTTCTATTTAGTGAATCATGGGAGGAATTTGAAAACCTGAGAGAATATTTGAAAAAAAAAATAGAAGGAATGTAGGACTTGAAAAGTATATGAGTTACACTGAGATAATGCTCAATGAAAATGCAGACACCATATGAGGGTTTTGCACGAACCTCTAGAGATTGTTAATGGATATACGTAATTAGGACAGACAGTGTTTCCCCAGGACATGCAACAAAAATGAAAAGAAAGATAGCCATGGGATGGGGAGCTTTTGGTAAATAACATGATATTATGAAAACTAAAATGCCACTTTCTCTAAAAAGAAAATAGTTCATTAGGTTGTCCTACCAGTTTGAACTTATGTATCAGAATAAAAAAAAAGAGAAAAGGCGAGAACTTTATTTTGAATGTTTCTGGCTAAATAAAGATAAAATTTAGATATTTTGTACTGAAAAGAATGTTTCATATCTGAACAATATCAGGATTGGTACATGGATGGGATATTCAGCGTCAGACCAACTATATTTTGCCAAGTGTATACTATACATGCTTTCTATAGGTACCTGGGTTGTACCGTGTCTGTATAGTCTTTTACCAAATAAAACAGAAGCAGCATATATGTTTTTATTCGAGAAGTTACCAAATTCAAACAGTAATTTGTATCCTAAAAGTATAATATCAGATTTTGAGAGAGTAATGATGAGTAACGTCACAGCAGTTTTTCCCTACACGGTAATCAAAAAATCTTTTTCCGTTTTAGCCAAAACACTTTTAGAATAATTCAATAATTCTGCCTTTCACAATTGCATGATAATGGTGCATTCTTTTCCTTGAAATAAAGATTATTGTATCTCTAGTGTTTGAAGTACTTATGGAATATTTGCCAGAAGAATCGAACATGCGGCATTATTTTGAAGACGCAGATATTGGTACACCAAATCGAAGATACACAAGACCACAAAGGTTTGTTGTAAGTCTATGGAATAGGCATTCAAGAGTTCAAGAAGAACCACCAAAAACCAATAATGCTGTGAAAAAAATGGCATTGAAGATATGCTACGCTTGTTTCCTTCCTACCATTTGCACTTTCAAAAGCTGTATTTGAGAAGAACATCCTCTACAAAACGTTTATGTTACCCAAGTCCTTGCTGGCCATCCTGGAGTGCAACAGATAAAGACATACAATAATACAACTCTTTGCATCAAAAGTGTTATATTTAACATGGATAATCATTCAATTGCAGACTTCTTAAAAGGAATAGCTTTTAATCTTATGAACATCAATAGATTCTGACACTAATTGGAAAGCTCCCTTTCATGTCTTTTAATTTTAGGTTTTAAATGACCTATGTATTTTATCAATTATGCTGTATTTTTGTTTATTTTATTTTTCATGTTTTTTTAATAAATTGTACATTACTCTATTTGCGCTCTTAATTAATTTATATATCCTTTGGAGTATTTTCTTCTTCTGGGTGGTTATTTCTTGGGAAATAAATTCCACGGGTGATTTTTACCAAAAATGACACACAGACACGCTTACACACATACATATAGACACACACACACATACACACATATATATATATATATATATATATATATATATATATATATATATATATATATATATATATATATATATATATATATATATATATATATATATATTGCCAAAATTTCAATTCACTATGTAATTTAAAATCTGTGTTTAGTACTCTAAAGCATTCTTAGAAGTTTGCTCTTTTAAAATTTCTCAGTGACTTTAAGATACGCCAGTATGGTTAAAATTGCCTCTATTACTGTGTTTTTTTCTACCAATAAGCTCCCTGTTTCACATATAGTGATAATAATTGCTAAAATTAATGATATATTCACCTGTCACCGAGCCAGTGGTTATGGTATTGATTCTGCTCGTGTTTGTGTTTAATGTTTTCATTTTGATAATTTCTTTCTTTACATTTAATGATTATGGTAACATTATTATGTTAATGTTAATTCATACTGACCACATGGAAAATTTATAACATAAAATATAAAAATCTGTTACGATGTGAAGTAGGATAGCACCTATGGATTGTGGATCTGGGCATGCCAATTCCACAGCCAATAAAATATTCACTGTTTGTTAGTATTGTCTCTATTTCCGTTTCCGCTGTTAATCTTTTTTTTTCCTTTTTATAAATTATAATAAAAGTGAGTAACAAGTATATACTTATAAAAAGTCTCAGAGAAAGCAAAATAAAATCAATAGTCCTGTATAGGTAAGATTAGGAACAAGTGGCAAGCATTAGTGAATGTGAACAAACATCTTCGGATCGCTATCATTTCATTATTGCTTGTTTTCTCTTGTGCTTTTTTTTTACTACTTTTTGGTGTTTTTAGGCTTTGATTTCGCTATTACACTGTAACAATTGATCGTGGAGATATTGAAGCTGATGCTGATATGTCTCCATCAATGCCTGTTGTATACGTAAATCTAAAATCGAAATTTAATATGCGTTTATTGCATGTGCGACTGTTTTCGGTTCTCTTCAGTTGACCAGAGGGTTCTTTTCAGAACGATTGATAAATCATATGAAATAAAAGGACCTTCAATCCGCAATCGACTACATGTATCCAGAGGGAAATGAATGGACAAAGAACATCCACATTAGACAAGGAGACTTGCATAACAGGGAGAGTAAGAGGGACCCTGAAGAACATGATGGAGATTCTTATGATGAAAATGACGCCTCAACCTTTTGTGATTATCACTTTGTGAGGCGCATCTGTCAGTAGCTCCCCTCTTCCCCTGGCCTGAAGACCTAGTTAAACAGCCATGGAACGATGAAGGAATGCGCTAAAGAAGATTAATTACATTATTGAGTTTCTTGGTTAAAGGTAAGATGTGTTTTTATTATTGTTTTTTTTCCGTAACTGGAATACAAAACTACGCTATTTATTAGGGGTTATTACTTTGGTGAAGCTGAAAGGACGAGCCATTAAAATTTTAGCGAGGGTTAACTACCCATTTCTCTACTTAGCGTTGGTAGGGGGGTGTAGCTTACTACCGCTTTTTCTGACACACCGGTGATTTAGCTCACTTTGCTTTTTGTTCACATGGTGAATGGTCGTTGCCGTTCTTCATCCTCAACAAGTTATTTTGGACTGCCATTAATTGCTTTTTGTTTGTGATTTCTCTTTATTAGTATGTGTGTGTGTGTGTTAACTTCTGGCGACCATATGAACCTGCCCTGGACTTGAAGGCTGGCCTTGTGGTACCTTCATATTGGCCCTGGTCAACGATCATCACACTCATTGTCCCGCCTGCTGAGGTCAATGGTGTGAAGGGGAAAACAAGTGTATTGAGTGTCGAGAGTAGCCTGCCTCCCGGTGGGAAATGTTTGGGCACCGTCGGAAAAAGAAGCCAAAGCGGGCTATTTCTCCTTTGAAGATTTTTTCGAAAGGGAAAATACTCAAGGCTTCTTCTTCTGCTTCCCGACCTTCCTCCAAAGCTCCTACTCAATTGCCCTCTTCCAAGAGACCGTTGAGTAGTAGTGTAGGCCCTTTAAATGTTGGTCAACCCTGTCCTCGAGAGATGGTGTTCCTTCCCCTAGCAAAGCTGCCCCACCTCTCCCCCCCGGATAATGCCATGTGTCTTTCTCCTTTTTTACATGTGTGATCGTTCTTCAGGGCTTCCAGGTCCTCCCTCCAAGGCCTCCTCTCTGCAGCTCATCATCCATGGTGCTAGTGTGCAGCTTTCGTCGACTTTAGAGGTGGATCTTCTGTCTGAGGCATCTTTTGCTACTGCTGCCGACGCCCCTGCCGGTTCATACTTTTCAGCTGTTACTGCTGACTGAGCTTACTCTGTTCCTGATCATCCTTCGATAGGGAAGTAAAGTCTTTCGTCTGTCTCTCCTGCACGTGTTCCTCTTACTCGGAGGAGCTCACTCATAGAGACTCCTCTGCAGAGGACGGCTTCTTTTAAAGGTCAGCTTGCTGATCCACCAGCCCCTAGAGAGCGTCATCGGTCTCGCAGAGCTTGCCCTCCATATCGCCTTAGAGGTCGCTCTTTGCTATCGGTGAAAAGACGCCTCTTCGACTCTTCAGCCTCGTCTTTGGAGCCTTCCCTCACAGAGGAGCCACCTCTTCTGTGGTCTTCTGGGCCTAGACCTTGGCTCGTTCCTGGACCTTCTCTTGACGACGCTGCCGCTAGTCCTTGGACTTCTGTCTTGGACTCAAGTGATCCCCCTCACAGTGGATGTTCGCCCTTCCAAAGGGCACATCCCGGTTCCTGACCTGCCTTCACCATTCCTTCGCCCTTAAGAGCGCTCATTCCTTCACAGCGTTCCAGACCTTCGACTGGGCGCCCGTGCTCTCCAACCCACCAGCGATCATCAGTGCACCAGTGCTCACCAACATCTCGTGAGCGCTCTTCAGCACACCAAGGCTTTCCAGTGCATCAACGCTCTCCAACACGTAAGCGCTCTCCAGCGCTTTAAGCCTCTCTAGAGCATCAGCACCTTCCTGCGCATCATTAGTCTCCTGCGCTTCAGTGCTCTCCAATGCCTCAGCAATCTCCCGATTGCCGGTGCTCGCCAGCTTGTTTTCGTCATTCGAAACACTAGCCAGCCCTCATAAGCTTATCTACGATCCCCAGCACACCTGCACTCACCAGCATACCTGCACTCACGGGTGCAACAGTGGTATCCTGTACTCCAGCGCTCTCCTGCGCTTCTGCGCTCTCCCACGCATCAGCACTCTCCAGCTCGCAAGTGCTATCCTGCGCAAGAGCGCTCTCCAGCTTGCAAGCGCTCTCTTGTACACCAGCGCTCTCCTTTGCACCCGCACTCTCCTGTGCACTAGCGCTCTCCTGTGCACCAGCACTCTTCAGCTCGTTGGTGCTCGCCAACTCATCAGCACTCTCCTAGCTCCCCAGCGCTCGCCTGTGCACTCATGCCCGCTTGCGCACCAGCATTTTTCGGCTCGCCACCACTCACCTGTGCTCCCCCGCTCACCTGCACACCAGCATTTGCCTGCTCACCATCGCTCTACGGTTCGTCTGCGATCTTCTGCGCAGCAACTTCCTGCGCGCCAGCGCTCCCTTACGCCAATGTGCTTTCCTGCTCGCCAGCACTTGCCAACGCGCTAGTGCTTGCCAAGGCTCCAGCACTCTTCCGCGCACTTGCGCAAGAGTCAAAAAGAGCAGAAAGGCAAACTTTCTGACAGGTCACCATCGCCCCATTCCTCTCTCTGCAAATGCATTACAGCGCGCCCGCCGGGAAAAGGAGGAAGAGGCTTCACAGAAGGGTTCAAGATTCCAAGGATTCCTTCTTCGAAGACGGACCGACCGCATCAACCATCAGTTGAGACTCCTCACAGGGTTCCATTGATCACTTTCTCTTTAGAAGCTCTCTTTGACAGTGCCACTGTCAGCAGACAGCCAGTACAAATATATTTTTCACCTAATGGGTTAACTACTGAAGTATGGTCATCCTAAAACTACATATAGATAGAGAGAAAATCCTGATTTGGAAAGGATTTAAACAACGAGACCCCATCTCTCCTAAATTATTTACAGCATGTCTGGAAGAAGTTTTTTGAAATTGAGGTTGGTGAAATATTGGAATGAACATTAAAGGGGAATACCTTAGTGACTGAAGATTCGCAGATAACATAGTTGCCTTTAGTGAATCATGGTAGGAATTGCAAAAGATGACAGAAGATTTAAATAGAAAAAGGATAAATGTAGGACTCTATATGAACATGAGTAAAACTACGGTAATGTCTAAAGAAAATGCAGAGTCATAACAAATAAGATTTATGGACGAGACTCATAAACTTTAGAGCCTTACTAACGCCCTAGAACACAAGCTAGAACTCAAAGAGCTATGGAAAAAATAGTAATGGGATTGACATAAAGAGACAGAAAAAGAACAACATGAAAATGAGAGAAAACCAAGGTAGAGGATATTGTAACATATAAGAAAAAGAAACTGACATGGTCAGAACATATAAAGACAATGACAGATAATAGATGGACATGAAGAGTAACAGAATGGATCCCTAGATATTGCAAAAGAAACACGCTAAGGAAAAGAAGAAGAGGGACTGATGAACCAGGAAGGTTTGCGGTTGTGTACTGGAATATAAAGACCATAAACAGATGCAATTGGAAGGGTTATAATGTCATGGTAATTTTTAGCAAGTAGAAAAATCCTGGTGCTTTATTTAGAATTTAGATGAAATATAAATTAATTTTGTTTTACATATATTTGGACTAACTCACCAAGCTCATTCATTATCATGAATTATCTTTTTCATCAAATATGCATCAATACTTTTGGAAAAGAGTAAATATTTGTATTTATAAAGTATCTGCAAAAATTTCAAAATCGCATTAAGGTTGTTAAATATATCAGATTCCTATTATGTGATTTGTGAATTGACTTTATATAACATTATAAGAGTCAAAGGGTGATCAATTACAACTAATAATGGTTATGCCAACTTGTACGTTATATTTTGATTAATCCAATTAGGAATTGCAACTTATGCAATTTTGGAATATTGAAATCCTATTCAGAAGATTCGAAATCAGGAATTTGTCAATAATTTTTTAGCTTATGACGAAAAAGAAATGAGTTCTTGTAAAGCGACTTATATTCTCCCTAGAAAAGAAATATTAAGAAAATATCTCATTACGTAAAAAATATATACTAGAAATATCACCATTTTACCATAGAATATTGATAAGAAAAGCTTTTCGACAATAATTTCGACTTTTATCGAAAAAAAAAACGAAATATTTTAGGATTTATCATGTTCCTGAAGAAATTAAAATACGTATATTTTCATCATTTTTTTCAAGTAAGAAAGACATCCCAGGATGACAAATATTTAACAGAAAAAAGGTTAAGCGTTAGCAGAAAAACGTTTGGATGAAAAAAGAAAAAAAAAAAAAACACACACACATACACAAAGGGATGGTTGTTGGTATTTCGTCGGCATGAATGTTTATGCAGGTATTAAGCTTATCTGAAAAAGAAATTTTTACAACAGAAGAAATTTTATTATCAGTTGTGAATTTATATATATATATATATATATTTATATATATATATATATATATATATATATATATATATATATATATATATATATATATATATATATACATACATAATATATATATATATATATATATATATATATATATATATATATATATATATATATATATATATATATCCACACCAATATATTAATGATTTGTTTTTTCCTCAGAGCACTAAATTACTGGCATTATATTGTAATCAGATTTTAAGGTTTTTCTTAATTCTTAAACTATTTTACATGTGTATGAACTAAACATCCATTTCCTCCAAAGTAAATATAAAAGGAACAGATTTCCCTTGCGTGTAATGTCAAAAGCCTCCCTTTAAAGAAAATGGTCCTTGAGTTCCCAAGAGGGATGATTCTGTTGATGGAGGACAATGGCAGATAAGGAAAGGATGCCATCCCCAACTCTGTCTGACCTTCTTATGACACTTTCAGTTTTTCATTCTCGACTCTGAGACATGGAAATTCTTCGAAAGGGAGTAGGGTTTTACAAGATCTCTTTTGAGAAGAATGACAATATCATTAACTTTAGCTCTGTAACGAACGTTCATGGGGGCCATTAGTAAAAAGCAATATAAAAATAGTTTTGAAGATATTGACCAAAAGCCATGATGGAAAGGAAAAATTAAATGTTAAACACCATCTTCTATAGAGAACGTTTTGAGAGTTGAATGAATTTCGGCACACACATAACTTTCCTTTTATGTACTTCCTGTAACCAAAGTTTCATATTAAATAGTCTTAAGATCTAAAATTATGATTTTTATTAAAATTTTTAATACAATTCTCATTTTAAACTTTGTCAGAGCGCAGCAAATAGTCAGAAAAGAATAATAGATTATGTAAAGCGGAGACAATAGGAAAGTACTGTATCATAGGGGAGGCACTGTCAATTTAATCTTTAGGATATGGTGAAATAGACATGAATTTAAAATACATCATCATATGAGAATATGTATAGTAATAGTCAATATGCCAAGATTCTTATTATCAACATTCAGATTTTTGACATATTTACTAGGAATTGACTTATTTGATACATAGTAATATAAATGATTTTTGAAAATTTTTCTTTATACAAAGCGTTTGTAAAGTTTCCCATAATTCCATTCCATATGAAAAAGATATTTGACGAAGAAATTAATATATATATATATATATATATATATATATATATATATATATATATATATATATATATATATATATATATATATATATATATATATATATATATATATATATATATATATATATATATATATAGGAAAACAAAGATTTTAAAGGTTTTGTTAAAATTATTATTTTTCAACATGAATGCATAGTAGCTTATTCAATGACACTGAAAGCCACTTCTTGTAAAAGATGCTGTACAGGCCGGATTGGAACAAAACATCTTTTATATATTTAGAATTTTGTTGATTCACTGTGTATAAGGAAAATGTATAAATGCTTTTACCTGTATACAATAACAGATAATTTACAAAATACATATCCAAGAATTTTATTCCACATGAGTGTTTATAGGATATTGCGTTTTGGTTGATCTTTAGCATTTGAATTGGTCACAATTATATAATCGGGGATAGCCTTTTTTTGCTTGAAAGCAAATGTAAACATAATTGATATGTGTATCCCTTCTCGTGTGTTGAGATACTGAGTGAATGATACACCATTGTTCAATGATGATTTTAGACAAGATTATTTGGAGTAACAGAAGGCTTATTATTTTTAGCTGGGTAACACATAGATTTGACTTGAAACGACTATATTCAGCTGAAAGGCGTCACTCATGGAGTTTATGCATCGGCTGATAGGGAATACAATTGAACCATAAAAGAAACCCTTTCTGGTACAACCCGGGAACGTAAATAGTGGGCTACCAATAGTAAAGTTATGGGGTCCTGTAACTGGCCAGACAGTACTACATTGAATCCTTCTCATTAGTTACGGTTTATCTTCCCGTAGCCTACACATACACCGAATAGTCTCGCCTATTCTTTACATATTCTCCTCTGTCCTCATATACCTGACAGCACTGATATTACCAAATAATTCGTCTTCACGCAAGAGGTTAACTACAGAACTGTAATTATTCATTGGCCACTTTCCTGTTGGTAGGAGTAGAAGAGAGTCTTAAGCTATGGTAAGCAGCTCTTCTAGGAGAAGGACACTCCCAAATCAAACCATTGTTCACTATTCTTGGTTAGCGCCATAGCTTCTGTACCATGGTCTTTCACTCTCTTGGGCTACAGTCTTCTTGCTTGAGGGTACACTTGGGCACACTATTCTATCTTATTTCTCTTCCTCTTGTATTTTTTTAAAGTTTCTATAATTTATAGAGGAAATATCTATTTTAATGTTACTGTTCTTAAAATATTTTATTTTTCCTTGTTTCCTTACCTCACTTAGCTATTTTTTGTGTTGGAGCCCTTGGGCTAAAATTTTAGCATCATGGTTTTCCAACTAGGGTTGTTGCTTAGCAAGTAATAATAATAATAATAATAATAATAATAATAATAATAATAATAATAATAATAATAATACCTCAAATCTGCACTTTTGGTGTAGGCCTCGACTTAAGAATTCTTCCATTAATTCATAGCCAGAGTGCTTCGACACTCGGTGTCCAAGAGAAAAGGAAACCCTTTTAGATGATACGTTTAGCACTGAACAGAACAATGAAATACTTGCTATTCTTCATTCATGTTTTCCTGAGCCTAGTCTTATCTTTAGTCCTATGAATTTAAACGCTCTTAATTGACCTTGGTACTTACAAGATCTTTAGACTTTGGGTACTTATAAAGGAGTAAAACCAAATGGTGCTTTTTCTGTGTTCCGTATATAGACAGCCGATTTACTATCTCCCAAGTTGTACGCTATTTTTCACAAGTTAGCAGGAAGATGTTCGTTTTGTATTTGTTGGAGAATTGGTAATTTTACTATTTTGAGTGAATGTGTTTGCGTTAGCTTTAGCCCTTAAGATTACTGCACAATATCTATCATTCCCTTATTATCTATAGATTTTGAACGTCTGGGCAAAATATCCTGTCCCTATTTGCAGTTTAGATTTCCCAAAAGGCCTTGAAGCGTGTGGTGCCTTTCTTCTAGTTTCCAGTTCTCTACAGAAATTCCTTGATTTTAGGTCTTTGGTACTTCGATATTCGCATTGACGATATCTCTTTAACCACTGTATATATTTAATTTTGAGAACCATTGTTTACTCTTCAAATGCTTAAGACCATTGGATTATTGAGAAAGTCTTTTAAAATTTTTGGTGATCAGTCTTACTTCAGAATAATTTTCAATTCTTCCAGTTTACCTTGTTTCAAGTATTGGTTACCTGTCGCACAGTCTATTACGTTTCTTATTATTTGATGTGAATATTAATGAAATTCACTGCCATTCAGTTAATTCTTTATGCATGTTACATAAGTTTTTTCATAAATCAGATCAGCAATGAAAAATCTTATGTAACATGCATAATCCAGAAACTGTTTCGACAAGCATGTATAAGTCTGGGATGGACGATGTTTACAACCCCAAATTATAGTGCGTTGGAGACCATTCTTTCCTCACTGATTGTGATTTAGTATTAAGATAGCCCATAAGAGATGATAGTGCAAAGAAAGTTTCGAAATTGTACATAAACTATTCTGCATGATTACCAGTCATAAAAAACTAATTCAAGTCGAGGCTTATTCACATGATTATGCAAGATACTTTTCTTACCAAAATTCTCTCTCTCTCTCTCTCTCTCTCTCTCTCTCTCTCTCTCTCTCTCTCTCTCTCTCTCTCTCTCTCTTTCCCATAACATACATATAATTCAAGATTCCTAAGCAATTTTGCCCATTGCTAAAATATTGGTTGAGACAGATTTTTTTTATGGGTCCTCACCTCTATTGGTTTGATTTGTTACTCAAATTATGAATAATTGATTTTTGTAAATTCATATAAAAATGAATATGAGGGACCCTTGTATTAGGCTATGCGTAAGAAAAACTGTACATATCATAATTCTTTTTTATAGCAGACAGAAACGATTATAGAAAAAAGGTTGGCAGAAATAATTACATGCTTGGATTGTTGGTAAGGATATTTTATGAAATATGCTAGCTTAATGTCTGTAAGGTGGCATGTGACCCGAATCCAATTTTCTTTGTTATTTGACTACCTCCTAGTGATGTTTATCCTCGGGAAGTTAATATATGATATCACTAGTTTCCGGTATGTTATCATTGCCAGCCAGTCCTTGCCAGCAGAATTAAAACAGATTGCGGGCTACACTCCATCTGGTAACGGTATTTGTTGCCAGATCCATGCTTGTTGTTTTCTCGCTTCTGATGTCACCAATCCTCATTCTCGCTCCACATTGAGTTCTGATATCACTGTTTTCTCCTAGGAAATGTCTTATAGTGCGGACAGGCATTAAGAGTTTGACATTCTTTCATGGGTGTTTAGATTGAATTTTTTTTTCACATGCCTTTAATTTAATGTGATATGTTCTTTCCTATATTCATATGGTGCAAAGAGAGAGGAAGGGTATTGGTGAATATTGCCACATTAGTATGGATATTGGTAAAAAAAAAAATCATGAATTTTCTCCTTGGGGTTCAGTTATTTGGTTCAGTGTATATATGTTTGTTGATAATCAAATAACACGCAAACAACGTAAAGTTCAGCATATGTACGTTAACATGAGGGGTGTTAATATTGTTAAATTGTTAAAATTTTAGTAAATATTGGAAGTGGAAAACTGTTAGTTTTGAGTAATCGTGCTTAAAATTTTGCTGTCACTTGAGTAAACTTTTTAATACACGATACTTTGTTTATTGATGTTATGTGATACTATTTTTGCACGTGACATTCTAAACAGTTATATATCGGTATTATATTTAATTTGTTCTTGTTTATTACAATAAATAGAAAAGATTACTATTTACTACGTTGGTATCAAGTTGAGTGTTGATATCGTCATCGAGTCTCTCTCTCTCTCTCTCCCTCTCTCTCTCTCTCTCTCTCTCCCTTGCCTTTATTGGCTTTTATAGTCTGAATGATGGGGTGTTTTCACAAAGTCAAATAATTTAAAAAGGGGTTTAATTTTACCCGCTATAGTTGCTTTCCCTAATCTACTGATGGTGTGGGTCACAGTCTTGAGTGAGCGAAGGGTAAACCAATGCCAGATATCACTAGATTTTCATGCATGAAATGAAACGAGAAATAAAAAAAACAAGCGGAAATAAACATTATTTGAGATGGCATACGGCTCAATCTCGCGCTCGACCTCTTAAATAGGTTACGCCACGGTTATATCCATATCCCTTTAAAGTTTCGTGGTCAACGAAAATGGCCGCGGAATGTTCAGATAAACTACGCGCTGTATGCTTGGATAGTTATGGAATATAAATCCATGAAAAATTCCAATTATAATTTTTTTTTGGTGGGGGGGGGGGGGAAATTGGTTTCCAGAGGGTGATCTGGTATCTTTCAGATCAGTTATTATAGTTTTCTCATTACTGTGCACAATAATTTGTCTTATCGCTGGTGTTAAGTATGTTTTGATGATGGTTCTTGATTTTTCTTTTAATATCGGACGTCCCATATCCTCGTTGTCCCGTTTTATATCTACACCGCCACTTCTTTGACTAAAGTTTTTCCCGCTATTCGGGGTCGCTATTTCTTAAAAGCCGTTTCCAATTTCTTCTATCTCTGATGTCTTCCTCTACGTGAGATCTTTCTCCTCCATATCAGCTGTAACACACTTCATCCACCTCTTTGGTCTCCCCTCGTCCTCCTACCTGGAACATCCATTTCCAACAACTTCCTCCCTACTTACTCCTGGTCTCTTCTCATTACGTGAACAAAACCGTGGAGTCTCTTTTCTTGGATTTTCTTTGATACCTCTTTAATATAAAATTTCCGAGGTACGATAGTGTAGCTGGGGCTGCTTGTCTTCTCGTTCACGAAGTTTTACAGGTAGTGGTATAGGGGGTGTGATAATTTAGTTTGGAAGTCAAATGGGAGAATAGGGCATCTCTAGCCTGTACCTTGAATTGTACACATCAAATTTTCACAGAGCGCCGTTCGATGGATAATTCTACGACGATGGAGTTCGAGAGTAACGTTAAATGGATAGTGATCGAGCAAATAAGTAAAGCGCACAATGAATTTTTATACAAGATGGCCAATTTATTTTCATCCAAATTTCAAGACTTCGATCAACAACAGAAGGAACAATCAGATGAGCAGTTTGACAAGATTCACCACGATATGTTAATGACAGATACATACAAATTTCGAAGGAAAATCTGTGAAGACCAATTCAAGTTCAATCAGAAAGTAACGATGACTTTAATGGAAGCCGATGCTTGCATTGTTCTATAGGATGAATCTTCGATGAAGGCTTAAGAGAAGATTGCAGAAGGCATTGGTTTTATAAACTTCAGACAAAAGTTGGTAAAAATGGCCGATTCTTCAGAATGCGGTTGATAACTAGTGCAGGAATACACTGCCAATCCCTTGGCAGAGGGTTCAGACGATGATATGAAGGCCCAGGTTGACCCTTACAGTAAACCTGCAGGAAACTACAACAAGTAGAAGGGAAAGAAGCGAGGAGTTTGCTTCAATTGTTTTAAACGTGGTCATTGGCAAAATGAATGCCCAGTGAAGAAGGCACCTAAGTTAAGTACAGATTTAGTTGGTAACAATAATATTAATTCAATTGGATCTAACTGTTATAGTCAGTATCAGGCTCGGGCAGAAACGGAGTTAAAGAAAGTATATGCAGTACGGTTAAGCATAATGGTAAGGAGGTAATTTTAAACAAACGTGTAAATAAAATGCCCTTGGGGCCATTAAAGAGTGCTATACTCAAATGTGAAGGAGCCGGTGCTATTGACTACATTTTGAGGGTGATTAATGAAGGGTATAGCATATCATTTAGGTTTCTTACCTGGGTGTTTAGATAACAATCAGTCAACATTAGATAACCCTGTTTTTGTAAGTATGGAGATAAAGTATTGGAGAAAGGATGCGTAGCAGAGGTCTCGATTGTGCCGCACATCGTTAATCTACTAACTGTGGCATATAGCAGGTCTGGTAAGCCTAGGTTAGTGTTGGACTACAGACATAGCAATAAAATTTACACCAGTTCCAATTTAAGTTCGAAGACGATAAGTGTCAAAATACTTGTTCAGAGAGGGGATTATTTATTTAGATTCAATGTAAAGAAGGCCTATCATCATGTTGAGATTTTTCCAGAGCATAGTCAATTCTCAGGTTTCAGCTGGTTCGAGAGGGGCGAAAGAAGGTTCTTTATTTACAATATTGCCATTTGTTATATCTAGCACTGGTCATATTTTTACAAAGTTGAATAGAGAAGTGGTGAACTATTGGAGGTCACAAGGTTTTAAGATAATCATGTACCTAGGTGACAGATTAGGGGAAAATAAAGATTTAGTTTCAGCTTCCGAGGCAAGTTTTTCTGTAAGGCAGAGTTTACTAGATTTTGGGTTTCTGATAGCAGAAGAGAAATGTCTATGGTCACCAGTACAGAACTTAGTTTGGATAAGTTTATATTGGGGCACGAGAATTGATGTGCTGCGAATAGCAGAGGACAGATTAACTAGGCTGTTACAGACAATAGGCAAAACTATTAGAAACATAAAAAGGGGTAAGTTTTTGTACAACTGCAGATTTATAGCCGGTATTGTAGGTCAAATAATATCAATGACGTTAGTAGTGGGGTTCGTATGTCGAATGAAAACCAGACAACTGCATCACTGTATTTCATTAAGGGCGAGTTGGAATACTCTAGTATTTGTAGATGTAAAGGCTGTAAATGAGCTGCATTTTTGGCTATCAAATGTTGAACAATTGAATGACAGAGGAGCGAATCTACAGGAATCTAGGGCTTGTGAATACATTGCACTTTCTAATGCTTTGGAGTTGGGCGCAGGTGGATATTTGATCCCTGCTGCAACCGAGTCTACCTGTGACTTGGGTTATGAGGTTGAACAGACTCACTGTATTCTAAAGGTTCCAAGTGATAATTTTGTTACAGCTGCCATTAGTTGGTCTGACACCAAGAAGGTCAAAAGTTCCACATGGAGGGAACTTGAAGTGGTACACAGAATGTTGAAAACTTCAGTAAGTGTTTTAAAGAGTACCACACTTATGATGAAGACCGATAATAAAAACGTAGCTAATATAGTCAGATACAGTAGAAAAAAAGCTGATTTGCAGAAAAAAGGCATCAGAGAAGTATAATTTTTGCTTATCAAAGAATATCACTACATTAACACAATGGATACAGAGTAATTGCGACAAGATAGCCGATAGTTGGAGTCGTTAAAGCGATTGCGACGACTAGGATATTAATCCCAGAGTTTATAAGAGCATAATGGTTGAATGGGGTGAGCACACAGTAGACAGGTTCGCTACAGATTACAATACTAAGTGAAAAAGATTTAATTCAAAATCGTGGTGCCCCGAAACCAAAGCGATAGATGCTTTTGCTCAAAATTGGCTTTTGCTCAAAATTGGTTAGTACATCTGCAGAGTTGCATTACGAGGGTCATGAGAAATATATGCACAGAGGGTGCTGACTGTACTCGAGGCTAATACAGAAAGGTCAGTCCAACAGAGGATTATCCGTGAGTCATCCTTTTGGGCTCATCACGCTCGCCACTCTGTCATTTAAGAACCCAACTGCTGACAGGGAGATGAACGTTTTTGCCGACATTACTCATTTGATAAATACCGGTAGTTGGAAATAACTGAATGGATTCTGGCTTTTGCTTAAGCAGTGATTTAATTTCTAACACAAGCATCCGTAAAATTTTGGCAAAATCTAGTACAGAACATTGGCTGGCCTATAAAAATAATGATGAACTCCAGTACAGGCAGCGCGTCAATTATCCTGTGCAGTTATTATCGTCATCTTGTAAAAATCCTTAAAGGTATTTGTGAAGTAGAGGTCTGTTGGAATCCAATAACTGGCAAGCTACCTCTGAATTTATCTTGCTGATAAAAAGACTGTATTAATATAATGAATTCAAGCAACATGCATAGCAATATACCAGCGATAATTGGTTTTGGGATTAACCCTGGATAGGTACGGTCCTCGGACACCCCTTTAAGGGTATACTCGGACGCGAACGACCCCGACGCCAAAAAAAATTCTTGAAAAATCAGTTTTTGCAGTAACCTCCTTTTTTCTTTTGCCAAAAAAAACTTCAATGAATGCTTAAAACAACTGTAAAGATAAATACTACTCATCTGCAGAAAAACTATTTATTATAAATATTTTAAAAAATTAAGTAGAAAAAAAAAAGACCTGACATAAAAATTCATAAAAAAAAAGTTTATACATATATACACAAATCCTTTTAGGAATTGATTCTTGAATGTTTAGGACACATCTTGATGTATTTTGGATGAAGTCAGACCCATGGAGGTGAAGATCTGAAATGAGAAAAAAAGGGTAACTTTTTTTGGCCAAAAAAAATTGTCCAAATTTCATGAATTTTTTTGGGTACCCAAATGAAATAGGAAGTGGCTAATTTTTTTAGGGAATAAACATATGTTATCCTAAAATAGAAATATGTAAAAAAATCTTCATTATTTTGTAAATTACATTTATATCAGGGGCCATATCTAAAGGTAATTTTTTGAGTACTTGGAAATTTCGTAAAAAAATACATATATTTAATATATAATATGATATTTATGCAGGTAAAAATATACCAAAATATCACAAATTCTATAGGGAACAAGAATATATATAGATAGGGCAGCTTACGCTTCGGATATGTCCACAAAATGGCTGCCAACCACACTGACTCAGACTCCCTAATCTGCCACTTGAAATGTAGGAAGGGTATGTCAATTTCAGGTGTTATTTACTAATCTAATTATTATTGGATATGCATAAAAATTGTATGGTGGGTTGCTGGATAATTGTCGATTATTTTACGACTATAAAATTAAAATTCTGACCCAAAAAATTTTTTTTGAAGGGAAATAAAATCGAAAAAAAAAATGTAAAACAATATTTTAGCTAAAAAAATTTGATGATATCCAATCAAAAAAAAGGAAACAAAATTTTCCGACAAATAAACATCTAGAGGAATCATTACTCTGTGATAGTTCCTTAGTACGTAGTAATTTTGAAAGAATTGGGAAAAAACGGAAAAATGGCAATCACCGGAAAATCGAACACATACCTATATATACGCCATATCTGGCTAAAAAAAAGATAGACATGGGTAGCCAGATCATCTAGAAACACTTTCCAACACTATAAAAATATAAGTTTTGCGACACTACTTGCCAATTCCTTACGGTAACATGACTAAGCAAAAAAATGCAAAACAAATAAAAAGGGGCACTCGTGGAAAAATGGCCATTCTAATATACGGCATTTCAGAAAAAAAAAATTTCAGCCACGTGCTAGGCAAACCATCAAGGCATATTTTCCGACAAATAAACATATAAATGAAATATTACTCTGTGATAGTTCCTTAGTACGTAGTAATTTTGAAAGAAATGGGAAAAAACGAAAAAATGGCAATCACAGGAAAATCGAACACATACTTATATATACGCCATATCTGGCTAAAAAAAAAAATAGGCATGGGTAGCCAGATCATCTAGAAACACTTTCCAACACTATAAAAATATAAGTTTTGCGACACTACTTGCCAATTCCTTACGGTAACATGACTAAGCAAAACAATGCAAAACAAATAAAAAGGGGCACTCGCGGAAAAATGCCCAACATTCTAATATACGGCATCTCAGATAAAAAAAAAAGACATACACGTGTTAGCCCAACCATCAAGGCACACTTTCTAACACATAAACATGAAAAAAAAAATCAATAATATACGGCAATTCCTTACTACGTAGTAAATTTTTACAAATATTGAAAAAAAACAGAAATTGGCAACCGCAGTTAAATACCCAATATACCAATAACTACGTCGTATCTGACAAAAACAAAATCACGCATGGGTAGCCAGATCATCTAGACACACTTTCCAACATTAAAAAAGCAAAAGTTTTACGACACTATTTCGCAATATCTTACGGAAAAATGACTTGGCAAAAAAATTTAAAAAAATTAAAAAGGGACACTCGCGGTAAAATGCCCGACATTCTAATATACGACATCTCAGATAAAAAAAAAGACATGCACGTGTTAGCCCAACCATCAAGGCACACTTTCTAACACATAAACATGAAAAAAAAATGAATAATATACGGCAATTCCTTACTACGTAGTAATTTTTACAAATATTGAAAAAAAAACAGAAATTGGTAACCGCAGTTAAATACCCAATATACCAATAACTACGTCGTATCTGACAAAAACAAAGTCATGCATGGGTAGCCAGATCATCTAGACACACTTTCCAACACTAAACAAGCAAAAGTTTTACGACACTATTTGGCAATATCTTACGGAAAAATGACTTGGCAAAAAAATGAAAAAAAATGAAAAAGGGGAACTCGCGGTAAAATGGTCCTCGTGGTGATGAACGACATTTTAACTAAAAAAAAAAACATGCACATGGTAGCCAAACAATCCACCAAGACTTTCCACAACTGATAACCTATACAAGTTGCACCATTCTACGACAATTTCATAATACGTAATAACTTTGATAATTATGCAAACTACCTCAGAAGGGTAAACTCGGACGCGAACGACCCCGACGCGTCTCAGAAATCGGGGAAGGAGTACAGCTACAGCAATGCACATCTGGACACTACTAGAGCGTGTAGGGGAGACACCTCCTGCAGGTCGATCACCCACAAATTCAGTCACAGGGGTGAGTCACGTGAGAAAAACCTGTTTTTTTTTTACGCTCGGGGTCGCAAACGACCCACCGTACCTATCCAGGGTTAATAAAGACTTTGAAATAAATACTTAGGAGAAGGTCATAAAGGTAATAACTTTTTAAAAAGTAGAATCACAGATAACGAGATGCTTGTACAAATTCCAAAAGGCAAACTTCTTTCTGGCAAGTCAGTTATTTTTCTCTATAATATGGTTAAAGATGTTTTTAATGCAGATTACATTATGACGCAAACGTTAAATGTAGACTGCTTAGAGTATCTTTTCAGTTAAATAAGGCAAATGGAGGAGACATACGATCACCCTAATGCTGTTGAATTTTAGGTTTAGGCTTTGGTCATTGATTCTGGGAAAAACTATAAAAATAATTTGTGAAAAAAGAAACATCATTACAAAAAGTAACAATTATGTTGAGTCTGCACGCAATTCAAAATAGAGAATTGGCATTAGAAATATACTTGGCCAGGTCAATGTTTCCAGATTCAGATTTTAAAATGCCCCCAAAAAGATGTAAACAATCCGAAGCTGGGTAAAAAAAAAAAATAAAAAATAACAGCTGCCACTGTAATTGAAGATGAAGCTCTTTAATATATTGGTGGTTATATTGTCAAAACGTTTTCTACAATATATCTACGATTAGGAAGGAAGATGACAGATTGTAAAAATCCAAATGAATCGTTGATTGGGATGGTAAACAGAGGAGTTTTCTTCATAATTAATTGTCCTTCGAGAAAGCATCACTTTCATTGTGGACAGCATGCAGAAATACTCTCATTGCTGAATTGCAACGATCAGGAGGAAAGATCTCTATATACTTTAGATTATAACACTTATGTAATACTATTAACATGAAGAAGAGGAAGATGAAAATTTAAAATAATCGGGGATATGAAAGAAAAATAAACTAACGATAAATATTTAGATATGTGAAAATACTTATAGATTTTAAGACATTCAATCAAGTAATGGTTGTAGAATAAATCAAGGTTTGCATTCAATTGTGTAGAAATTTTTTTCATTAATAAAAGTTAAAGCTACAACCGTGTTTCTTTCAATACTTTCTAATCAATTCCGCTACTTTACTAAGTCTACAGAAATATTATGTAAAAAAAAAAAATAGGTTTAGGGTATTCTCTGAAATTTCTGATAACGGAAGTATCAGATTAAGTAGTTAACATCAAGGATTACTTAAAGGGAAATTACAATAACGCTTTAGTATATAAAAGACCACGGCCCACCAGAGAATCACCAGTTGAAGCTGGTGTGACGTCACAATCAGAGAGAGACGGGAAGGTGACAATTCTGTCCATCTGACATCTTTGTATTGGCCTTGACTCTACTTTAGTCGTTCCTTTGTGGTTATCAGCACCATTTTGGGCTTTATTGTACAAAAAAAATTCAGAATTGAAACAATCGGTAAAACGTATGAGGTATCTGACAGATGAATATCTCATTGTTCATGGTAGGGATAACAATGGTGCATTCGGTAAAAAAACACTTAAATTTGATTTAGTTGCATTTAAAATTTACTTCTGAACATTTGAATTTTGTTTTTGAACAGGAATAAGCCAGGAATAGTTTTTGTTAGGAGAACTTGCGGCTAGTGGTATCAACGAGAAATACGCCTTATTTAAGCAGTTGGACAGTTTTAAGAAGCAGTTACTGGCGTCAAGAAGCGATAACACAGACATGAAGAATTTTCAGTTTTTACAAGTGGGAAATCTTCGCCAAGACACATGATTTGATGTACTTACCTGCCAATCCAGTTCACGTAGCTTTGTATATGTCATTTTTAGTGGATTCAGGAACATCTTATAGTACTATTTCAACTTGCATGTATTCTATTAAGTGGGCTCACAAGATGTGTGGACTGTTTGATCCTACAGATAATAGTTTCATAAAACAATTCGGTAGAGACGTCAAAAGGGATTGTTAAGCCTCCTGTAAACAAAACAGATTTTACAACTCTATCAAGGGTTATAGAGATAAAAAGAAAAGAACATAGATAGATATACATGTTGGGAGTCTTTTATGATATCATTCAATGCTTCCCTACATTATCAAATGTAGGTGAGGAGTCAGTGTACTACATTTACAAGACCCAATTGCTGAATATCTTTTTCCAGATTTTTTGGTAGAAATGGAGAAAAGCTTAAATTTTCAGGAATATTACCCAAAAAGGTAAAAATACCGGGCCAAAGTTAATGCTCACCTCTATTATATCAGTCTAAATTCTGTGAGCTGCCATCCCTTCTGTACCAACCGTGTGTCACACAATTGTACATAATTCCTTTTGCATATATTATGCTTGTATCTTCGCTCTTCCCTCGCACTAAACGAACATGAAAATTCATGTCAGCTGTTTTCCTCTGTAACATTGTCTGTCTTGTTAACTTGTTATGTCCTGTTCCCTTGAGGTTTTGTATATAAAGGAGAGTGTTCTATAATAATATAACTCAGTTGATTGCTTCCTGCCTTTGAGTTCACAACCCTCTCTCGGCACCGTCACATTGGTGACCCCGGAAGTCGACTCGCTCCCACCGCCTTCCACCCCCACCCCCTCGCCCCTTCATCGTTCGTACTATGGCGGACTCTACGGCAGTTGGTGCTGCGGCCGCTCCATTCAAACTTTCATCGTTTGCCAGCGGAGAGGCGTTTGCTTGGTTTCAGCGCGCAGAAGTCCAGTTTCGTATCAGGGGCGTGACTCGCTCAACCACCAAAGTGGATTATGTTCTCGCGGCGATACCCGAGGACACCTTCCCAGAAATATCCGACTGGCTTTGTGAACAAGGAGACACCCCAATAGCGTATGACGCCCTCAAAATATACCTTCTGCAGCAGTACTCGCCGTCGCCAGCCGCCCGTATAGCAAAGCTTTTTCAGCTCTCGCAACAACAGTTGGGGGACCAAAGGGCTTCGCTTGCCCTCAGGGAAATGACCAGTATCGCTCGCCTTCAACCTGCTGCAGACGGCTCTCCTCGTGAGGTGAACCTACTTCGTGCCCTTTGGATACGCCGTTTACCCGAACCTGTACGCGCTGCCATACCCGATGTCGATAGTTTACCCATAAAGGACTTGATGACCAAAGCCGACGCCCTTATGGACAGCCACTTCAAGACCTCCATAAACGCCTCCATCCCTGATGACGAGGATGCCTATTCAACGTCAACCGAAGCTGACATAAATGCCGTAAGACATACACGCCTACCCCGTGACGTGCCGAAGCGGCGACAAAGCCGCGCACCACCCACCAATCGCTCGCGCCCCAACGAACGACTTCTACAGCCACTTACTACCTCCCATCCGCCGCAGTTTTGCTACTACCACTTCAGATTCGGGGCAACCGCGAAGAAATGTGCCAAGGATTGTCAGTGGTCAAAAAACGTGTAAGTAAGCCATCGCTGGTGGCGGTGGCCTCCCGTGTTTCTAATCTTTTCTTTTTACAGGATGCAGGAACGGGCGTGCGATTTTTGGTAGACACGGGTGCTTGTCGTTCTCTTTTGCCAAGGAAACTCTTCAAGGCACGACGTAGTCTGTCTACATCTGCCGACGTCCGCTTGGCAGCTGCCAACGGATCTGTGATACCCACCTACGGTTACGAGAACCTCACATTATCGTTCGGAAACGGTAAATTCAATTGGAAGTTTCTCGTTGCTGACGTCACAATGCCAATCCTCGGTGCGGATTTCCTCTCTCATTTCCACCTTCTGGTCGATGTCGCCCACCGACGATTGGTCAACGCAGACTCGTACTTGTCAACACCTCTTCAACCCGCCCCCTCTAACCTCGCTCTCCACATCAGCGCACCCACGGATGCCTACGCCCACCTCCTCACGTCGTACCCGGAAGTTTTCCGTCCAGAACTTCGCCAAACGCCCACGGTTCCTGCCAAGCACGGTATTTATCACCATATCAAGACGACGGGACCCCCAGTCTTCGCAAAATTCAGACGTCTGGCACCGGAACGATTGGCAGCCGCCAAACAGACGTTCGCCGAAATGGAGGAAATGGGCCTTTGCCAAAAGGCCTCCAGCCCATGGTGGTCACCCTTACACATCGTTCTGAAGAAAGACGGCTCCCTCCGTCTGTGCGGGGATTACAGGCGCCTGAACATGCAAACAGAACCGGATCACTACCCCCTCCCAAACATTGCCGACGTGACCTCCTACCTGCACAAAGCGAAGGTTTTCTCTTCGCTCGACCTACTGAAGGGGTATTATCAGGTGCCTATGAACCCAGAAGACATCCCCAAGACCGCCATCACCACTCCGTTTGGTACATACACCTTCAATTACTCCTGTTTTGGCCTTCGTAATGCTGGGGCAACGTTTCAACGTCTCATGGATGGCATCTTAGGGGACCTCCATTTCTGTGTATGTTATGTGGACGACATACTTGTGTTCTCCTCCTCAAAAGAGGAACACCTCCGTCACCTGCGCATCGTGCTCGACCGCCTGCAACAAAACGGCCTTGTAGTCCGGTACGACAAGTGTACCTTTGGCGCCAACGAAGTGTCATTCTTAGGGCACCGTATCACTCCTGAAGGAGTCCATCCCCTCCCTGAGAAGGTAGCAGCCTTTCAGAACTTCCCCGCGCCTTCAACCGTCGAAGCTCTGCAGGAATTCTTTGGCATGATCAACTATTATCACCGTTTTATGCCAGCCATTGCCGCCACTCTTGCTCCCCTCTATGCCTCCCTCAAGGGCAAGCCAAAGGACCTGAAGTGGGGTCCCCTTCAAGAAGCAGCCTTCTGCAATGCAAAGAAGGCCCTATCAACTGCTGCGGCTCTCACTTTTCCTATCCCACAAGCCCCTCTCCTTCTCTCCACCGATGCCAGCGACGTCGCTATTGGTGCAGTACTTGAGCAGGTGGTCAAAGGCTCGCCCCGCCCATTGGCCTTCTTAAGCAGAAAACTGTCCAAGGCAGAATCGGGTTATTCTACCTTCGATTGAGAATTGCTGGCAGTGCACTTGGCTGTCCGTCACTTTCGCCATTTCTTAGAAGGTACGCCCTTCGTCATTAGCACAGACTACATGCCTCTGGTGCACGCCTTCACTCGACAGTCTGACGCCTGGTCCGCCCATCAACGCCGACTTCTCTCCGCCATGGCTGAATACAATTGCACCCTCCAATACGTCCCTGGGAAAATGAATCCCGTTGCCGATGCCCTGTCAAGAAACACGTTGGCTGCCGTTCAACTGGGATTGGATTACAACGCCCTGGCTGAAGCCCAACGACAGGATCCAGAGTATCAAGCTTGTAGGACATCCTGCACGTCCCTCCGTTGGGAAGACTTTCCCCTCGAAGACTCCAACACCACCCTCCTCTGTGACGTCAGTACTGGTAGACTGCGACCTTGGATTCCTGCTGCCATGCGCCGACAGGTGTTTGATTTCATTCACGGCCTTCCACATCCCTCGTGCCGTTCTACTGCACAGCTACTGAAGGCAAAGTTCATTTGGCACGGGATTTCTAAGGATGCTAAGGATTGGGTCCGCGCCTGTACTTCTTGCCAAACTTCCAAAGTACATCGACACACGGATTCAGGAGTGGGCACCTTTCCTCAACCTCAGCGTCGTTTCGCACACATTCATGTCGACGTTGTAGGCCCCCTACCCACATCACAAGAACATCGTTACCTGTTTACCGTCATCGACCACTCTACTCGTTGGCCTGAAGCCATTCCCATGGAAACTGCAACGTCCGCCGCATGTACATCTGCCTTACTCTCTGGATGGATTGCAAGATTCGGTATCCCTGAGCATATTACTTCTGACAGGGGAACCACTTTCACCTCTCAATTGTGGACGTCATTAGCGAATCTCCTGGGCATCACCCTACATCAGACAACGGCCTACAACCCCACTGCCAATGGAATGGTCGAACGTTTTCATCGCACCCTCAAAGCAGCTTTGATGTCCCGCTGCAAGGATTGCAACTGGTTTACTCAGCTTCCTTGGGTCCTCCTGGGACTAAGGACCACTCCTAAAGACACCCTCGATGTCTCGGCAGCTGAAATGGTGTATGGCGACCCGTTGGTCGTCCCTGCCGAATTTTTTCCTTCTACAACCTCCTCCGACGATCTCCAGCGCATACGTCACGTCGTGGGAAAATTTACTCCGTGCCGCCAGACTTACAAGCCCCCAGTGAAGCATCACATACCAACGGACTTGCACTCTGCAACGCATGTGTTCCTGCGCAACGACACCAGCAAGCCACCACTAACGCCCCCTTACACGGGCCCTTTCCTTGTGATCCGACACAGTCCGAAAGCATTCCCCCTAAACATTTTTTGGCAAAGAAGACTGGGTCTCCATTGATCGTCTACAACCTGCTTATCTTCTGTCAGATGACCCACCTTGAGTTCGCCTCTCTAGATCAGGGCGCCCTATTTAACATGTACAGTATGTCATTTTTAGGGGGCGAGCCATGTACCAACCGTGTGTCACACAATTGTACATAATTCCTTTTGCATATAGTATGCTTGTATCTTCGCTCTTCCCTCGCACTAAACGAACATGAAAATTCATGTCTGCTGTTTTCCTCTGTAACATTGTCTGTCTTGTTAACTTGTTATGTCCTGTTGCCTTGAGGTTTTGTATATAAAGGAGAGTGTTCTATAATAATATAACTCAGTTGATTGCTTCCTGCCTTTGAGTTCACAACCCTCTCTCGGCACCGTCACACTTCTAAGGAACATAAAATCTTTTAACATACATTCCTTCACAAACGTGTATTTCACATTGCATCTCGGTATGAATTGTGTTTATTTAGTAAAACATGTTGGAGATGTTTAAAAAGTTCCATCAACGAAGCAATGTTTTGATGAGCCTTGCTTTTGCAAGGATGTTGTTGTTTCAAGAATCTAAATTCTTTTTTTATTGTCTCCACTATAATGTACCAGCCAGTCTTCTCCTAGCGTGGATATCCTATTACCACCTAGAAAATCTACATCAGTTAATAACCCGGGAAGGATAAGTAGGCAGGGAAACTTTCAGTCTTCACGTCAATAACAAATAACTGTTTTAGCTGAGGTATTCTTCTTATAATAGTAAGTATTATAGAAAATTTTATCTTATCCTCGGGATGTTTTCACTAAGAAGATGAAACTAAAAAAATTATGTTTAATCTTCAACTAATAAACGAAGAATTTATAATTTGCATACAGTGAAGAAACCAGTCTTTATACCAAATAACCAATAGGCAATAGTTCATTGTATAAAAATCGTAGAATATTATTATTATTATTATTATTATTATTATTATTATTATTATTATTGTTATTATTATTATTATTGTTACAATCTCGGCTACAACCCAAATTGGAAAAGCAGAATGTTATAAGCCCAAGTCTTGAGCCATCTATCTAATGCAACAGTAATTAAGAGGAAACTAGATCCTCAAGTTTCGAACCCAACAGAGAAAATAGCCAAGTGAGGAAAGGAAAAGGAAATACAGTAAATACACCACAAGAAAAGTAATGACCATGTGATACCCTTCTTCCAATCTCCAATGCTGTATAGATATCCCTTGATTGCAGTCAAGAAGCTCGTATGATTGGCCTTGATTTTAGTGCTGCCTTTGACCGTGTTAATCACGAGGCCCTTCTTTTAAACTCAAACAGTATGAAGTGGGTGTGTCGTTTTTTAGCATTATTATCGATTTTTAAGTAATAGATCGCAAAGAGTTGTTATTGATGGGCACCATAGTGAGCATAGGAATGTGATATCTGGTGTTCCCCAGGGTATTGTTCTTGGCCCATTACTTTTCATACTATATGCATATGACATGTGGTTTGGCCTAGAAAACAAGCTTGTTGCATATGCAGATGATGCTACTCTCTTTACATCAATTCCATCCCCTGAATGTAGGTCTGGGGTTGCTGAATCCCTTAATAGAGATCTAGCAAAAATTAGTGCATGGTGCAAATTATGGGGTATGAAGTTGAATCCTAACAAAACGCAAAATATAATGGTAAGTAGGTCAAGGACAGTGGCTCCTCAACATCCAAATCTCAGTATTGATAATGTTTCTTTAAGTTTGTATGGATCTTTTAAAATTTTAGGTGTGATTCTCGACAAAAAATTTACTTTTGAGAAACACATTAGGTCTGTGTCTTCTTCAATTGCACAAAAAAATGGCTTATTGAGAGAGTCTTACAATATTTTCGGTGATCAATCTATTCTAAAAAAGTGTTTTAATTCTTTTATTCTACCTTGTTTTGAGTTCTGTTCTTCTGTCTGGTCATCAGCTGCTGATTCTCATCTTAATTTGTTGGACAGAAACTTACGGTCTATTAAAATATCTTATCCCTGATCTAGATATTGATCTTTGGCACCGTCGTTCAATTAGCTCATTATGCATGTTACATAAGATTTTTCATAATTCTGACCATCCTTTACATACAGATCTTCCTGGACAATTCCATCCTCTTCGTAATACTAGGCAGGCAGTTAATTCTAATAGCCAGGCCTTCTCCATCATGAGGCGCAACACTACACAGTATTCTAGAAGTTTTATTCCAGCTGTGACCAAGTTGTGGAACGATCTTCATTATCGGGTAGTTAAATCAGTAGAACTTCAAAAGTTCAAAGTTGCAGCAAATGTTTTTATGTTGAAACGGGCTGACATAAGTCGTTTTATAGTTATTATATATGACATATCTGTTCTGATGTTGTTACTGATTTTAGAATGATTTATTGTTAATTTGGTCTCTTTATTTATTTATTTCCTTATTTTCCTTTCCTCACTGGGCTATTTTTCCGACTAGCGTTGTAGCTTGGCTAGTAATAATAATGATAATATATATATATATATATATATATATATATATATATATATATATATATATATATATATATATATATATATATATATGTATATATATATATATATATATATATATATATATATATATATATATATATATGTATGTATATTTATGATAAAACTTACGAGTAGCAGCAAAGCATATGCATGAATCCATGTTGAACATATACCGCTCAATATATGATGTACATAGTTCCTAGGAAAGAAACCAGATGTCACTATATTCGACAAGCTTGAAACTAGTACTTTTTTACATAAAACTTTTGAAGCTTGAAAATACATGGAGTTTTTATATTGTATTTCCTATATTACAATTAATATCAAAAGTTAATTGTATAATGGTAATAAGATATCAGGATGAATTAATTTCTACGATTGATTTTGATTTTGATCTCTAGCATGAAAAAACTATTTGTTGATACCTCCTTCATATCTTATAGTTTTCTTGTTTGGAGTTTTAATTATTTGGCGGATATATAATTTTTCACATGAATTAAATGTAATATCATATGTGCATCCTTTGGTAATTAAGGATAATTCCCATTGAAAATCCTCTCTTTTTTTTTTGTATTATTGCTATTAAATGCTAAATTATTTTTTTTTTTTTTTCAATTTGCGAATATTTTGAAAATCGTTAGCGTGGCAATATAAGTAAGATTTTGGTATCAAAATTTTCTCCATGGTTTTATTTAAGAAACTCTATTTGCGCTATTCCTAATGCATTATCTAATACAGTTACAAGATAATCTCATCTCTTTTCTGCAGTCCTAATCTCATTTACTTCATAATCAATATATTCAGAGTTGCAAAATCTCGAACTCTTTGAAATGAATACCTATCTCGTAATTTAGATACTATAATCATGATAGAAATGCAGACATATTGTTTAGTTTCTATGTCAATAAACATGAATATATCATTATATATGTTTATATGGAAATCCAAAATAGGGTAAGGTATAATTATACTCCAACCCTATGTTAATATCTACTGACAGTACGTAGCCATTCGATCTATCAAAAGAGCTATCTAAATTCTGTTCCCTGTCCATTCATATTTTGTAATTAATGAAGCGAAACAACTTTACACTATGTAATTCCAAATATATATATAGGTTATTTGACAGTTTAAAATAATTTTAGGATGAATAAATTATCATTTGAAGGTATCCCTTCTTTTTCTGTCGTGGTCTCTATAATTAGGGAGAGTAAGACTTAGTCCGGAAGGGACGGTATGTAATTTTCGTTGGGCATTGGACTTCCGTATCTACTTTAAGGTTACAATAATATATCAAATCAAATTTTATATCATACTCATGAAATTGTTATTTCATTATATCATTGTCTTATAGTTTTTATACGTCTAAAGTGAATAAAGAATATAAACTGTTGGATTTCGTGGTATTTATCACGTATCTATAGGTCTCAATGTACATACGTTCCTTAAAGTAAGCAATTCATGGATAGTAATAAAAGCCAGGGAAATATAGAAGGTCAACGATCTTTGCATGTTTACTAAGAGAAAAGCAGAAATATTATTATCATCCGGTGTGCCAGAGGAGATGGGCTTTTTTACCAGTATTGGAAGGACCATTGAGATGTTCACAGAGAGAGAAGTTTATATACAAACGAAGATATTGGATCATTTAAATTTTTGGAGAATATTCTATATCGAAAAGCAGATTATATTTCCACCCAATTTTTTACCTCTTGTTTTTGTAGCGTTAACCTTTTATACAAAAAATTTCAATTCCACATTTTGAAGATTCTAGTAAAGGAGTATCATCGCAGGGAAACGAACTTTACGCTGATAACATTGATAGTTTCTCAATGGAAAGGACAATTAATACCTTTTTCGTATGGATCCTCAATATATATATATATATATATATATATATATATATATATATATATATATATATATATATATATATCGTTATAAGTAAATATTTGTTTAAGAAATAAAATTTCTATTTATCATTATAGCTTTACGAATGAGACATAAAAAGATATTGTTTAGTGTTTCATACACTTTACAATATATTCCGAGAAATTCCAGTTAATCAGTTTTAGATAGACTAGAAACTTAATTCCCTGTCAAAAAAATTGGTTAATTACCTGACGAGATGAATATATTCATAACTCATTGCTAACAGTTAGGGAGGATATCTGTCAACTCAACTTTTGGTTACTTATGTAAGTACTAAATACTAAACTGAATAAAAGTGGTTGATGTTTGATCAATCAACAAGCCACTGAATAACTTACAGTACTCCATGATTTGTTAATATCAGTACACAAGGCCTCTGTTTATAAACACTAAGCAGAGAAGGCGAGATTTTGATCATAATATCAAGGTTGGATTTGTTGTTTGAATCCCATAGATGGATTGAATGTTTGGATTCTTGCCCAACTCTGGATCCTGAGTCGCTATTCAGCACAAAGGTAAAACTAGCTGAAATAACAAATGTTGCACCAGGGATGGATTGTTAAAAGGATATTTGACAGTAAGATAAAAGAAAATGGGAGGGAATGGAAATAAAGTAAAAAAAAGTAAAACGGTGTGACTGGTGGCAAAAGCAGTGTTGCAAATGTTTTAATGTAATGAATGCGGTTCACAGATCCTCGATTGGGAATCGCTATATGAACAAGGTTGCTGGATTTTATTCTAAAGCGTTTTAGTAGTTAATTTGTTTTATCAATTGGAAATACTCTATTTGCCATGATTCCAATGGTGTCTAAGCATACGTCATTCACAATAATTGTAGATTATTGTATATATTATCTTTCATATATGCACCCTTTACTATTCATAAATTCTGTCCGTTACAAACGTATGCGCATAAGTCACGCTGTCAGCACTCTGTGCATGCGCATTGATAGTCTTCTTGCTTCTCTTGGCACGAGCTGTACGCTTTGCAGAGCACCACTGTTCATAACCCATTGCTGTATGGAATAAACGTAATTTACGACTCGGGATTTTACTTCTCCATCTCTGCAATCACCTGTCTTCATCGACAAGACTTCATCACCTATCACCATGGCGCAGTGAATAAACCATTCAGCATTTTAAGGGAACACCGGAATCCAGCATCTACATCGAGCCGCCATTGCCCATTTCCCCTCGACTACATGTGGATTTTACAGTGTCTGTACTTTGTTTGCGAACCGTTCATGCAGTGCCAGTGCAGTGTGGTGTTAGTGATTTTATGTTAGTGGGTACTATTTCTCTTGTGTGTCGAGCCCTTCATGCCCATATAAGAACCCATTTACCCCTACTCATCACGAGAAAGCGAGGTGCATCGACCCTCGTTCATCACCGGAAACGCACTGCCAGTGGCCGCTGCCCAGCAGCCCAGCCTACCCGCCGCTCCTCCCCACCACCCAGGAGCCCTCCCATGCTCCTCCCCTGTTGCCATTTACCACTCTATTTACAGTGATTTTTAAAATAAAAACTGTAGAAAGTCTCTTTTATCCTTTCATCTTTTCATTTAAACTGTGGGTGACAGCTTAAAACGTTTTGTAATGTCCAATACCTCACATCAAGACGAGTCTGGGGATATGCAACATGACCAGGACAATGAAGACCGCCAGTTGCCTTCACACCCAGGCTCACCAACAGACCGTCGAACCCCACCAGCCTTCTCAACGATGGAAACCCTGCCTTTACTCTCACCACACCTGACTATACCGCCTTCAACAGCTACAGGTGGGGATTTAAGGATCCTTATCAAGTACCTGGAGGAATCTCGACTGGCCGAATTGGCTACACGTCGGAGAGAGGAGGATCAACGTCGCCATGAGGAAGAACTACGCCGCCAAGAGGACAACCTAAGAAGAGAGGAGGAAGCCCAGCGTTTCACCGCCCTATTGCAGCTACTCATGGTCAACCCTACCCACCAGCAAGCAACACCACTGGACTAGCAACACCACTGGACTAGCAACAACTTCCTACTCAATCCTCAGTGCCTTCAAGTTCCCAGCACCCACTCCCACAGAAAGCCATCGCCCAGACCCCACCGCCCTTACGTCCCGATGCCACATACCAAGTGTTTAGGGAATGGCGTAGACGCTGGGATGACTACAGTGTGATGGTGGACCTAGGGACTTTACCTACCAGGAAGCAGCTAATACAACTTCGTATGTGCCTCAGCCTGGAGACTCAAAGAATACTGGAACACACACTCAGCGTGCCACCAGACACAGATCGGAGTGTGGAGGAAGTCTTAAATGTTCTCCAGGAACACATCAAGAACCTGCGAAATGAAGCTTTACGTCGCAGGGACCTGCTTTCCTGCAAACAGAGGGAAGGGGAAAGCTTCAGTGAGTTCTACGTCAGACTGAAGCACGTAGCAGAGGAAATCGACGTCTGTCCTGGCCAGTGTGCAGTTTGTGAGGAAACTCAGCTTAAGATGATCATCATCATGGGAGTCAGAGACGAGGAGCTCACACAAAAACTTATTGCCCTGGACACCTCAGCTTCATTGGCCACCATGGTCAATGAATGTCGCTCCTATGAGGCCACAAGGACAGCCACCACCGCCATACGTGCCCCTCCTTCTAAATTGTGTGCTGTCTCTACTTACAAGAAAACCAAAGGATATGGCAGCAAAGGTGCTACTTCTTTCCCAAACTGTAACAGGGACACTTCTTGCCTTTCCTGCACAAAGAAGCACGGCTCTGCAGAAAAGTGTCCAGCTGCCGATAGC
Source organism: Palaemon carinicauda (assembly GCF_036898095.1). Classification (NCBI taxonomy): domain Eukaryota; kingdom Metazoa; phylum Arthropoda; class Malacostraca; order Decapoda; family Palaemonidae; genus Palaemon; species Palaemon carinicauda. Next base: position 89,909,105 of record NC_090743.1, on the reverse strand, counting down.
ATATGCGGAAACTGTGCCGGCAAGGGACACTGGAAGAAGACTTCAAAGTGTCCTGCCAACAAGGCCACGTGTAGACACTGTGGCCGAGTGGGTCACTATGACAGATGTTGCCGACAGCAGATGAATGCCAAGCAGGGCGGCCCACCCAAAGCCACGGCCCCATCCAGGCCTTCAAATTGTCGCAGGGTTGAGGCCCTTTCCACAACAACTTGCCCTTCACTGGTACCCGTCTCCCTCGACCTCACCTATAAGGGTGAGACATCCAAGATTATGATGCTGCCAGACACAGGAGCTGACGTATCAGTGATGGGTCGTCAGCACTTGGAACTGCTTCAAATCACCAGGAATGAGCTACAACGTTCTGCCACCTCAGTGACACTCACAGCAGATGGATCACAGATGACACCAGCTTTAGGTACCCTTAAGGCCACTCTGTCTTTGGCCAACCGATCCTGTCATGCCATGATCCAAGTCCATGAAGGTATCCAGAGGCCACTCCTGTCCTACGCACACTGCAAGGAGTTGGCCATCATACCGCCAGACTTTCCACGGCCCATCCTACAGGTCGTTCACGTGAACCGATGTAAGGATCTACCCCTCCATGCCAACTCGACCCCTGCTGAGGCCCGAGAATATTTCCTTAGAACCTTCCCTGATGTGCTTGTGTCTAAGGAGGACCTTAAAGCAGCTGCACTGAGGTCGATGGCAGGACCTCCAATGAAATCCACCTTAAAGAGGACGCTGTTCCATTCGGCATTCACACCCCATGGCAGATCCCCTATGCTTTCCGCGAACCTGTCAAGATAGAACTAGATTCTATGGTCCAGCAGGGTATCATTAAGCCTTGTGGAGACGAGCCATCGGAATGGTGCCACCCTCTAGTTGTCGTCCCAAAGGCAAAGGGAGTTCGCATCACAGTGGATCTCACCAAGCTGAACACTCAAGTCTCCAGACCAGCCCACCCTTCGCCCACACCCATAGCTGCTGTTCGTACCGTCGATCCCACAGCCAAATTCTTCACCACTGCGGACGCTTTACACGGTTACTGGCAGATGGAGCTAGCGGAGGAGGACCGTCATCTCACCACTTTCATTACTCCTTATGGACGCTTCCAGCATTGCCGAGGACCTATGGGATTCGCTGCCACCGGCGACGCCTACTGTTACCGCGGCGACCTAGCTCTCCAGGGTATGAAGAAATGTGTCAAGGTTGTCGATGACATTCTCATTTTTGACGATGACTTACTGTCACATTACCACAGGATCCACGAATTACTCACTCGCTGTCGCAAAAACGGCATCACTCTCAACAGAGATAATTTCGTAGTAGCGGAGACCCGAGTAAATTTCTGTGGATTCACCCTTTCCGAAGAAGGAATAGCTGCCGATCCAGGACGAGTCACAGCTCTGCAAGACTTCCCCACACCTTCCAACTTGACGGACTTACGTTCTTTCATGGGGTTAGTTAACCAACTGGCAGAGTTCACTCCAGATATCGCCCTGACTGCACAGCCCTTACGCCCACTCATGAGCCCTAAGCGCTCTTTAATTTGGACACCAGACCACGACCAGGCCTTCAAACGTGTGAAGCAAGCACTTTCAAGCCCTCCAGTTCTAGCGTCTTTGACCCAACTTTGCCAACCATTCTCCAGACTGATGCATCTTGTCTCTACGGAATAGGCTACACTCTCCTCCAGGACCATGGTTCCGGACGTCTCCGAGTAGTCCAGTGTGGATCCCGTTTTCTCGCAGACGCCGAGACGAGGTATGCGACAATCGAGTTGGAGATGCTTGCTGTATCTTGGGCTCTCACAATGTGCCGTTTGTACCTCCAAGGACTGCCATCCTTCACTCTGCAAACAGACCATCGTCCACTAGTGCCCATTATCAACAGCTACACGCTGGACATGATCGAAAACCCATGGCTCCAGCGAATGAAGGAACGTATGTCACAATACCAGTTTACTGCAATGTGGCGTGCTGGCAAGTCTTTATGCATTCCAGATGCACTCTCGTGTGCACCTGTCGGCTACCCAACGTCTGAGGATATGATCGGCTGTGCTGAAGTAACGTCACACGTCAGGTCTGTCATCAACGTCGTAATAGCCTCCCAGGAAGAGGATGCCACAATCGTCAACGCCGACCGAACTCTACAGGACATGTCAACAGCAGCGCAGGCTGACCCTGACTACGTCCGCCTTCATGATTGCATTGTGTCCGGATTTCCCACGAATCAGTACGACCTGCATGCTTCTTTGCTACCGTATTGGAAGCTGCGAGAAGCCCTTTCTACTGATGGCACCCTCGTGCTCTACGGTGCCAGAATAATAGTTCCTGCTGCTCTACGTCGCCACACACTCGCCAGACTCCACGACAGCCACCGAGGTGTTGAAGCCACTAAACGTCAAGCTCGACAAACTGTCTTCTGGCCTGGGATAGACTCTGATATTGCTAACACCGTTGCCGCCTGTGAGCCCTGCCAAGTCCTACGCCCAAGCCAACAGCAGGAACCTCTTCACAACGATGACCACCCAACGAGGCCCTTCGAGTCGGTATCAGCGGATTTCTTCCAGGTAGCGGGGAAGTCCTTCCTTGTTGTCGCCGACCGCCTCTCCGGCTGGCCTGTGGTCGTCTCTTGCAAGGGCGATACACTGCCTCCTACACCATACGGCACTTTTGCCGCTACTTCAGAGAGGTAGACGTCCGCACCGATGGAGGACCCCAGTTTACCAGCAGAGAGTTTGCTGACTTCGCAGAGCGTTGGGGTGTACACCACATAACTTCATCGCCACACTACCCACAGTCTAATGGACATGCCGAGGCCGCTGTCAAAGCTGTCAAGCACTTGATCCTCAAAATGGCCCCTTCAGGAAACATTGACTGTGAGGCTTTTGATCGTGGCCTCCTTGAGTTACTTAACATGCCTAACCACTCTGGTCGCTCTCCTGCCCAGATTCTGTATGGTCACCCTCTCCGTACGTGTGTGCCCGCCCATCCTCAGTCATTCATGGAATGTTGGCAAGAAAAGGCCCATGATTGTGACCGACGAGCTGCTGCCAGAGCGGCTAAAGTGAAACACAACTACGACGCCCACGCCCGTCCCCTGCCCAGACTGAATGTGGGCCAACATGTCCGTCTCCAGGACCCAATATCCCATAGGTGGGACAAGATCGGGATTATCATGGGTGGCACGAGATCACGCGAGTACGAAATTCGCCTCCCTAGTGGTGGAGTACTACGTCGGAACCGTCGCTTCTTGTACCCAGTGCCCAGTCCCAATCAAGTTCCCAACTCTGATCTCCCTGTGGTCCCTAGCTCTGACATGGAAAAATCATCAATTCCCTCCACAACTTCCCGCAGGTCTCCAAAATTAAACAGGCCTACATAGTGTACAAGGCCCTTGTGCCATTTACGCAACTAGCTGCATAATTTTATATTTGATACATTTTATGTTATTTGCTTTGCACACTATTATTTACTTAGTTCATTGTATGTAACTTGCTTTGTACGTTCAAGATACCTCTTTGAACGCAAAAGAGGAGGGGAGGTGTAGATTATTGTATATATTATCTTTCATATATGCACCCTTTACTATTCATGAATTCTGTCCGTTACAAACGCATGCGCATAAGTCGCGCTGTCAGCACTCTGTGCATGCACATTGATAGTCTTCTTGCTTCTCTTGGCATGAGCTGTACGCCTTGCAGAGCACCACTGTTCATAACCCCACGCTGCATGGAATAAACGTAATTTACGACTCGGGATTTTACTTCTCCATCTCTGCAATCACCTGTCTTCATCTACAAGACTTCATCACCTATCACCAATAATAGTGTAGCCAGCCACGTCATCATTATCTTTTTATAGGGGACCATTGTTCACAATGAACCCACCTTGGTTGGGATTAATATTCTCGTTCTGCTGGATGTTATTCACATTCATACATAAAAAAAAAAAAACAAGAGGTGGCTGGACTATTAACACTTTCGCTTATTCTGAGATGTATCTGTTATCGAGATGGGAGTGTCATTCATCCTACCATCAGAATCTGATGTGAAGAAATAATTTTCGGCAACTCCTTTAAGTAAAGTTGGTGAATTGAAAGATATATCTGTATTCTATTCCTGACATAGAAATGATGCAGATAAATTCTCTACGCTATCAGGTATAGCCGGAAAGTTCTACCTTTTCTTTTCAAATGCTACCAAACAAACAGTTCGTGAATTTGGTAGGTCTGTACTTACAGATGTGATTACAAAAGAACACCGTCAAAGGAACCGTTAACAGAAATAAGTATTAGAGCCTCCAAAATCATAGATTTGAGGTTTGTAAAGAATGCAGTGAAGGGAAAAATGACCTGGAGTTGGCATAGAATGATAATAAATACTGGACGAAGATTACTCTTAATGATACTCTTCAGGTTTTCCTCGTTCATATGGAATATTCCCTATTTCGGGATTTTTGAAATCAGAAGATAAAGCATTTGGATTCATCATATAAGTGTGGAATATAGTGGTTATTAACTGCTCATAAGATTGGTCGCCAAAGTCTATACTCTGAAAAAAACTTTATTGTGGGTGAAAGAAGAAGTCTTTTCCCGAATGGCATTTAAATGAGAATGGCATATTGGTTACTTGATGTTTTTTAAGTTATCTAAAGACAATGAAGTTTGATATCGGGAAATAAAATAGCTGTAACGTACAACGGATGTTTAAAGATGAATAGCAGTCTTGAAAAAAAAAAAAAAAAACACTAAACATCCTTATAGCAACTCTGTTTTGAAAGTTTTATTCTTGAAACATGTTTCAACAATTATAGACATATTGCATGTGTTCATCCACCTGCTACAGTCATGTTATATCAGATTTATGCAAAAATTAGAGCTTAGATTAGGCTCGAATCAAATGGATGGCAAAGGAAGCTGAATCCAGGCGAGTGGATTTTA
>NC_090743.1:89884680-89896161 GCF_036898095.1 Palaemon carinicauda | reverse complement strand
GACAATTCTGATGTACTTATACCTGTCGAATTCAGGTATTTTGTACTTAGAATTGAAATCAACCCATCTTCACCATCGTAGCTAATTGGTAGTTTGTTACTTGGCATTCAATTAATGATAAATTTTGCACATTTTTACGTGTTTTTTTTTTCATATTCAAATAAGCCATATATATTTTTGATATATTAATGTCTGGATTCTCTTAACGACCTCGGGATCAGAGCCCCAGGCGAAATCACACAAAGACAAGAGCTTGGCTCCGGCCGGGAATCGAACCCTGGTCGGCAAGCTTATATAGAGAGTGACTAACCCATTCGGCCACGAAGAAAGATAAAAGTCAATGACAATTCTGATGTACTTATACCTGTCGAATTCAGGTATTTTGTACTTAGAATTGAAATCAACCCATCTTCACCATCGTAGCTAATTGGTAGTTTGTTACTTGGCATTCAATTAATGATAAATTTTGCACATTTTTACGTGTGTTTTTTTTCATATTCAAATAAGCCATATATATTTTTGATATATTAATGTCTGGATTCTCTTAACGACCTCGGGATCAGAGCCCCAGGCGAAATCACACAAAGACAAGAGCTTGGCTCCGGCCGGGAATCGAACCCTGGTCGGCAAGCTTATATAGACAGTGACTAACCCATTCGGCCACGAAGAAAGATAAAAGTCAATGACAATTCTGATGTACTTATATCTGTCGAATTCAGGTATTTTGTACTTAGAATTGAAATCAACCCATCTTCACCATCGTTGCTAATTGGTAGTTTGTTACTTGGCATTCAATTAATGATAAATTTTGCACATTTTTACGTGTTTTTTTTCATATTCAAATAAGCCATATATATTTTTGATATATTAATGTCTGGATTCTCTTAACGACCTCGGGATCAGAGCCCCAGGCGAAATCACACAAAGACAAGAGCTTGGCTCCGGCCGGGAATCGAACCCTGGTCGGCAAGCTTATATAGACAGTGACTAACCCATTCGGCCGCGAAGAAAGATAAAAGTCAATGACAATTCTGATGTACTTATACCTGTCGAATTCAGGTATTTTGTACTTAGAATTGAAATCAACCCATCTTCACCATCGTAGCTAATTGGTAGTTTGTTACTTGGCATTCAATTAATGATAAATTTTGCACATTTTTACGTGTTTTTTTTTCATATTCAAATAAGCCATATATATTTTTGATATATTAATGTCTGGATTCTCTTAACGACCTCGGGATCAGAGCCCCAGGCGAAATCACACAAAGACAAGAGCTTGGCTCCGGCCGGGAATCGAACCCTGGTCGGCAAGCTTATATAGACAGTGACTAACCCATTCGGCCACGAAGAAAGATAAAAGTCAATGACAATTCTGATGTACTTATACCTGTCGAATTCAGGTATTTTGTACTTAGAATTGAAATCAACCCATCTTCACCATCGTAGCTAATTGGTAGTTTGTTACTTGGCATTCAATTAATGATAAATTTTGCACATTTTCACGTGTTTTTTTTTCATATTCAAATAAGCCATATATATTTTTGATATATTAATGTCTGGATTCTCTTAACGACCTCGGGATCAGAGCCCCAGGCGAAATCACACAAAGACAAGAGCTTGGCTCCGGCCGGGAATCGAACCCTGGTCGGCAAGCTTATATAGACAGTGACTAACCCATTCGGCCACGAAGAAAGATAAAAGTCAATGACAATTCTGATGTACTTATACCTGTCGAATTCAGGTATTTTGTACTTAGAATTGAAATCAACCCATCTTCACCATCGTAGCTAATTGGTAGTTTGTTACTTGGCATTCAATTAATGATAAATTTTGCACATTTTTACGTGTTTTTTTTTTTCATATTCAAATAAGCCATATATATTTTTGATATATTAATGTCTGGATTCTCTTAACGACCTCGGGATCAGAGCCCCAGGCGAAATCACACAAAGACAAGAGCTTGGCTCCGGCCGGGAATCGAACCCTGGTCGGCAAGCTTATATAGACAGTGACTAACCCATTCGGCCACGAAGAAAGATAAAAGTCAATGACAATTCTGATGTACTTATACCTGTCGAATTCAGGTATTTTGTACTTAGAATTGAAATCAACCCATCTTCACCATCGTAGCTAATTGGTAGTTTGTTACTTGGCATTCAATTAATGATAAATTTTGCACATTTTTACGTGTTTTTTTTTCATATTCAAATAAGCCATATATATTTTTGATATATTAATGTCTGGATTCTCTTAACGACCTCGGGATCAGAGCCCCAGGCAAAATCACACAAAGACAAGAGCTTGGCTCCGGCCGGGAATCGAACCCTGGTCGGCAAGCTTATATAGAGAGTGACTAACCCATTCGGCCACGAAGAAAGATAAAAGTCAATGACAATTCTGATGTACTTATACCTGTCGAATTCAGGTATTTTGTACTTAGAATTGAAATCAACCCATCTTCACCATCGTAGCTAATTGGTAGTTTGTTACTTGGCATTCAATTAATGATAAATTTTGCACATTTTTACGTGTGTTTTTTTTCATATTCAAATAAGCCATATATATTTTTGATATATTAATGTCTGGATTCTCTTAACGACCTCGGGATCAGAGCCCCAGGCGAAATCACACAAAGACAAGAGCTTGGCTCCGGCCGGGAATCGAACCCTGGTCGGCAAGCTTATATAGACAGTGACTAACCCATTCGGCCACGAAGAAAGATAAAAGTCAATGACAATTCTGATGTACTTATACCTGTCGAATTCAGGTATTTTGTACTTAGAATTGAAATCAACCCATCTTCACCATCGTTGCTAATTGGTAGTTTGTTACTTGGCATTCAATTAATGATAAATTTTGCACATTTTTACGTGTTTTTTTTCATATTCAAATAAGCCATATATATTTTTGATATATTAATGTCTGGATTCTCTTAACGACCTCGGGATCAGAGCCCCAGGCGAAATCACACAAAGACAAGAGCTTGGCTCCGGCCGGGAATCGAACCCTGGTCGGCAAGCTTATATAGACAGTGACTAACCCATTCGGCCACGAAGAAAGATAAAAGTCAATGACAATTTTGATGTACTTATACCTGTCGAATTCAGGTATTTTGTACTTAGAATTGAAATCAACCCATCTTCACCATCGTAGCTAATTGGTAGTTTGTCACTTGGCATTCAATTAATGATAAATTTTGCACATTTTCACGTGTTTTTTTTTTCATATTCAAATAAGCCATATATATTTTTGATATATTAATGTCTGGATTCTCTTAACGACCTCGGGATCAGAGCCCCAGGCGAAATCACACAAAGACAAGAGCTTGGCTCCGGCCGGGAATCGAACCCTGGTCGGCAAGCTTATATAGACAGTGACTAACCCATTCGGCCACGAAGAAAGATAAAAGTCAATGACAATTCTGATGTACTTATACCTGTCGAATTCAGGTATTTTGTACTTAGAATTGAAATCAACCCATCTTCACCATCGTAGCTAATTGGTAGTTTGTTACTTGGCATTCAATTAATGATAAATTTTGCACATTTTTACGTGTTTTTTTTTTTCATATTCAAATAAGCCATATATATTTTTGATATATTAATGTCTGGATTCTCTTAACGACCTCGGGATCAGAGCCCCAGGCGAAATCACACAAAGACAAGAGCTTGGCTCCGGCCGGGAATCGAACCCTGGTCGGCAAGCTTATATAGACAGTGACTAACCCATTCGGCCACGAAGAAAGATAAAAGTCAATGACAATTCTGATGTACTTATACCTGTCGAATTCAGGTATTTTGTACTTAGAATTGAAATCAACCCATCTTCACCATCGTAGCTAATTGGTAGTTTGTTACTTGGCATTCAATTAATGATAAATTTTGCACATTTTTACGTGTTTTTTTTTCATATTCAAATAAGCCATATATATTTTTGATATATTAATGTCTGGATTCTCTTAACGACCTCGGGATCAGAGCCCCAGGCGAAATCACACAAAGACAAGAGCTTGGCTCCGGCCGGGAATCGAACCCTGGTCGGCAAGCTTATATAGACAGTGACTAACCCATTCGGCCACGAAGAAAGATAAAAGTCAATGACAATTCTGATGTACTTATACCTGTCGAATTCAGGTATTTTGTACTTAGAATTGAAATCAACCCATCTTCACCATCGTAGCTAATTGGTAGTTTGTTACTTGGCATTCAATTAATGATAAATTTTGCACATTTTCACGTGTTTTTTTTTCATATTCAAATAAGCCATATATATTTTTGATATATTAATGTCTGGATTCTCTTAACGACCTCGGGATCAGAGCCCCAGGCGAAATCACACAAAGACAAGAGCTTGGCTCCGGCCGGGAATCGAACCCTGGTCGGCAAGCTTATATAGACAGTGACTAACCCATTCGGCCACGAAGAAAGATAAAAGTCAATGACAATTCTGATGTACTTATACCTGTCGAATTCAGGTATTTTGTACTTAGAATTGAAATCAACCCATCTTCACCATCGTAGCTAATTGGTAGTTTGTTACTTGGCATTCAATTAATGATAAATTTTGCACATTTTTACGTGTTTTTTTTTCATATTCAAATAAGCCATATATATTTTTGATATATTAATGTCTGGATTCTCTTAACGACCTCGGGATCAGAGCCCCAGGCGAAATCACACAAAGACAAGAGCTTGGCTCCGGCCGGGAATCGAACCCTGGTCGGCAAGCTTATATAGACAGTGACTAACCCATTCGGCCACGAAGAAAGATAAAAGTCAATGACAATTCTGATGTACTTATACCTGTCGAATTCAGGTATTTTGTACTTAGAATTGAAATCAACCCATCTTCACCATCGTAGCTAATTGGTAGTTTGTTATTCGGCATTCAATTAATGATAAATTTTGCACATTTTTACGTGTTTTTTTTTTCATATTCAAATAAGCCATATATATTTTTGATATATTAATGTCTGGATTCTCTTAACGACCTCGGGATCAGAGCCCCAGGCGAAATCACACAAAGACAAGAGCTTGGCTCCGGCCGGGAATCGAACCCTGGTCGGCAAGCTTATATAGACAGTGACTAACCCATTCGGCCACGAAGAAAGATAAAAGTCAATGACAATTTTGATGTACTTATACCTGTCGAATTCAGGTATTTTGTACTTAGAATTGAAATCAACCCATCTTCACCATCGTAGCTAATTGGTAGTTTGTTACTTGGCATTCAATTAATGATAAATTTTGCACATTTTTACGTGTTTTTTTTTCATATTCAAATAAGCCATATATATTTTTGATATATTAATGTCTGGATTCTCTTAACGACCTCGGGATCAGAGCCCCAGGCGAAATCACACAAAGACAAGAGCTTGGCTCCGGCCGGGAATCGAACCCTGGTCGGCAAGCTTATATAGACAGTGACTAACCCATTCGGCCACGAAGAAAGATAAAAGTCAATGACAATTCTGATGTACTTATACCTGTCGAATTCAGGTATTTTGTACTTAGAATTGAAATCAACCCATCTTCACCATCGTAGCTAATTGGTAGTTTGTTATTCGGCATTCAATTAATGATAAATTTTGCACATTTTTACGTGTTTTTTTTTTCATATTCAAATAAGCCATATATATTTTTGATATATTAATGTCTGGATTCTCTTAACGACCTCGGGATCAGAGCCCCAGGCGAAATCACACAAAGACAAGAGCTTGGCTCCGGCCGGGAATCGAACCCTGGTCGGCAAGCTTATATAGACAGTGACTAACCCATTCGGCCACGAAGAAAGATAAAAGTCAATGACAATTTTGATGTACTTATACCTGTCGAATTCAGGTATTTTGTACTTAGAATTGAAATCAACCCATCTTCACCATCGTAGCTAATTGGTAGTTTGTCACTTGGCATTCAATTAATGATAAATTTTGCACATTTTCACGTGTTTTTTTTTTCATATTCAAATAAGCCATATATATTTTTGATATATTAATGTCTGGATTCTCTTAACGACCTCGGGATCAGAGCCCCAGGCGAAATCACACAAAGACAAGAGCTTGGCTCCGGCCGGGAATCGAACCCTGGTCGGCAAGCTTATATAGACAGTGACTAACCCATTCGGCCACGAAGAAAGATAAAAGTCAATGACAATTCTGATGTACTTATACCTGTCGAATTCAGGTATTTTGTACTTAGAATTGAAATCAACCCATCTTCACCATCGTAGCTAATTGGTAGTTTGTTACTTGGCATTCAATTAATGATAAATTTTGCACATTTTTACGTGTTTTTTTTTTTCATATTCAAATAAGCCATATATATTTTTGATATATTAATGTCTGGATTCTCTTAACGACCTCGGGATCAGAGCCCCAGGCGAAATCACACAAAGACAAGAGCTTGGCTCCGGCCGGGAATCGAACCCTGGTCGGCAAGCTTATATAGACAGTGACTAACCCATTCGGCCACGAAGAAAGATAAAAGTCAATGACAATTCTGATGTACTTATACCTGTCGAATTCAGGTATTTTGTACTTAGAATTGAAATCAACCCATCTTCACCATCGTAGCTAATTGGTAGTTTGTTACTTGGCATTCAATTAATGATAAATTTTGCACATTTTTACGTGTTTTTTTTTCATATTCAAATAAGCCATATATATTTTTGATATATTAATGTCTGGATTCTCTTAACGACCTCGGGATCAGAGCCCCAGGCGAAATCACACAAAGACAAGAGCTTGGCTCCGGCCGGGAATCGAACCCTGGTCGGCAAGCTTATATAGACAGTGACTAACCCATTCGGCCACGAAGAAAGATAAAAGTCAATGACAATTCTGATGTACTTATACCTGTCGAATTCAGGTATTTTGTACTTAGAATTGAAATCAACCCATCTTCACCATCGTAGCTAATTGGTAGTTTGTTACTTGGCATTCAATTAATGATAAATTTTGCACATTTTCACGTGTTTTTTTTTCATATTCAAATAAGCCATATATATTTTTGATATATTAATGTCTGGATTCTCTTAACGACCTCGGGATCAGAGCCCCAGGCGAAATCACACAAAGACAAGAGCTTGGCTCCGGCCGGGAATCGAACCCTGGTCGGCAAGCTTATATAGACAGTGACTAACCCATTCGGCCACGAAGAAAGATAAAAGTCAATGACAATTCTGATGTACTTATACCTGTCGAATTCAGGTATTTTGTACTTAGAATTGAAATCAACCCATCTTCACCATCGTAGCTAATTGGTAGTTTGTTACTTGGCATTCAATTAATGATAAATTTTGCACATTTTTACGTGTTTTTTTTTCATATTCAAATAAGCCATATATATTTTTGATATATTAATGTCTGGATTCTCTTAACGACCTCGGGATCAGAGCCCCAGGCGAAATCACACAAAGACAAGAGCTTGGCTCCGGCCGGGAATCGAACCCTGGTCGGCAAGCTTATATAGACAGTGACTAACCCATTCGGCCACGAAGAAAGATAAAAGTCAATGACAATTCTGATGTACTTATACCTGTCGAATTCAGGTATTTTGTACTTAGAATTGAAATCAACCCATCTTCACCATCGTAGCTAATTGGTAGTTTGTTACTTGGCATTCAATTAATGATAAATTTTGCACATTTTTACGTGTTTTTTTTTTCATATTCAAATAAGCCATATATATTTTTGATATATTAATGTCTGGATTCTCTTAACGACCTCGGGATCAGAGCCCCAGGCGAAATCACACAAAGACAAGAGCTTGGCTCCGGCCGGGAATCGAACCCTGGTCGGCAAGCTTATATAGAGAGTGACTAACCCATTCGGCCACGAAGAAAGATAAAAGTCAATGACAATTCTGATGTACTTATACCTGTCGAATTCAGGTATTTTGTACTTAGAATTGAAATCAACCCATCTTCACCATCGTAGCTAATTGGTAGTTTGTTACTTGGCATTCAATTAATGATAAATTTTGCACATTTTTACGTGTGTTTTTTTTCATATTCAAATAAGCCATATATATTTTTGATATATTAATGTCTGGATTCTCTTAACGACCTCGGGATCAGAGCCCCAGGCGAAATCACACAAAGACAAGAGCTTGGCTCCGGCCGGGAATCGAACCCTGGTCGGCAAGCTTATATAGACAGTGACTAACCCATTCGGCCACGAAGAAAGATAAAAGTCAATGACAATTCTGATGTACTTATATCTGTCGAATTCAGGTATTTTGTACTTAGAATTGAAATCAACCCATCTTCACCATCGTTGCTAATTGGTAGTTTGTTACTTGGCATTCAATTAATGATAAATTTTGCACATTTTTACGTGTTTTTTTTCATATTCAAATAAGCCATATATATTTTTGATATATTAATGTCTGGATTCTCTTAACGACCTCGGGATCAGAGCCCCAGGCGAAATCACACAAAGACAAGAGCTTGGCTCCGGCCGGGAATCGAACCCTGGTCGGCAAGCTTATATAGACAGTGACTAACCCATTCGGCCGCGAAGAAAGATAAAAGTCAATGACAATTCTGATGTACTTATACCTGTCGAATTCAGGTATTTTGTACTTAGAATTGAAATCAACCCATCTTCACCATCGTAGCTAATTGGTAGTTTGTTACTTGGCATTCAATTAATGATAAATTTTGCACATTTTTACGTGTTTTTTTTTCATATTCAAATAAGCCATATATATTTTTGATATATTAATGTCTGGATTCTCTTAACGACCTCGGGATCAGAGCCCCAGGCGAAATCACACAAAGACAAGAGCTTGGCTCCGGCCGGGAATCGAACCCTGGTCGGCAAGCTTATATAGACAGTGACTAACCCATTCGGCCACGAAGAAAGATAAAAGTCAATGACAATTCTGATGTACTTATACCTGTCGAATTCAGGTATTTTGTACTTAGAATTGAAATCAACCCATCTTCACCATCGTAGCTAATTGGTAGTTTGTTACTTGGCATTCAATTAATGATAAATTTTGCACATTTTCACGTGTTTTTTTTTCATATTCAAATAAGCCATATATATTTTTGATATATTAATGTCTGGATTCTCTTAACGACCTCGGGATCAGAGCCCCAGGCGAAATCACACAAAGACAAGAGCTTGGCTCCGGCCGGGAATCGAACCCTGGTCGGCAAGCTTATATAGACAGTGACTAACCCATTCGGCCACGAAGAAAGATAAAAGTCAATGACAATTCTGATGTACTTATACCTGTCGAATTCAGGTATTTTGTACTTAGAATTGAAATCAACCCATCTTCACCATCGTAGCTAATTGGTAGTTTGTTACTTGGCATTCAATTAATGATAAATTTTGCACATTTTTACGTGTTTTTTTTTCATATTCAAATAAGCCATATATATTTTTGATATATTAATGTCTGGATTCTCTTAACGACCTCGGGATCAGAGCCCCAGGCGAAATCACACAAAGACAAGAGCTTGGCTCCGGCCGGGAATCGAACCCTGGTCGGCAAGCTTATATAGACAGTGACTAACCCATTCGGCCACGAAGAAAGATAAAAGTCAATGACAATTCTGATGTACTTATACCTGTCGAATTCAGGTATTTTGTACTTAGAATTGAAATCAACCCATCTTCACCATCGTAGCTAATTGGTAGTTTGTTACTTGGCATTCAATTAATGATAAATTTTGCACATTTTTACGTGTTTTTTTTTTCATATTCAAATAAGCCATATATATTTTTGATATATTAATGTCTGGATTCTCTTAACGACCTCGGGATCAGAGCCCCAGGCGAAATCACACAAAGACAAGAGCTTGGCTCCGGCCGGGAATCGAACCCTGGTCGGCAAGCTTATATAGAGAGTGACTAACCCATTCGGCCACGAAGAAAGATAAAAGTCAATGACAATTCTGATGTACTTATACCTGTCGAATTCAGGTATTTTGTACTTAGAATTGAAATCAACCCATCTTCACCATCGTAGCTAATTGGTAGTTTGTTACTTGGCATTCAATTAATGATAAATTTTGCACATTTTTACGTGTGTTTTTTTTCATATTCAAATAAGCCATATATATTTTTGATATATTAATGTCTGGATTCTCTTAACGACCTCGGGATCAGAGCCCCAGGCGAAATCACACAAAGACAAGAGCTTGGCTCCGGCCGGGAATCGAACCCTGGTCGGCAAGCTTATATAGACAGTGACTAACCCATTCGGCCACGAAGAAAGATAAAAGTCAATGACAATTCTGATGTACTTATACCTGTCGAATTCAGGTATTTTGTACTTAGAATTGAAATCAACCCATCTTCACCATCGTTGCTAATTGGTAGTTTGTTACTTGGCATTCAATTAATGATAAATTTTGCACATTTTTACGTGTTTTTTTTCATATTCAAATAAGCCATATATATTTTTGATATATTAATGTCTGGATTCTCTTAACGACCTCGGGATCAGAGCCCCAGGCGAAATCACACAAAGACAAGAGCTTGGCTCCGGCCGGGAATCGAACCCTGGTCGGCAAGCTTATATAGACAGTGACTAACCCATTCGGCCACGAAGAAAGATAAAAGTCAATGACAATTTTGATGTACTTATACCTGTCGAATTCAGGTATTTTGTACTTAGAATTGAAATCAACCCATCTTCACCATCGTAGCTAATTGGTAGTTTGTCACTTGGCATTCAATTAATGATAAATTTTGCACATTTTCACGTGTTTTTTTTTTCATATTCAAATAAGCCATATATATTTTTGATATATTAATGTCTGGATTCTCTTAACGACCTCGGGATCAGAGCCCCAGGCGAAATCACACAAAGACAAGAGCTTGGCTCCGGCCGGGAATCGAACCCTGGTCGGCAAGCTTATATAGACAGTGACTAACCCATTCGGCCACGAAGAAAGATAAAAGTCAATGACAATTCTGATGTACTTATACCTGTCGAATTCAGGTATTTTGTACTTAGAATTGAAATCAACCCATCTTCACCATCGTAGCTAATTGGTAGTTTGTTACTTGGCATTCAATTAATGATAAATTTTGCACATTTTTACGTGTTTTTTTTTTTCATATTCAAATAAGCCATATATATTTTTGATATATTGATGTCTGGATTCTCTTAACGACCTCGGGATCAGAGCCCCAGGCGAAATCACACAAAGACAAGAGCTTGGCTCCGGCCGGGAATCGAACCCTGGTCGGCAAGCTTATATAGACAGTGACTAACCCATTCGGCCACGAAGAAAGATAAAAGTCAATGACAATTCTGATGTACTTATACCTGTCGAATTCAGGTATTTTGTACTTAGAATTGAAATCAACCCATCTTCACCATCGTAGCTAATTGGTAGTTTGTTACTTGGCATTCAATTAATGATAAATTTTGCACATTTTTACGTGTTTTTTTTCATATTCAAATAAGCCATATATATTTTTGATATATTAATGTCTGGATTCTCTTAACGACCTCG
>NC_090743.1:89867180-89879680 GCF_036898095.1 Palaemon carinicauda | reverse complement strand
GAAGACCAAAGTACCATATTAGAAACCTTTGGGGATACGGTGAAGCGCAGATATTTGTAGGAAGATGAATATATTTCTATTAAGAAATGGACACAAATTCCATTACACTGAGGCCATTCAGCAATATCTCAGGAGTTATTGAACAACAAATTAAAAACAGAGGATCATCATGATTTTTATTTACGAAAATCCCTTGAGTTTGATGAATTTTTGCACCGGAAAGTGATCGTTAGGAGAGGTATTGGAGTCGGAGATTATAATTCTATGAGAAAGTGTTTCCATTTAATTTGATTCACCATTTTCCGAACTAATGCCCTTAAAACCGATTACGAATCGTATACTGGCTTTTTACTACACCGTTAAAGATTTTGCGGAAAAAACGGTAAAAATCCTGAAATAAATGTCGCCACACATTTACTTTTTTAAAAACGGATATGTTGACGCAAAGGAGTGATATTATGGTCACCAACCCGTAAAAGATAATAACAGAGTAGGGTTGTGATTAGGGTCGCGTGTATTTTACTGAAATACTGCTAACAGTATATTTTTACGGAGAATTTCCGATTAAAATTTCCTTTTTTTTAACAGTGTAGCTCCGAGAAGGAAAGAAGAGTGTGAATGGCTAAAAAAGAAAATCAACGGATTTCCTAGAGAAAAACAACTACTAATAAAGCACTCGAACAAACGCCATTACGATCAGGATTGTCAACAAGGCCGAGGGAAGAAAACTAACAACAGGCACCATAGAAATATTCCAACGTTCAGTATCTTAGCAAAAAAAAAAAAAAAAAAAAAAAAAAAAGGACATAATCAAGATAGATATCCTCAACGGAGACCTTATAACAGATGATACCATTGTGTGATATCAGAGCACATAGCAAGCTTGTTTTGAAGTACATCAGTACCCAACGCTGGAGGCTCAGGTAATTTACCAAAGACCGCATCTGGATACTAGTGTACCATCCCTTCTGCTCTTCACTGGAAATTCATTTGATAAGACTCCATCAACATTAACTTTGCACTTGCGATGCTCATGAACAGACTTAACCAAATTTACATATTTAAGAGGAATTCCATAATAGCACAGGACTCTCCATAAAATTAGCCAGTACCCACTATCAAAGGATTTATCAGTCCACAAATACCTTTAAAAGTGGATTTCTATTTAATACACATTGCTGTACGACAGGTCTCAAAATGAAAATATGGACAGTGCAACTTCTACCTTTTGTAAATTCTGCTTGTTCATCTCTCAGCTTTTCATCAATCTTTTTTTCCAGTCACTTTAGAATAAGTATACTATATATTTTCATAAGAACTGACGTAAGTGTTATGTCTCTGTAATCATTGCAATAAGTCAGGTCTCTATTTTTTTCCATTTCCACCAACACTCCTAACTCCCATTCATCAGGTTTTGACTTTTCATGCCATATTCTACAAAATAATCTTGTAAGTAGTCTGGGAGTCACTATATTTCCGGCCAGTATCATCTCTTTACTGTTTTGAGGATAGCTTCAACTTCAAATACACTGAATTCATTCATGGGCAAATCAAGGTATTCATCAGCTTCAGGTATATCAATTAAATAATTCCCTTCATACCTCCTATTCATGACCTTACTAAAGGATTCCATCTAACGTTGTCTTACTTCATCTTGTGTTATTATAACAGATCCACCTCTCTTTTTGATGGGTATATGCATCTTTTTCGCCCCCATAGAGATTTCATTAATAATTCTATGAACAATTATTACACCATAGCTACTTCCTGAATTCATAGCTTTGTCAGCCTCATCTGATTTACTGTCTAAATATTCTCTGGAGTCATTCCTAGCTTTTCTTATGACCTCACTATCAATACTGGAATACTTAGCATGTTCTACCTTGTTATTTTCATTACTTCCTCGAAAACTTTCAATAATCAATTTATGTCTTTGTCCCCTTTTTATAATATCCAAAGTTTCATTTGATATCCATGGCTTTCTCCTTATAACTGCGTGTCCCAAGGTTCTCTACCCACTGACTGGTAAGGGTAGAAGAGACCCTTTAGTTATATTTAGCAACTTTTCTAGGATAAAGACACTCCCAAATCAAACCAGTGTTCTCTAGTCTTGGGTAGTGCCATAGCCTCAGCACCATGGTCTTCCACTATCTTAGGGTAGAGTTTTTTTAAGTGTAGCTTAGCAAACAGTAATAATAATAATAATGATAATAATAATAATAACAATAATAATAATAATAATAATAATAATAATAATAATAATAATAATAATAATAATAACTTGTAAGATCATGGTACAGCCCTGTAACAACTGATGCCAAATAAAGCTTTGAGAAGGATTTTAGTAATCAAATGGCAGCAGCATATAGCAACTGCTGCAGACCCTGAGGTAGCAAGGGTGCCCAATGTGAACAATATATTAAAATTATCAAGATGGAGATGGATGGGGCCTATTTTTAAAAGGGAAGTTGAGTTAGTCTCAGATGTATTATTATTATCATTATTATAATTATTATTACTAGCCAAGCTACAACCCTAGTTGGAAAAGCAAGATGTTATAAGCCCAAAGGGCTCCAACAGAAAAAAAATGGCAGTGTGAGGAAAGGAAATAAGGAAATAAATAAATGATGAGGACAAATTAACAATAAATCAATCTAAAAACAGTAACAACGTCAAAACAGATATGTCATATATAAACTATAAAAAGACTTATGTCAGCCTCTTCAAAATAGAAACATTTGCTCCAACTTTGAACTTTTGAAGTTCTACTGATTCAACTACCCGATTAGGAAGATCATTCCACAACTTGGACACAACTGGAATGGAAGCAGCTGGGCAGGAGAGGACATGGTATACAAAGAGAAACGTGACTGATAACAATGCAGAGGGAGCTTGTATTTGAGTGTTGGGTTGAGCACAAGAAAAGAGACATATGACGTGAATTCATTAAGGCCTTAAACCTCACGTGGGTGCCAAAAGATTTAAATAAGGTAAGAGTAATTTAGATTTATATGTTAAGCAAGACTTGTGTATTTCAGGTGTAAAAACTTTCCTGAGTATGGATGCTATATTATGTAAGCTGGGTATCAATGTTATCATAGACAGTGGCTAAATAAGATTCAACTATATTTATATAAGAATAGACAGAATATTATCTTGATATACAGGGCGTGGCCGATTAATAACTTGATGAGCTGTTATTTACACATTTACAAAAATTACTGCTTGTTGATAGAAGAATCTTTGAAAGTAAGGGGAGAAATTGCACTTACCTTCCAAGTGCAAAATCATAATGACCTTTGTATGTGTGTGTACATATATATATATATATATATATATATATATATATATATATATATACATATATATGCATATATATGTATATATATATATATATTTATATATATATATATATATATATATATATATATATGTATATATATATATATATATATATATATATATATACATACATATATATATATATATATATATATATATATATATATATATATATATATATATATATATATATATATATATATGCGTGAGTGTGTGCGTGTGTGTATATATACATACATGTGTGTGCGGGTGTGTGTGTGTGTGTATATACAGTGAACTCCTGAAAGGAAGTATTATAAAAAGCATAAATTCCTCGTAACTATTACTATTACATTTCTGAGTCTCAATACATCTCTATTCTACCTACGATAATAGACAAAGAATATTCATTCCACGAAGACCCTTCTCAATTTCACAGTCTCCTGCTCTTCTGATTTCTGTTTTTCCCTTCTGTTGTCAATCTCCTCTTTCACACTTGATTCATTATCGTCAAAGGAAGGATTTTGATTTCCATTGCCCTCCTATATCTCTTTTCAGTAGCAAATTGTGCTAGTTGTTACTCTTAATATGCATTCAATTCAGTTGGAATGCGGTTCCTTAATGGTATAATTCTTTCGGCAAAAGTCATCCCGTGTTGCGGAATATTGTATTAAATTTGTACTATCATTATCACCATAATTAATTACACAATATTTTTAATCATGATAGATAAATATTAACAATTGAAGGATTCCTTTCATATACTTGTATCACATGACACTGTAAAGTTAAAGAAAAAGTAAGACAATACTTATTGCCTGATATCCGGTGAGTGCTGTGATTTTATTTTTACCTTAATCCTTTAGTTAAGAATAGGAAAACATAATTTCAGTTTTGCTGGCCTGATTGGCTATAGATCTTTGTCACCTTAGATATCTATTAGCTCTAGAATATATATATATATATATATATATATATATATATATATATATATATATATATATATATATATATATATATATATATATATATATATATATATATATATACATTCCGCACTCACAAATGGTAAATTATTTTTGGCCTGCTTTCATTTTTTCCTTCCCAGTAAATATAAACGTTGACATAATAACAAAATATGAAAAAGAGAGAGAGAGAGAGAGAGAGAGAGAGAGAGAGAGAGAGAGAGAGAGAGAGAGAGAGAAAGAGAGAGATAGAGAGAGAGAGAGAGAGAGAGAGAGAGAGAGAGAGAGAGAGAGAGAGAGAAAGAGAGAGAGAGAGAGAGAGAGAGAGAGAGAGAGAGAGAGAGAGAGAGAGAGAGAGAGAGGTGGGGTGTCGTGGGGTGCTGTTGAATGCTAAATGCTGAATGTAGTTTTTCCAAATCACCGTATCTTTTTATATTATTCATTCTCTTCTTAGAAGAATTTTAGCATAATCAAATTCAGGAAACAATGTGCAATGTGATTTCCTTCATCATTATTCATTATCTTAATCTGATCGATATATAAGCATTTGGTGGTAATAGGTAATCAATATGAAAAAAAGTCCATAAGTAAATTATAAAGATAAGTCTTTTTAACAAACCATAAGTTGTAAGTTTGGCAAAGGTTCTTCACCGTCAGTGTCCAAGAGGATAACTGAGTAAATAGTGTTACTATCAATGTAGTTTGGAATTTCAACATCCAACTAAAATACCGTTCCCTTGCATAGGGGCTATAGGACAGTCATACTAAGGTTTGACCTTGAAGTAATAGCAACACAAATGTTATTGTTCAATTATACATTAATCTGTCATAATAAATAACACAATAAAAGTCTAGTAATCTACGTGCCCCCTTTATTCATTAAAAATTGCTTTGTTTGTAGGGAAAATTGTGAGCGATATGAAAAGGGGAAAATACCACTTCCACAAAGCTGCCCATCCGAGAAGCACTTATCCAGTCAATAATGATTTTACTATATTTTTATTATTTATATAACTTCAAAATCTAACTCTGGAAAAAAAAATCGAGGTAAAATGAACATGGAGAAATTTGGATTTTGTCAGGAGGATATTGATGACTCTTGACGTATTGTATCTAAAAGAGAAAAAGTAGCAAAAAATCTGAATGTTGCAAGCAAAGATAGAAAGAGTGAATTAGTGTTTATTCAAGGAGATACAGGTCACATATCACGTAAAGAGAAATATATTAATAAGAAGGAAATAAAATCAAGCAGCAAAAAATCTCACTTCAAGAAAAAGATTGCACATGGAGGAGCTCGGGTAGATCTAAGGAAGAATTTAATTTCAAATTGGACTTTTTATTCTCTAAAAAAGTAGTGACAGAAAATAAACAAAAAAGAAGAAAAAGGCTTACCAGGTTATGTGTAGATTTTGTGAACTTAATAAAAGTATGCTTGATATTTGTGAAAAAGCGTAATAATGATGAATGGGCACTGGAAGTTAAAGGGAGAATTTCTTGTGTGAATGAATGATCATGCTGCAGATGCTGTCTATCATCAAGTTTGTAGTTCTAATTTTCGGACAGATAGAGGTATTCCACATCAATACGACGGGGATTCATAGGTACCAAAATGCAATTTTTCTGGCGTGAATAAGACACAAGACAACAATAAAAGTGGTTGACCCTTAAATATGGATCACGAGTAAGTTTTCTAGTATATGATAAACCATTTAAAAGAAAATGATGATGAGCAAATTACAGTTATTGACATAGTTTCGCTAATGGAAGAGAAACTAAGTGATTTCTTGTGTGAAGCATTTACTACAAAGACTTGACTGGTCATTTTGGAGATGATATAGTTTTTACAGAGGTAGATGAATTAGCCAGTGTTGTTACTTTTAGATCAAAGGCATCAAATATTCTCCAAAATTACTTTACTAGATCTCAATCGAATGTTATAGAAGAAAAAATAATTATTATAGAAACTGTTGGAAAAATCTTACTTACTGATATCACACAATGTGACAGTTCAAGGTTTTATGCTTCAACTGGTAATATAAGGTGGCCTGAACATTATCTGTTAGAAAATATGATTAAAACTAAAAATAGTGATTTAACCATTGCTTCTATTGGGCAAGAATTATGCAAACAGTAGGGCCTAAAGTTATTGTAGCTCCTCTTCAAATTGGGCTTGGAATACAAAGGCATCGACCATTTGGATCTAAATTTTCAATCAATTCCTTGCATAGCCATGGATTCTGCTCTTCATGTACAGAAGCTCAAAGCTTAGAAAGAAGTGCAGCTTTTTATCTAGGAACTGATATTGAAGGAATTGGTAAAAAATTTATTCAACATGTTACAAATAATGTTGATCATAACATTCGAATAATCGATGGTCTCACTACATTTCATGGAATGGATATTATAGCAACTATAACACCAAAAGCAAGTGTTACAAGAGCAGTTCCAAATAAAAAATGCATGCCCGAAAATATTATGCCGAAAGATAAAATAATCATATATTTATTTCTTTTAAAAAATCAGCATTTTTGAAATATGAACCTTTACAACAATTTCTACTCATTGATGCAACAAGCAGTTTTGATATTCTTTGGAAATCTGCATGGATGTCGAAACCAAAGCAACCCTTGTGGAATGGCTTTATGCAATTGATACACAAAGGTGGACAGCCAGGACAAAGTTTAATTGTATTTATGCCTATAATTGATATGGAATACACTGATGAATCATGTATATTGCCAACTATGCATTCTATCAGAACCCCAATACTTACTTTTGATCATCCTCTGTATTGGAAAGGAATTGACATTCAACAAAATGAAAATGATGGAAGTCTTTTGAAAGAGATAGTTTTTAAACTTAGTGGATTTTATATAGAAATGTCTTTTCTTGGATCCAAAGGGCACTTGATGACATCATCTGGTCTGTAAAAAATGTTAGAAACTTTTCGTGCTGAGAACATAGTTCCAGAGATGCTGAATAGAATAGCTATTTCCGTGGTCATCTTGTAGTAGTTGCAGCTCTCTAAGTAATTATGATATCAGAAATATATGATTGTCCTCTTATTACTGATATGAAAAAAATTAGTAGCCATCAATCAGATATTTTTGACCTACCTGATCAAGTTGAATCACAGCAAATCTTTGGTATGTTTAACAGGAAAATTGCAGGCAAAGTAAATGTTGAAAAATTTACACGAAATGAAACTGTTCAGAAAATAATGAACAAAAACGTAGAACAATATAAGATGAACTTGTCAAACTCAAGGACTGCTAATTTATGGTTCCAATACATAGACATGGTAGGAATATTGTGAAAATTCATTACACCTGAAAGAAAGGGAAACTTTACCTTTCATCTAAAATCTGTCAGTGAAATGCTACCATTTTTTTCTTCGTCCGTTTTTTTACACAAAGTCTACTCATAAATATCTTCAGAAAATGTCAAAACTTGAAGAAACTCATTCTATCATGAATACAAACTTTCAGCAAGGCTATCATGTAGTTCGGATAAGTGAAACCTTTTGGGCTGTACTTTCAACTGATCTTATTATTTGTTTGTAGTTTTCAAATGTTAATATGTCTTTGCCAAGAAAATAAGCTATAATTAATTAATGTGAGTGAAAAATTGAGTCTGTGACGTGCTGAAAATATAATGAACACCCTTTGTGAAAAAGTGACTAAGGATTTTCCTATATTTTTGATATTTTGAATTTGAATATTTGTATATCACAAAAAAAATTGCAATTACTTTGAAGTGGACATTTTTTTTTTGGGGGGGGGGGGTCGGGGGTGGGTTGGGGGTGGGGGGGTGTGGGGGGGGTCGGGGGGGGGGGCTAGGATGAATGGCCTACTACCCATTTCACATGAACATTGCTCCAGCTGTAGGAGGTGGGTGATGAATCCTTCAACAAGTACTTAGCTGTGGTCATCATAGTTGCAATTTATTTACATTCATCATATATATATATATATATATATATATATATATATATATATATATATATATATATATATATATATATATATATATATATATATATATATACATATATATATATATATAAATAAATAAATAAATATATATATATATATATATATATATATATATATATATATATATATATATATATATTATATATAATATATATATATATATATTTATATATAAATACACACACACACATATATATATAATATATATATATATATATATATATATATATATCTATATATATAGATATATATATATATATATATATATATGAATATATATATATATATATATATATATATATATATATATATATATATATACATATACGTATATACATATATATATATATATATATATATATATATATATATATATATATATATATATATATATATATGTATATATATATATATATATATACATATATATATACATATATATATATATATATATATATATATATATATATATATTATATATATATATATACATATTAAGAATTTAGATGGTGAAAATATAGAAATTACTATTAATGGAGAATACCTCAACAAATTAAGATTTGTTGATGAATTATTTTTCTTTACTGAATTATGGGAGGAATTACCAAAGATGATAGAAGATTTGAATTGAGAAAGCAAAAGTGTTGGACTGAAAATTAACCTTAGTAAAGCTAAAATAATGTTCAATGAGAAGACAGAGAGAAAACAAATACGGGCTATGGACGAGCCTCTAGAGATTGTTGATGACAGACAGTAATTGTTTATCCAGGACACGAGACCAAAATTATACGAAGGATCAACTTGGGATGGAGAGAATTTAGTAAACAAAATGAGATTTTAAAAGTGAAATGATAATTTCTCTAAAAAGATGAGTATTTAATGAGATATCCTACGAGTATTAACTTATCCATCAGAAACTTGGATCCTTACTAAAGCCTTAGAACAGCGTTTCTTAACATTTTTCGGCCATAGCACCCCTTTTGGTCAGGCCTAAGTAATCCAGCACCGCTTGCCATTGTTTATCACCTAATTATTACAATGATAAAGCAAAGACAAGTGCAGTACATCTTGCTTATATATTTGCTTCATTCTCTGAAACAAAAACATTCATTATGGTAATTGCAATGACAAAAATGATAAAAAAAAAGGGGAAAAAGATTGATAAATTCAATAAAAAAATACTTTTCAATGCGATTTTTTGTTGTTGCTTATGTACGACTATTATTATTATTATATTATTATTATTATTATTATTATTATTATTATTATTATTATTATTATTATTATTATTATTATTATTATTATTAACTAAGCAAAATACCAAGTTGGAAAAGTCAGATGCACAAGCCTAAAGGCTCTAACACGATAAAATAGCCTATTGAAGAAATGAAATAACCAAATAAGTGACTTATAATGAAGAAATTAGCTATTAAAATATTCCAAGAACACTAACAATATCAAAATAGATTTTCCATATATAAACTATTAAAACTGACTTATGTTAGCCTGTTCAACATAAATATTCTACCGAATCAACTACCTGATTGTAGGTAGTAGCTTGGCCAGGAAAACAGCCTCCCGTTGAGATACCTCCGCTAGAGAGTTATGGGGTCCTTTGACTGGCCAGACAGTACAACATTAGATCCTTCTCTCTGGTTATGGTTCATTTTCCCATAGCCTACGCATACACTGAATAATCTGGCATACTCTTTACAGATTCTCATACTCCTGACAACACAGAGATTACCAAACAATTCTTCTTCACACTGTAATTGTTCAGTGGCTACTTTCCTCTTGGTAAGGGTAGAAGAAACTTTTTAGCTATGGTAAGCAGCTCTTCTAGAGGATGATATTCCAGTATCTAACCAATGTTCTTTAGTCTTTGATAGTGCCATAGCCTCTGTACAATGGTGTTCCACTGTCCTGGGTTAGAGTTCTCTTGCTTGAGGGTACACTTGGGAAAACTTTTATCTAATTTCCCTTCCTCTGGATTTCTCAAAGTTTTGATAGTTTATATAGGAAATATATATTTTGATTCTGTTACTGACCTCAAATTATTTTATTTTTCCTTGTTACCTTTCTTCACTGGGCTGTTTTTCTTGTTGGGGCCCCTGAGCTTATAGCATCCTGCTTTTCCAACTAGAGTTGTAGCTTTGTATGGAATAATAATAATCAACGAGATCATTCCACATATTAGTCAAAACTGGAATAAAACTTCTAAAATACTGTGTAGTATTGAGCCTCCTCATGGAAAAAGCATAGCAATTTGAATTAACTGGATACCTGGTATAACCAACAGGATGATACTGTAGGGAAGATCTGTATGTGAAGGATGGTCAGAATTATGAAATTTTTTATGCAACATGGATACTGAACTAATTGAACGTCGGTGTCAGAGATTAATATCTAGATCAGGAATAACAAATTTGGTAGACCATAAATTCCTGTCCAAGAGATTAAGATTAGGACTAGTAGGTGAAGATCAGACAGGAAATAATACAGGAAACAAGGTAAAATTAAAACAATTCTTCGGAATATATTGACAACCATATATATATATATATATATATATATATATATATATATATATATATATATATATATATATATATATATATATAATATAATATATATATATATATATATATATATATATATATATATATATATAAATACACAAATACATATATATATATATATATATATATATATGTATATATATATATATATGCATATATATATATATATATATATATATATATATATATATATATATATATATAGATAGATATATATGTATTTGAGTATTTATGTATTTATATATATGTATATATATATATATATATATATATATATATATAGATACTTATATATATATATATATATATATATAAATAAGTATCTATCTATCTATCTATATATATATATATATATATTTATATATATAGATACTTATATATATATATATATATATATATATATATATATATATATATATATATATATATATATATATATATATATAGTGTGATATTTTGTATACCATGTCTCCGTTCTCTGTAATTATGTCACTTTTATATATTTATTCTTTTAGTGGTACTCCTTCTTACCACTAGGTTTGTAACACTTGTTTTCCTGTTTTGACCCTTTTGTATCCTTGCCTGTCTTATATTTTTATTACTTTTCGTCATCCTTGTCGCTCATTTTTGGCTTGTAATATTTTGAGGAGGGCAGAGTCGCTCTCAGGCTACCTTGACGACAACATATTTTGTATACACGGTTAGGACAATCTTCTTCCTATTGTTAATGTAAGTCAGTGTGCTTTCTTTTATTTTGTGTTTCGTTGTATATTTAATTCAGGTGTTTGTTTAATTGTTTGTCTGTGTGTTCGATCATTGCTTCATATATCTGTGGGTTTAACTTGTGAATTGTTTTCTATAAACGTAAATGTCAAGGTAACGCTGGTTGTTTCTATTATTAAACTGTTATATTTTGTGATCTGAGTTTTGCCGTTCCTTCATTGATTGATACTTCTTAAATGTTCTTATTATAAGCTGTAACAGGCTAGGCTAAGGCTTAGTTTATAATAATATACATATATATATATATATATATATATATATATATATATATATAATATATATATATATATATATATGCATTTATTAGAGCGGGTGCTATAAAGTTCCTGGGTTTAAAGGTATCATGAAAGGGAAGCGCTGTTACTTTTACAGGGGAGATAAGACAACAATTTAGAAAATAGGCAAAACAAATGAATCTCTCTCTCTCTCTCTCCCTCTCTCTCTCTCTCTCTCTCTCTCTCTCTCTCTCTCTCTCTCCCTCTCTCTCCTTCTTTTTGCAACACAATGCAGCCCTACCGAATTGGAGCTAAATTTCATTCACTTGAGATATTTTGTTTTCCACTGTGGAAGTCAGTAGCGACCAAAGTCCTTTATTTTTCGTAGACTTTCATGAGCTCTGTGTGCTGGTACATTGTCTTGCCAATAGGAATCGATCAATAAGTATCCTACAACGAAGTCAAGCTGTGTAAGAGAGAGAGAGAGAGAGAGAGAGAGAGAGAGAGAGAGAGAGAGAGAGAGAGAGAGAGAGAGAGAGACCTCACCGTAAAAGTCACAGCTCTACCCTTTCACGATACCCTTAAATTCAGGAACTCTTCCGCAGCCCCTTGTATATATGTACATATATATATATATATATA
>NC_090743.1:89859680-89862180 GCF_036898095.1 Palaemon carinicauda | reverse complement strand
GAGAGACTACCAAAAACAAACAGCAGTTTGACTCGTAACCTTTGAGACCAAGGGAATTGCTAGAAGATAAATTGCCTTGGCTCGATGTCATCTTGTGGGAAACGTCCATCATTCGACTCTCATTGCACGCGTACAAAGAAATTAATCTAGATTCTCCAGCATTGCCATTGCTATATATGTTTTTTACGTGGAACATTGTGGTGTTTGTTGATTTAAGGTTATTCGGATAATTAATCATAGTTTTTCTTGTTTATATGTTATTCTATATAATTAACGGTATTCATATATAAAGGCAACATTCGTTTAATGCCTATGGTAAAGTACGGATTCCAAAGACAATTTTATTTCTAATTGCATCACCTCTATCATGATGAGTAATATTATTTATATTTGCACCTTACATTACATTGTTTATCTTTTGTACTTCATCAAAACTGTCAAGTATATATATATATATATATATATATATATATATATATATATATATATATATATATATATATATATATATATACATATATATATATATATATATATATATATATATATATATATATATATATATATATATATACATATATATATACATATAAATATCACCCACGAAATGCATTTAATACCGAATTCTATCTTGGGAAATACATATCCACTTGGAATTCATTTTATGGTAACAGCTTCTGGCCGGGTCGTGATTCGAACCACCACCTGTACGGCAAGAAACTATGCTTGGCAGGGACCCTACCGACGTGTGCTTGTGATATATGTTCATATATATATACATATATATATATATATATATATATATATATATATATATATATATATATATATATATATATATATATATGTTGTCAATGAACAAATCTGGGAGACAATATATGAAACTTTATATATAATGTTAACATTACTTGACATAGATTTAACCCCTTCCGGAGTACAACAAAACTCATTTACTTTTAACTGAAAAAAAAAAAACCATGGATCATATTTACATTATCCATGTTTAGTAGTTTGAGCTTTGCTGGCTTCTTACTTTTAATTTGAAAGAATCTTGGAGCATAACAAACATTCTGGTTGCGCTACACCCTCACTGCCACTCCTCAAAAACAAACCAAAGAAAAGAAAAAAAAATTTATCCTAGGATTCTTTATCCAAATAACCTTTCATTGGTCTCATCCACTTATAAATACTAATCATCAGTGTATGATTCAGCCGTTTTGTTATTAAATGGTTTTGAATTTACGGTCATCCGTTTAGGTATACTACTGACAAATTTATCCATCTTTCATTTACAATCTGAGAAAATAAAGAGATGGGAGAGTTGAGTGTTATAAGAGAAAGATTTATTTTCTCAACCATATAAAATCATCATTGCCACAATGATTTTCTCATTTAAAATTTTGTTGTTAAGTAGAACGAAAATAGGACTAGAATGCTGGTACCGGAATATCCATTCTATTGAGTGAATAGATATGTGTCCTCCCAAACTCTAACTCAAAGTATTGCCGGTAAAAGTGAGGTCACAATTCCCGTATCTTGCTTTCGTTTGCACCGTGAGAAAATTTATTGGTATTGGCAACCAAACACTTGAAACTTTTAAAGAGGCTAAGTAAAACCAAGTGGGGGGGGGGGGGGCGAGGGGGGGGGGGGTTGCAAGTGGTTAGTATGTCTGGCGTGTGGTGACACGTTTTTTTTTGGGTGGCGTCCGTACTTTCTGGTATCCGATTTAATGCAAATCACGTTCGGGGATTGACGGCCTACTGACGGTACCATGTAGGCAGTACTCCCGATTAACATACTTGTGAAAAATTGTGGAAACTTAGAATTAAGAAGTATTTTGTATATTTATTTGTATATATATACATATATATATATATATATATATATATATATATATATATATATATATATATATATATATATATATATATATTACCCCAGTATAGCGGGTTTAAAATAGATCATTCATGAAAATTTAGACAAATGCCAAACAGCCGTTAACTAGGTTCGTTTAAGTCGCAGGAATTAGGGAGGCGGTTGCTGACCTGTGACCTCATCTCCAAGATTCCTGGGTAGTTTAGGAATCAGTCTAAACTAAATTCTGTCACAAGCCACCGGGCCTGAAGAAAGAGTTCTACCTTGTATGTTGAATGTAAACTGTTGTCATTCTTTTACTTCCCAGGTCAAAGCATGAGGGAGGTTATAAAAGCACTGGGGGATTTGAGTTGGGCAACCTAGATCTGGTTGACCCCCTATCTCCTGGAGGAAGCACTTGATCCCGCTGGGCGCCCAGTACCCCCAAACGACAATCCAGTACGTTGCGAACTCAAGAGTAATATTTGCCTAAGAATTATAATGTGAGACAAGTAACACGAGTGCCCCTCCCTCTTGCTTGTCTTGGATAGAAATCAAAATTGTAACGTTTAGTTAATAAGTCAGATTAACAGTAACTTGCTCTTTGTACCTTTTTCCCCGAGTGTGACTGTAATTCACAATTCCA
>NC_090743.1:89844680-89849680 GCF_036898095.1 Palaemon carinicauda | reverse complement strand
ATACATATACTGTATATATATATATATATATATATATATATATATATATATATATATATATATATATATATATATATATATATACATGTCATCGTACAGAAGTGTGCATAACAACTTTTCCGTAAGAGCACCAATTACCTATCAACGAAAAATAATTGTACTTAATTGTATTAGTGGACCCTTCAAATAGTAAAATCTCGTACTGATACGACTGTTCGTTACAGAATAATTGCAAAAAATCGCACTTGCACTGTCTGTGAAATCCATAGTAGGCTATTTTAATTTTTGGAAGTCTATGACTCATAGAACTCTTCGTTACTAACTAATAAAGTTTTCATAAAGAATATTGGAATATCGTCTTTTCAATGTGATTTAAAGATATTATCATCAAACTTCATTATCAAAAATTATAAAATAAAGAAATCATGAAGGAAAGAGAAACATACAGTATATTATCCTTATTTATGTAGTTTCTAATCACTAAGGGTGCGTCCACACTAGTGACAAAACATGTCGACAACACTGTGTACAACTTTGTAGGCAACAAATTGTTAGACTGTTGACGAAGCATTGTTGTCGAGATGTTGGTAGAGATTTATTGGTGATATGTTGGCAATCCTGGTGTGGACAAGTCGATGTGGTTGGAGATAACCAGACAGACAGTCAGACACACAACACGAGAGAAAATATTGTTCAGTTAATAGAATGTTATCGAGGACACCCATTGCTATGGGATCCGACCCATGCACTATACAAACACCGGTTCTAGAGGGCAGACGCCTGGCGTGAAATAGCTAAAAATATTCAGATGGAGAGAAATGAAGTGGAGAAGAAAATGAAGAGCCTCGTGACACAGTTCGAAGAGAACAGAAAAAAATGTCGAGAAAAGAGGTCTGGTGATGGAGCTGAAGGCGTATATAAGAGTCAGTGGTTCGCGTTCGGCATAGTGTTGGCTTTAATACCCCAACAACAACAACAGCGTTCGGCATCATGCTGTTTCTAGCTGACAAACACAAGCCACCAAAGACCTATGACGCTGGATATCAGGTAAGAAACTGTGCATGTTAGCATATTAGTATTTATTAGTTTCTTTTCTCACATATATTGTACACTAATTTTGTGTCAAAGCAGAACACTTGCAATCGCTACTTTACACGCATTTTAATGTGGTTTCAGAAAATATAACATCATTGTAATTACAGGTATACACAGTGCGTCCTGGCACGCCGACATACTTTTCAAGTCTCTAGAATAAGGTGTGGACCGCTTCACCAAGTTGACGCGTGTTGCCAATATGTTGCCAGACATTGTAGCAGACAAAGTTTCATACATTATTGTCGATATGTGTACCGATGTTGACTATAAGGTTTCCAGCTTTGTTGTTGATATGTTGGTAGACACGATGTTGCTAGTGTGGACGCACTTTTAACCTATACCAGACCGCCAAACCAAGGACAGAAATGATGTAATCGTTGGAAGGGGATTGATAGTGGGGCAAGAGGAAAGTCGAACTTTTATTTCTGAAACATTACAATAGACATCCTGAGCTGGTTCTACAATAGTCTCATCTCCAAATCTTTGCAAGGAAGTGTGGGGGTCGATATGCTAAGTAGGGCTCTACACAGACTTCACGTCAACATCATGAAACTTTCCTTTTATCAATGGACCAATTTAATCCATAACAGTCTGTCCCTGCTATGTAGGTAAATTCTAATGTGGTCTCTTGGCCCCTGAAAGACTACAATATATTTTCGTGTTTAAAAAATAATTGTTCGTTAATATTCTTTTTTATTAGAATAACACCGTTTCCTTAAATTTTCATTTGCAGACTTTTACGTATTATTTCCTTATGAATACTACTTCATTACGATAATAATTTGCAATAAAAATATAATACATTTAGTAAACAAATATCACTTTCAAACTTTCGTATTTTTAAAGACTTTTTTCCTCTCTCATGTGTAGAATTGAAGTATCATATTTTTCATTTACGTATATGTCCTTTCATGTATGAATGCATTAGTAGAAGAGATTCAAGAAAGTTTTTCCTACTTGAATTTTTGAAGAAAACTGATCGAAGGAAGTAAAGTTTGTTGAACAATATTTTCAACTTTTCATTTTTAGTTTTAAAATTGATTATTACCGTAGTTATGCTTTCATATATTTTCAAGCATATATGAATAGATAAAGATTAAATAAAAAGATTAGGTGAAAGTTCTTATAGTTTTATGACTCTAATACAACATCACCATAGTTGTTTTTAGGGTTTAAATCAACATATTGGTTTTAGTCTACATTAATCTCGTTTTTAGGTAAGAGTATTTGCATAATTTCTACAGACATATGCTGTATATAATTCGCTGACTTTTCGAATAGTATTCTATACATTGATTACTTGACTCTCAACCAAAATAGTTTGAACACACGGAAAAGTGTAAACTAAGGTTTTCATACTTTTGGAAAATATGCATTCTTAAACTGATGTAGAAAAGATTGAGAGTATATTTATTGTGCTCGTACGTATATGTGTAATATATATAAAGTTCTTAAAAAAAAAAACTCATGAGGCATATGGCTGTTGATAAAGGTGAAAAGCCCAATACTAGAATATATATATTAGGTAAAATGTGAAATATAAGATGTCTAATGTGACTTCAAGTCTACTCCCCCGATGAAATAGTAATATGTGAAAAATTAAAGTAAATCGTTATAGGAAAATATAAAATGATACTCCTTATGATATAATAACACTAAATACTACATTGAAAAAAAATATTCAGAAAAGACTTTGTCATTCAAAGGTGATAACCCTTAATAAAAGGTCGTCAAGAGAAACACTATTATGAAATACATTTTTATGAACAATCTAGTCATTAAAAGAAACTCTCCAGAGATATATGAATACATTAGTGGCTGAACCTTTTCATTAGGAGGGTAAAAAGTCTAAGTTAATGGTTACTATCTTAGCCAGAGGTCAGTTTTTTCCTCATGTATTTGTATCAGTTTTTATCTTATTTTTTCATGTATTTGTGAATTAGTGTGTAAGTCTTTTCTTCACAAGAATCCATCACTTACGAATTTAATATGAATTTAACAACGGACTGACCTCTTGTTTAGCAGGGGGGAAATTAAATTTCCCCAATGAGAGTGAATGGATTTTCAGGTAAAGAAAAAATAAGCTAGGTCTCTCAACCATGATTCAAGTCAGCTTAGCTAACGAAACTTAAGCTCTGCATCTTAACATTTTTGTTTTCAACAGTTTAATATGCAAAGCAATTCAGAACTATATTCTTTTCGCATTGTACACTCACACATGTTATTACATACATACTACACGTTTTTTTTTATGATATGGATGTATACTTCTACTCATAATCGGCCAACCGACAGACATGGTATGCATTCTTGGAATATTTCCTTTTAATGTGTATTGGGAGTTAAAGGCTTTTACTCTTACAAAAACTTATGGAAAGCAGTGTCTCTATATATGTATAAATCTAATGGCTACCTTCTTTAACCGTGTTATAACTTTATCGATATCCACACATTTACCTATTGCTACAATGATGAATATTAGCCAAATTTACAAGCTGTAGCACGTGAATAGATGACTATGTTGAGATAAAGTTAAAAGGACTTAATCACAATGCTACGAAGACAGATATAAGCATTAGTTCAACTTCATCTTACAAATACCTACGAAATTAAGATGAACTTCATTGACGCTGAGTAGATCTATATGGAAGATTACATCACATTCTACTAATGTTTATTTCTTTAGAAAGGTGAATATGCACATCGATTTAGTTGTGCTTTTATTCACAACTCTGACATCTAATGTGGCAGATATTTGCAATATTTCGTAAATATTTTATATCTTAATGGAAGGATGGAACTATGTTACAGATAGGGGAAAAAAGGGTAATTCGGTATGAGTTCGAGCTGGCTAGTATTTATACATATCTAGGTGAATGGAAGAAAAGGACTGCTAAAAAAGAATTTATTATCCATTTTGTAACTTAAAATAAGGATTAATTTTTCATGAAACAATTGAAAGATGCATAAATTAATTGAAAAATAAATAGTATAGGCTAAAAATAACATACAATAACGGTGGTAGGACAAATGCGTACTGGCATTTGCGTCCCGGACAATTGTGTCCCGGACAATTGCGTCCCCGGGCTTTTTCGTCCTGGAAATTTGCGTACCTACAACTTGTTTTTAGTGACCAGGTAATATTTGTTAAGAGATACGGAAGTAACTCTGTGTCTTTGTATGTCTGTATGCATGTATATATGTATGTACGGAAGTAACTCTGTCTCTTTGTATGTATGTATGTTTGTATGTATGTATGTATGTATGTATGTATGTATGCTATCGCTCGATTACAGAACTACTAATTACTGTAAATAAGATATATGGCATAAAACCACTGAGGTACAGAACTTAAAATTACTGTACTTATACATGACTTTACTTTTGTATTTACGTAGACCTTTAGAAAGCAATTCCTGATTTCTCTAGAAGCAGAAGAGACTTTTTATGCACGGCAGTTCAACCTCAGTTGTTGGAGTGGGCATAGGATTCAACCAACTCTCTCAATTTCATCGTGGAATGTTCATGATCGAACAGCTGATGACTTGCCGAGGTCCAATAATAGTTTAGAAGGGTGACATAACACAATTCAGAATTATATAACATGTCATCACCCCTCCATTTGGAAACTAATTGACGCCCTAATGAAAGAAGAAGCTGTGGCGGAGAAAAAGGAAAGTAGACTATCTTGTCCGGGGACGCAATTGTCTGGGATACAACTGTCCGGGACGCAAATGTCCAGTACGGAAATGTCCTAGAACCTATAATAACATAACGTATGTACTATATACAATCATTAAGTCTTGAAGGTTCATCATATAAATTTTGTACAGATACATTGACCATTCAAAAAGTGTGCTTATGATGTTTCTAGACACTATGAATTTACCACTTGCATTCTCCCT
>NC_090743.1:89817180-89834680 GCF_036898095.1 Palaemon carinicauda | reverse complement strand
ATTGTTGTCGTGGATTTGGCTATTTATGTTCGAGCCTCACAAGTGCTAGGCTTCCTAGCCTAGGCACCTACACACTTCATGCATGATATAACCTTCCTGGTAAGGTTTTATTGAAGCTCAGGCAATATTCTATACAATTAAGATATTACTGCATAAATTTTCCTCTTCCAAGATCGTATACAAGAGAGTTTCGGTGAATGATTCTCTATTCTCCTAGACTTACTAGCCTAGGGGCTTTAGTATACTTTCATACATGTCCCCAATTGCTCTTGTATTGTCTTCTAAGGTGAGGTTGATGCCTCCTAACCTAAGTCGATACCAATCTTTTGGCGAGATTTAAGAGCAATTCCCCTCCCCTCTGATAAGCCTAGGCTACCCTCAGTTAGCTTTGCTGTGAACTGAGTTGTAGCAAAGTTTACTGGGGTGTTTTGTTTCTTTCTCTTAACCACTGAGTCGGTTGTTGAGTTGAGAACGGGACATCAGAGTAAAGTCTGTGTTAGGCATCTTACTGTCTCAGTGAAATGATTTCCCAAGACAGGTTAGGTTGTCTATACAGGAGGCTAGGCCTCCCTAGACCATACGTGGAGGTTTTTATTTTACAATTCCTCCTTCCTCGGTCTAGCAGACAGTGATGTGCTAGTGGATCTTAGACCGAAGAAATTATTTCTTCATTTTCTAAGATACCTGGTACGAGATTCTGTTCTCTTGCGAGATTGTGTCCTATGGCAGCTTTCTCACTTGACTAACCTAACCGGGGGAATTGATTTCCCCTACTTGAGGTTACCTTATGAGATTAGAATCCTTTAAGTTGGGGAATGCCTTCGGGTATTACCTTACTTATAGGACTTTTCCCCCTTCCCGGCTGTCTCTTTTGTGTTGAATGAACCATCACCCTCCCTGGCCGTCATTCTACATTTGACCCTAAAGGTAATCCATAGAACTGGCCTGAGGTTCCCTGTCTCCTGCCGGCAGGTACCCTCATAATCATTAGAGTGTTCTTCAGTCCTCCCTTGGACTGCCTTCCATAGCAAATATGGATGGGATATGGTTGGGTGGAAGCCCGAATATAAATCCCCCTTCCACTTGAACCCTCTTTCGGGATGTAGGCCAGCAAGGCTGAGCCTTTGCCTTCCTCCATCCTCTCTCTTTTTCTCTACCTTTCCTTATACTGGGCCGGCCGCCGGCAGCTTATAGCTGTCGGCAGTCATGTTGGTAGTCTGTCGGCCGGCAGTTACTCTTCGGCCACTTGCCAGGGGTGTCGCTGAGCGATCACCCAACGACAATAAGCATACTATGACCAGTGGCCAGCAACTAAGTTGTCGGCCGGCAGTCGGCCACCCAAAGTATAAATGTGAAGACAGTAACTGCCTTCAATAGCCCAGAATAGGCCGGCATATGTCGGCAAGGCCGGCATATGACGGCAGGCCCGGCATGTGCCGGTAGGCCCGGCAGGTCTGGCGGCATACCTCCGCCAGTCAGTGCTGTAGCCCAAAAAGTTTTTTCCAACCTACAAGGTGATTCATGGGCAGCCTATTGTGAGACCATCACATATAAGAGAATGATCCTCTCTACCACTTACTGGTTATCAACCATTAATTTACCCCCAATATTGAACCTGGGATATTAAGAATTTATTGTTCAATATTGGAGGAGGTCATACCAACGGGATGGACAGGAAACACAAGTACGTGTCTTTCCTATTTTCTAGCTTACTCTATCTAAGCTAATATTTAAAAAAAAAGAAAAAATAAGAAAAAAAAATATGTATGCAGAAATCTGAGAATTTCACCGAATACTTATATGCTTTCTTTATTTAGTGCGGGAACTGCTTTTGCAGGGTCCGTAGCAAGAACTTCTACGGCCATGACGTGTGCAGGGCCCATGCTCGCTGCTCAGTCACCAAGGGGGCTCTCAAATACTGGGACCCACAGGTATGTACCGTTTTTGACAAACTGGTGAAAGAGGCTTTTGATGATCAAAAGTCTACTGAGTCAAAGGATACAGCAAGGGACACACTGCGAAAATGGGTCAGGGGTTTTCAGACGAACACCTCTGGCCCATACCTTCTTAATGAGAGGATTAGGGACTGTCTTTTCCCTAGGGCATCTGCGGATGCAATCATTCCCCAGGCTCAACCTGAGATTCCCCTAGTACAGATTCCGATGGAATCTGTTGTTTCGAACGCCTTGAAGGGCCTCCAATTAGATGACAACATGTCGGTCGTCTCAGAGGAGACTGAGAACAATCTCCTACTCTAAGAACTGGAGCAGGAGGATGACGTACCTCCTGAGGCTGAAGTCGATAAGACCGAAACGATTTCGGTATCATCTGCCACGGTGATTGAGGCGTTAGATTCCATCCCGAGTACGTTGCACTCGCTGCTGTCTATAGTGCAGGACATTCAGAAGAAATCGTCCGAGAAAGAAGTTTCTCTTCGGATGGATATGCATCAGCTGGTTGCAACACGTTTACCCCCGAAGAAGCTAAATGTCAAGGATCTCCCTGATTTCTCTGACGTTAACCCTTGGAGATATGCAGCGCATATGCCAATGTCAGGAGGGAAGATCTTCCTCTTGGAGAAACTGGGCACTGTCCCAGTAGTGGAAATTGAGTTTTGGCCCAGCAAAGGGCCTACCCGGACTGCTATGTCCGTCTAAGGACGGAACCTACATCCAAGGAGGAAACAGAGCCGAAGGAGACGATTGTCCTCGAACTCTCTAAGGCTCAGACCTTATATACAACCACCTTGAAAGAGAGGGCCTTTACTAGTTCCAAGGTGCTGGCTCTCAGCAAAAAGCACCCGTCCCTTATTGCTGACCCCAAACGTGCCTTCCCCTTTATGGACAAAGGGTTTAAGGCAGTTGAAGCAGGGAAACCTTGCCCTACACTTGAGGAGTGTAGACCCTTTTCCCTTGCTTTTCCATCGGATGATAAAGACTTGAAGGATGTTCATAACACCTTCACAGTTGGGAAGCTGGAGGCAGATATTGCTGGACGACAGTTCGGCAAAGACCTCCCGAAGCTGTCAGAGTCTCTCCTGCGCAGGGAACAAGAAACTAAAGAACGTTTTGCTGCTTCCATGTTTCTGCAGACTGGCTTAGAGACTATGGCAAGCATCCCGGAAACCCCAGATATGTACATGGTCTTCGCCAAATCTCATTTGGCGACAGTCACCAAGGACTTGTACAACTTTATCAAACCCCGAAGGACTTGTAGAAAGTTTGTGTTCGCCTCGGCTGCGGTGAGACACGAACCAAGGAAGCTCATAGCCTCCAATATCTGGGGAAGACCTCTTCGCAAGTGAATTGGTCAAAGAGGTCGTGGACAAAGCCGCTACGGAGAACAGGAATCTCCTCTCCAAGTGAGGCTTGTCCTCAAAAACAGCCTAGAAAACAGCAACAGCTTCCCGTGGCCACGGTGCCCCGGACGGTGGAACAACCAACCACCACCTTCCAACTGGTGCCCCAAATGCTGGCGGCCCAATCACCGGTGTTCACCCCAGTCTTTGAAAACCAATCGACGACTTTTAGGCCAAAGTCTCGAGTTTCCTATCGAGG
Organism: Palaemon carinicauda; assembly: GCF_036898095.1. Classification (NCBI taxonomy): domain Eukaryota; kingdom Metazoa; phylum Arthropoda; class Malacostraca; order Decapoda; family Palaemonidae; genus Palaemon; species Palaemon carinicauda. The sequence goes on along the minus strand of NC_090743.1, from coordinate 89,831,123 downwards.
ATCCTCTAGACGCCCCTTCAGAGGTAGGGTTAACAAGGGTGGACGTGGCCAAGGAGGCAAGTCCTCCAACCAGCACTCCAAGTGAGATGCTACAGGTAGGAGGGACACTTCTCCTCTTCCGGGATCGTTGGACCTTCGATCCCTGGGCCCACAGCCTAATCAAGAATGGACTAGGGTGGAGTTGGAGCTCAATTCTTCCAGCACTCAACCCCCATTCTGGAAGAATATGTTCAGGAACTCCTGAACAAAAGAGTTATACGGAAGGCAAAGTCCATCAGATTCCAAGGAAGGCTATTTTGTGTTCCGAAGAAGGATTCGGAAAAGCTCAAAGTCATTCTGGATTTATCACCACTCAACAAGTTCATAGTGAACCACAAATTCAGAATGCTGACGCTTCAACACATAAGGACCCTTTTACACAAACGGGCATACACAGTCTCCATAGACATGACGGATGCTTACTGGCATGTTTCAATCAACCATCAAGTTTCCCCCTACCTAGGGTTCAAACTACAGAAAAGAAAGTATGTTTTCAGAGCCATGCCCTTCGGTCAAAACATAGCCCCAAGGGTATTCACCAAACTTGCGAATGCAGTCATTCATCAACTACGCCTAAAGGGAATCCAGGTAGCACCCTACCTGGACAACTGGCAGGTGTGGGTAGTATCCGAGGAAGAGTGCAGGCAAGCCTCCAAGCAAGTGATCCAGTTCCTGGAACACCTAGGATTCAAGATCAACTTGGAAAGGTCTCGTCTATCTCCAGCTCAAAAGTTCTAGTGGCTGGGCGTCCACTGGGATTTACAGTCACACTGCCTTTCCATTCCCTCAAAGAAGAGGAAAGAGATAGCAGGATCTGTCAAGATACTTCTTCAACCCGACAGGATATCAAGAAGGCAACAGGAGAGATTGTTGGGGTCCCTCCAGTTTGCCTCAGTGACAGATTCAATATTGAAAGCACAATTAAAAGATGCATCAGGAGTTTGGAGAAACTACGCATCAAACGATCGAAGAGATCTACAAAGACCGATTCCAAATCATCTGCGATCCCTACTCAAACCATGGTCAGAAGTCAAGAACCTGAAGAGCAAGGCATCTCTGAAACCACCTCCACCGGCAGTCATCGTTCATTCGGACGCCTCAAAAGAGGGGTGGGGAGGTCACTCTCATCATCGGAAAGTCCAGGAACCTGGTCTCCCTTCCTCAAAACCTTCCACATCAATTTTTTGGAAGCCATGGCGGTTCTTCTCTCTCTGAAGAAACTGGAACTTCGCTGCTCAATCCACATCCGTCTGGTCCTAGACAGCGAAGTTGTAATGAGATGCCTAAATTGACAAGGCTCGAGATCGCCTCACATAACTCAAGGGATACTGGCTGTTACGATCCTCGTGGGGATCGAACCAGGTTCTGTTGAATTGATTAATGAAATGGGGACTTTTCAACTAAAAAAAACAATCAAACAAAAGGAAATATAGAAAGAAAACTCGCAAAAGAAAACATAATTTTATTTACAACTAGTCAAAGGTAATTGTTTCTTGATTGAGTACTTAGGAAGCACTGAACTAAACAAAGAAAATCATTTGATTAAACTACACTCCAGCAAATAGGGGAACAGTCAAGATAGTAGATAAATAATACACAAAAAAAACTACTCTTCACAGCAGCTCTCGACGGTTGACAGGAACATAGATATTTCAGGTCCAGGCGTTTCGTGGTCGGTAATGAGGGCGGGGGGCAACTTGTTCTGACATCTCGGACAAAGCTGGTTACGTCTGCATTCTGGTCCTTACGTCTTCTCTTCTTCCCTGAGCTTGTTCTCCCTCTCTCTCTCTCTTTCTTGTCCTTACTCCTGTTCTGTCTTTCGTACTCTCCTTTCTCTCGTTCGCGTGGAAGTTTATATATCCCTGTATGGGAGGGGTTAACTATTGACAGTTCCATATAAGGGAATTTTCTCGTTTCTTCATCCTCATTTGTGTTCCTTAAAACCATGCCGCTGATAACACCTAGACGAACGCTCTGCTGGTGTAATCAAATTCCATAACGTTGACTCCTTGGTCTTCAGACAGGGGATCGTTATGCGTAATGACCGCCGGCCTAGGCACATAATAAATATCTTGACGGTGACCGCTTCAATAAACACTAGCGGGACCTTCCCTCTCTCTCTCTCTCTCTGCTTCTCTAAGAGTAGAAAAATCACATGTTTTAACATTCTTTTCTATATTATTCTATCTACCCATGACACGTCCCCCTAAAAGAAAAAAAAAGGAAAATCTACTGATTTTGTCTTTTTTTTTTTTTAAACGAAATTATCAAAGGAGAAAATCACGTATCCCTAAACTGAGAGACAATTACTTCATTACTCTCGTATCATGTAACTAAAACCAAAACACACTCTTACGTGTTGATAGAAGAAAAAAAAAAAGAAAGAAAACAAACGTCCATATCATTCTGAAAAGTCTCTAGAAAGACTGTCGGCTATTACATTATTCTTTCCCTTTATATGAACTATCTTGAAATCATAATCTTGTAATTCTAAACTCCAACGCATGAGACGTTTATTCTTATTCTTAAACCTATCTAAGTAAACTAATGGATTGTGATCAGTATACACAGTTAAAACATGACCACTACTTACATAAATCTCAAAATGTTGCAAGGTTGATACTAAACTAAACAATTCTTTCTCAATAGTTAAATAATTCTGCTGTGTTTTATTTAACTTCTTCTAATAATATTCTAGAGGGTGCTTGGTCCCGTTCACTTCTTGCAACAGTACTCCTCCTATTCCAATATCACTTGCATCTATCACTAAATTAAATTCGTTACTAAAATCGGGCAACATTAGTACGGGCTCGTGAATCATTATGGCCTTTAACTTATTGAAAGCTTCGATACATTCATTATCAAATACAAAACTTCGTCCTTTCTTGAAAAGATTAGTTATTGGAGCACTTATTTCTGAAAAATTAGGAACAAATCGGCGGAAATATGAAATCATTCCGATGAATCTCATTGCCTGTTTTTTACTGGTAGGAATTGGGAAGTTGATGATAGCTTCTATGTTCCCATCTTTTGGACAAATCTTACCTAGACCTACTTTATGACCCAAATATGTAATCGAGGTTTTTCCGAATTCACATTTCTTCAGATTTAAAACAAGTTTTGCTTTCTCAAGGACTGCTAATACTTTAGCTAAAATGCGTAAATGTTGCTCCCACCTATCTGAAAATATTACAAGATCATCCAAATACACAACACAGTTATCAATTCCATTTAAAACTCTATTCATTAATCTTTGAAAAGTACTCGCTGCATTCTGTAGACCAAAAGCCATAACTTTGGGTTCATAACTACCGAAAGGTGTTGTGAAAGCAGATATTTTCTGTGCTCGACTACTTAAAGGTACTTGCCAATAACCTTTGGCCAAATCAAGTTTAGAAATAAACTTGGCATATCCTATTTTATCTAAACAATATTCTATCCTGGGGAAAGGAAAATTACTTTGTTTCGAAACACTCTTCACTTTTCTAAAATCAATGCACAGCCTATCTGATCCATCTTCCTTCTTAACAAGAACTATTGGAGAACACCAGTCACTTTCGCTAGGAACAATCAAACCATTGTCTAGCATATACTTAATTTCCAGTCGAACTGAATTTGCTTTTTCTGGGCTTAGGCGATAAGGGCTTTGTCTAAAGGGTTTTGTGTCCTGTAACTCAATATCGTGTTCTAAAAGATTAGTCAAACCCAATTTATCACTAACAGTTTCTGGATAATTTGAAAACACATTGAATAATTTACTTGTTTTTCTTCCTCTAAGCTAGAATTAAACAACGTGAAATTATTAAGAACATCAGAGTTCTTCTCAAAAGTAATTCCTCTCTGCGACACTGTTACAACTGGCATAGGACGTTCATTATATTTCTTTAGCAAGTTGATGTGCAACCACTTAGCTCTACGCTTACCCGTATCAATTAAGTAATTCAAATTTCCCCTTTTATCTATGATAGGAAATGGACCTTCGAACTTATAAGATAATGAGGGACCTTCTTTCTGGACTAATACTAAGACTTTATCACCCACATGGAAAATTCTGTCTTTAGCTTTAAGATCGTACTTTCTTTTAGTTTCCCCTTCACGGCTGCTCTCATTTTCTTTTGCCAAACGCCATGCTTTCCTTAAATCCTCTTTGTGATCTTCGATATTCTGTATGTAATCCTTTCTACCTTCTTCTTGCATTAACTTACACTTTAAAATTTCTAAAGGTCCTTTGGCGGTGTGACCGAACAACAAATCAAAAGGACTAAATCCCATGGTGTCATTAGGAGTTAATCGTAAAGCCAACAAGACAAAAGGTAACTTTTCTTCCCAATCATGTTCGTAATTATTACACAACTTCTTTAAGCAACTTTTCAACGTTTGATGAAAACGTTCAACAATTCCTTGTGATTCAGGGTGGTAGGGGGTGGAAGTTATAAGTTTAATCCCTAACTCTTTCATTTTATCTCTGAAATACTTTGATACAAAATTACTACCATTATCACTCTGTATAACCCAAGGAAGCCCAAACTTAGAGAAATAGTTCAGCAAGCGTTTAGCTACAGTTTTTGCATTGCAATTTCTTACTGGGATTGCTTCTGGATATCGTGTTAGTCTATCAATGATTGTTAATAGATAGATATTCCCTCCCTTACTTCTGGGCAAAGGGCCTACGATATCAATTACGACATTTTCAAAAGGTTCTCCTACCGATGGAATATTACATAATGGAGCCCTGGGAATTACTTGATTAGGTTTGCCAGCCATTTGACATTCGTGACAACTTAAAACATATCTCTTCACATCACTCTTCATTTTAGGCCAAAAGTACGTTTTACTTATACACTTGAATGTTTTATTTACTCCTAAATGTCCTTGTTCATCATGTGCTAATTTCAAAATTGATTCACGAAGTTTCCTAGGAGTTACTAATTGCTCTATGACCTCCTCTTTGCTACCTGTCTTAGGACGAACATAGCGACACAAAAGTTCGTCTTTTAAACTAAATGTTTCCTTACAAACATTTTCAGGTTCATCATCCAATTCACATTCAAAAATTCTAGTTAGTGTTTCATCATCTTCCCTCTGCATCTTGACTAGTTCATCCTTATTCAATAAGCTAGTTTCTGAAACACTAATCTGTACATCACTTCTTTCGACAACTACATCATCATCTCTGCTCACATCATCAACATTTGTAAAGTCAGTTTCCTCAGCTACACTCATGCTAAGCTCATCATCATTGCCTCTATTACCTACGTTCGAATCCTCAAACAACCTATGGCCGTAGTCAATATCTGAATCTAATCCTGACCTGGTTACTATCATTTCAGGCACTTGAAATTCACTTAAAATAGGATTCACACACTTGGAGGTAGTTAAATCATTACCAACAATAATTTCAACGCCGTCTACGGACAAAGTATCCACGACTGCTAGTTTTACAACTCCTGTTATTAACTGACTTTCCAATTTCATCTTTAACAAAGGACAAACTACACAAGTGTTCGGAAACCCACCTAGCATGACTTTTTCTTTCATGCTGATTATTACATTCCTTGGTACACTCTGTCTCCTAACGAGTGATACGGCCGCTCCCGTATCTCTAAGCAAAACTACTTCCCTTGAATCACCCCCTTTAAGAGAAGAAACTAAACCTTCAGACAAAAATTCACCTTAATGTTTCCTAGTTTCTTTCAAGAGATTATTCCTTCCTGAAGAAAGATTATTAACTAGTGACACAGGCTTCTTCACATTCGTACTTTCTACTGTGCAATTCCTAGCTATATGACCTTTCTCATTACAATTGTAACAATTGACCTCTGAATTACTGTCTGCCCATTGGCTCCTACAGTACCGAGAAATATGACCTTCCTTCCCACATGTGTAACAATAATAATAATAATAATCCCTGTTCCTATTATCGTTATTGTTAGAACTACCTTTACTATATTGTGCCTTACTTGACAAAAGATGGTTTTTCTTTTTACTTCCACTTAAACCATGTGTGAGACTGTACTCATCTGCTAATCTCGTAGCACCGGCAAAAGATGTTTCACGCCTATCTTCTATATATAATTTGATGTCTGGGGATATGTTACCTTTGAAACTTTCTAACAAAACTAAGTTCTTGAGATCTTCAAAATTATCGACTTCAGCAGAAGTCAACCAATCACAAAACGATCTTTCTAACTTCTTTCCGTACTCTACATAAGTACTAGTATCATCTCTTTTCAAACTTCTAAACTTCTTACGGTACGCCTCTGGTACCAATCTGTATGCACTAAGTACGGTTTCTTTTACAGTATCATAATCTTCACTTTCATCCTCAGACAAACAACTATACACAGAATGTGCTTTACCACTTAAAACTGATTGTAAATACAAAGCCCACTGTCTTTTAGGAGCGCCTACTCTGTTCATTAACTTTTCAAAAGACATAAAGTATTTCGTAACATCTTCCTCATCAAATTTCAGTATAAGTTTGAGCACTGCACTCATATCTAAACTATCAGTGTCACTATTTAAAGATGAATTACTCCCTGATCTGCTACCTGACCGACTGTTATGAAGAGTTGGTCTTAAACGAGCCATTTCTAACTCATGCTTACACAGTCTTTAATTTTCTTCTCGCTTCTCTTTCAGCTGCTCTTTCATCTCTCTCTAACACTTCCTGTTCTCTCTTAATAACATAATCACGGAGATCATTGCCATCTAGACCAAGAAGTTTACCTGAATCTATCAAATCTCTAGTAATCGCACTCATTCTGCTTCTTTCTATATTCTCCCTGTTTCAATTGGTTATGTAGTCGAAAATTCTGGCAAAGGTCACCAACTGTTACGATCCTCGTGGGGATCGAACCAGGTTCTGTTGAATTGATTAATGAAATGGGGACTTTTCGACTAAAATAAGCAATCAAACAAAAGGAAATATAGAAAGAAAACTCGCAAAAGAAAACATAATTTTCTTCACAACTAGTCAAAGGTAATTGTTTCTTGATTGAGTAGGCTACTTAGGAAGCACTGAATTAAACAAAGAAAATCATTTGATTAAACTACACTCCAGCAAATAGGGGAACAGTCAAGATAGTAGATAAATAATACACAAAAAAATACTACTCTTCACAGCAGCTCTCGACGGTTGACAGGAACGTAGATATTTCAGGTCCAGGCGTTTCGTGGTCGGTAATGAGAGCGGGGGGCAACTCGTTCTGACATCTCGGACAAAGCTGGTTACATCTGCATTCTGGTCCTTACGTCTTCTCTTCTTCCCTGAGCTTGTTCTCCCTCTCTCTCTCTCTTTCTGTCCTTACTCCTGTTCTGTCTTTCGTACTCTCCTTTCTCTCGTTCGCGTGGAAGTTTATATATTCCTGTATGGGAGGGGTTAACTATTGACAGTTCCATATAAAGAAATTTTCTCGTTTCTTCATCCTCATTTGTGTTCCTTAAAACCATGTTGCTGATAACACCTAGACGAACGCTCTGCTGGTGTAATCAAATTCCATAACGTTGACTCCTTGGTCTTCAGACAGGGGATCGTTATGCCTAATGACCGCCGGCCTAGGCACATACTAAATATCTTGACGGTGACAGCTTCAATAAACACTAGAGGGACCTTCCCTCTCTCTCTCTCTCTGTTTCTCTAAGAGTAGAAAAATCACATGTTTTAACATTTTTTTCTATATTATTCTATCTACCCATGACACTGGCCATCCTTCGTCTAGCGAAGAAGAAGAGATGGCACTTGTCAGCAGTCCACCTTCAAGGGTTATGCAATGTGAAAGCCACGCTCTATCCAGGGTCAACCTAATAGAGTCAGAATGGTCCCTAGACGCAAAATCATTCTCCTTCATATTACGCAAAGTCCCAGGACTGCAGATAGATCTCTTCGCAACGAGCGACAACAAGAAGCTACCCCGGTATGTAGCCCCGTACGAGAATCCTCTAGCGGAAGCGAGAGACCCAATGTCCATAGATTGGAACAGGTGGTCCAAGATCTACCTGTTCCCTCCAACCAACCTTCTGCTGAAAGTCCTCGACAAACTCAGATCCTTTCGAGGGATAGCAGCAATAGTGGCCCACAAGTAGTCCAACAGTGTTTGGTTCCCTTTGATAACGGAACTACGCCTGAAGCTGATCCCGTTGCCGGACCCAGTTCTGACTCAGCAAGTGCATAAATTGACTGTCTCAGCTTCATCAGAGAAAACCCAGAACCTTCATCTCATGATTTTCTCGCCCTAGCGTTCAAGAAACGTTTCGGGATTTCTAGGGACAGTATTAACTTCTTAGAAGAATACAAGTCAAAGTCAATAAGAACACAATATGAGTCTTCCTGGAAGAAATGGGTGGCCTTTGTCAATGCGAAGAAACCTAAGGAAATTTCTACGGATTTCTGCTTGTCCTTCTTCATCCATCTTAATGAACAAGGTTTAGCAGCCAACACGTAAATCTGCCCTAGCCAGACCAATACTATATGCCTTCCAGGTGGACTTTTCTAATGAAATCTTCAACAAGATTCCAAAAGCCTGCGCTAAACTTCGGCCCGCAGCTCCTCCAAAGCCCATTTCATGGTCTTTGGATAAGGTTCTTCACTTAGCATCAACTCTGAACAATGAGGATTGCTCGCTGAAAGACTTGACTCAAAAGGTGATATTCTTATTTGCACCAGCCTCAGGAGCCAGAGTTAGCGAAATAGTGGCCCTCTTAAGGGATGATGGCCACATTCAGTTCACAGACTCTTTCCGGACCTGACGTTTCTTGCCAAGAACGAGCTGCCCACTAAGAGATGGGGTCCCTGGAGAATCTGCCCTCTGAAGGAAGAAGCATCCCTCTGCCCAGTGGAATGCCTAAAGGTCTATCTTTGTAGAACTTCAGACTTTAAGGGAGGTCAGCTTTTCAGGGGAGAGACGTCTGGTTCAACATTATCCTTGAAACAGTTAAGGGCAAAAATCACCTATTTTATACGCAGAGCGGATCCAGAAAGGACACCCGCAGGTCATGATCCGAGAAAAGTTGCCTCATCTCTGAATTTCTTTCAGACGATGTCGTTTGAAAGCCTTCGTGCTTTTACTGGATGGAAGTAATCCAGAGTTTTCTTCAAACACTATGCAAAGCAATTACAGGAAATAAGATTTCATGTGGTGGCGGCAGGCGGGGTTATAAAACCTGCCGCTTGATTACTGCGAAGAACAGTGCACTAATTGGGACTTTTAGTGTAGGGTGTACACGATAGACTCATAAGACATATCATGTTGAGTACTGTGTTTAGTGATTTCACTATAGACTGTTCTCTCTACACAGGTGACATTAAGCATAATAGACTGACACACGTGCCAGGCATACTTATATGCACAGTGTTCCTAGTAACAACAGAATACATCGTGAAATTTTATATTTCCCTTAGAGTGGCTAATGTTTTCGTTTTCAGGTGAAACTTATTTTAATTCTGTTATTACTATTTATGCTTTTATGCAGAATTGTTCTGCATAAGATGTATTGAATACAGCCATGATTTCTATTTTTGTAATAAACAATAGAAGGAATCTTTGCGCCTTTTTCGCCTCAAACATTCTAGATTAAGAATAAAGTCAGACCATCCTTGATTCTTTTAATATTTAAGAAAATATTGGGGAACTAAGGTTAAGACTGTTCCAAGCAAACAGGTAAGAACTGATTGTACTATACTGTTTATTTTACTGAACTAAGGTTTCCTACTTGTATATAAACCTCTCTGTCTCTTTTCAGCCAGACTTGGGAGGTATCAGTAACCTATACAGAGATATACCATCTAAGTACAAACTATCCTTTATATATATGATGACACTTATATACAAACTGCTCGTTAGATTGTTCTTTGAACTCACAATCCTCAGGTTTTTCCCTAGAGTCTACCCAGACTCTTCACTGTAGGGGGCAAGAAGAGCTGACATAGTTTATGATCAGTTAATTGATGTAAAACGGTAACATCAAGTGTCTCTAGGTCTAGAAGACCAAATAGGAAATATTTATCTCAAGATAACGGCACTACTGAAAATCCACAGATACATTAATGCACTGGTAAACTTCCATCAGGACGGCATGGCCTGAGCACAAAAAACGGATTATGAAGCGAAGCGAAAAATCTATTTTTGGGTGAGGTATCCATGTCATCCTGATGGACCCACCCTCTTTTTGACAAAAGGATAATGAATCCCTCCCTATGGTACTGTATCTGGAACACCTGCAAAGCTACGAAGAATGGCTTGGTGGTGCCTAGCGGTGGAGATTCGGCGCACTATTTACAGTACAGTAGGAGTGTCAAGAGCGCTGCCTCTTTAACGACTCTCCTATATTCTTGCCATTTTTTCCCCCTCGAAGTAGAAATGCCATTAGGGGTGTAAATAGCTTGGAGACGTGTCAAGAATACGTCCTCTGACTAGCTCAGTCGGTAGGGTCCCTGCGCTTAAATCTTTTGTTGGCGCGTGACGGATATATTTGCATTCAAACAAGGAAGTTGACCTATATGAAAAAAAAGGCACAATTTTTTTTACAACAATCATCAGGTTCAAAAATCTTTTTAAAAACAAATACTAACTTATTTTCACGAAATAGATAACATTCGGTTAAACACTTAAAAATAGAACCCTTACGAAAAATATCCATTGAGGTGGCATGGTTATTTTTTTTTTTTTTTTTTTTTTTTTTTTTTTTTTTTGCCATATCTTCGGTTTATTAGAAATCCCAACATACTTGCAAAGCTCTCTCAAATTCTTGGACATTTTTTAAACAACGAGTTTCTCATCATAAGACATGGTTAATTGTTACTGGAACTCCCGATATGGGTAAATGGCTACACGGGCATTCATTGTTATAGAAGTATTCAGAAAAATCTATATACATATAATTAATTTGAATATTATATAGAAATGGACGTTATTCGAATTTATTTAAAGATTAAGAGTCATTAGGAGATGATAATTTCACATTGCCTTTTGTTTAGCATCAGAATTAGTATATTATCAATCATATCAGGTTATGGGGCTCTTAGACAAAGGTCACTTTTAGATAACAGCTGATAAAATGTACATAATTTCATCCATAATATTAGAGATAATTCCTTGGGTTTCAGTAAACTATATTGTATATTACCTTACTTGAACAGAGTAGACGGCAACAGTAGACTATAACTTGGACTCCTTTGTAGCTATATTGTATAAATATTATTACTCTGAGTACAATTCCTATTCGATGTAAGATACAATTATCGGATAAAAAGAGAAAAATCCCTTTAATAAATTTTATTACAATAAGTAGAAGGAGGATTATTAAAGCCAAAAATATTTTTACAGTCATAGCGAAATAAAATTACTATGAACTAAGTTAATCGTATTTAATTTTATAACAAAGACCTGACCAGTCTTGGATTATAAAAATACCAACGAGAATTCTTTACAAAGGTAGATTTTTAAGTAGACTATAATCACAAGACTGTAACAATATCTATGAAAATTAAATTTATTCTAACTCCAAAGCCTCTTCAGAATAATAATTATTATTGGCGACATAATCATCTGCAAGATTTTTCAAAATTAGCATTGAGGGGATGTAGAACAGTCATCAATTATTCATCCAAATTCATTATTTCCAAAAACTAAGACAAGGTAATATATCATTAACAGGTTAATTCGTATCTTAAATTTAGAATCGTATTGCAGCTTTATATTTCACTAGTTGAAAACATGATAATAATAGAACTAGAAACGTAAATATTTAAATGTATAGAGATTCTAATTGATTTAAATGTAATTGTACGTGATTTCAAAGATCCCTGTCCGTTCCAGATAATTTTTGGGTTGTTGGTTATGCACCCTCAAATATATTGATGAATTTTCCTTTGCCGTCAAATTCCAAGAGAAGAGGAATTGCTGATTTGCATTTCAAGAGAAGTCGAATTGCAATTTAGAATAGCAGACCAGAAAGAGATTCATGGTTAAAGATATAACCAATAAATCCTTATGCACAGTTTACATGTAGTCCTTTAGAATTATTACATGTGTGTTTTTAAGCGCATTTAGCTAGTTTAATCTTCTAAATATAGGGTGTGTACGATTGCTTGAATTTTCTAACGTTCACTCTTACACATATTCATATATTGAATGTTTTGTTTTGTGTTCACGTTCATTATATTATTTGCCTGCCAATAAGTATTTAGATGGAAAGCTATATCAGTCAATATTCAAACCAAATATATATGAAGCGGATATTCCCCAAACAGTAATGAATTTCTCAAAGTAGCGTACAATGTCTCTTGTTCCAAAGAAAATGAGCGCGTTTAATGCAGTTTACACATCATTAATCTCATTAAGAATGAGATGTAGCTAGATGCTACGATAATTAAATTCATATAAAAAGCAGGTCCAATTATACTTGCGTAATCAGGAGTAATAATTTCCGTTGTGATTTACACCTAACAGTTAATTGTCTTTTTTTTCTCTCTCTCTTTTGAGATAGATCTATGGCAGTTGTACTTTCATATCATAAAACATTTGGTCATAAGCAAACTCAAAGTTCACCAAACTTTCAATTGAGCTCCACAAGGCACTAAAAGAGCTGGAAGACCCAGGTCTACATGGCTTAGGAGTATAAAACTTGAAGTAGGAGATGATGAATGGAGTTTTGATTTAAAAGCAAAGATAAAGACGACTGAGGAAATCTAACCGAAGCTCTAATGACGCAAGGAGCCTCGGTTACTTTTTGCTAGTCATCTCTCGTCTCTAGTTTTAGATCAATATTTCTCCACTCATAATCTACTGCTTCACGCTTCTTAATCCTCAGCCATGCAGGCTTGGATCTTCCAACTCTTCTAGTGCCTTCACGAGCCCAGCTGAAAGTTCAGTGACCTGCTATCTCTTGTGAAGTGTGATGATGATGATGATGACGATATTTTCTTGTATGGAGAAGAAAGAAATTTTATACTTTCCGCATATACTTTATCAACGAATGTCGATATATATATAAAAGGACTGTCATTACTATCCTACACAAATACACTATTTAAGAAACATGTTTTAACATACTCTCTAAGAAAATGATTATCTTATTTCATAATTTTTCCTCTTCAGTTATCTCTTAATTATTCAATGGAATTCTGTGAAAGTGTTCAAACCCTTTTCTACGAAGAAGATATTAATATTACCTTTCACCAATTTATATTCAATATGTCAAAAAATGAATGCAATCAATGATTTTTCCGACATATCAACTATTAACACCTATTACCCCCCCCCCCCAAAAAAAAAAAAAAAAAAAACATAGATAATTAATTTCTGTTAATATGATAATACTGATAATAATAATAATAATAATAATAATAATAATAATAATAATAATAATAATAATAATAATAATAATAATAATAACAATTATTATTATTATTATTATTATTATTATTATTATTATTATTATTATTATTATTATTATTATTATTATTATTACTTGCTAAGCCACAACCCTAGTTAGAAAAGCAGGATGTTATAAGCATCTATAATATAACACTTCAACAGACAGTGATTCCTTATACTACTTTCATATATAAATTGCTCTACCAACTCTATTGTTTTTTTTTTTCTTTTTTATCTGATTACTTGGTGCGATCTGAAAGAGTTTTTAATGAGAAGTTTATTCAAATTTTCACAAAGAATCAAAGTTTGATTTTTGTTCTAACAAATTTTAATTGTGGAGACTGGTTATAAGAATTATAAAAAGTTAGAGTATTGTCTGTGCGGAATTTCATCAGTTTCCTTTCACAAAATCCTAACATTAACATTCCTTACAAACCTAATTTTAATATCTTTATAATTCTCCCAAAAAGATGATTAGTAGAACTCCACCCCCTTCTCCCTTTAGCAATATTTCTATTAATAAATACT
>NC_090743.1:89787180-89812180 GCF_036898095.1 Palaemon carinicauda | reverse complement strand
CAGTAGGGTTAACACCGCGACCCACTGCTACCACAGATCTCTTTTAGTTCCTCTACTTGCTTCGCATAGTGGCGAAAGAACACTCTGGAAGACTTCCAGCCAGTGTATGAACGGAGATGTTCAAAATCCATACAATTAAAGAAATTTAAGAATGAGGCAACTTTCCTCGGATCGTGACTTGCGGGTGTATTGTCAGGATCCGCTCTGCGAATAAAATATGTGATTTTCGCTCTGAGTTGGTTCAGAGATAAATTTGAGCCTGATGTTTCTCCCCTGAATAGTTGACCACCCTTGAAGTCTGAAGTTCTATGAAGATAGACCTTTAGGCATTCTACTGGACATAGAGATGCATCTTCTTTCAGAGGGCAGATCCTCCAGGGACCCCACCTGTTGGTGGGTGACTCATTCTTGGCGAGAAACGTAGGATCCGGAAACAGGTTCAGTTCTTCCCCATCCAGGAACTGAACACGACCTGCCTCTCTCGAGAGGCTACAATCTCACTAACCCTGGCCCCGGACGCGAGTGCAAAATAGGAAAATAACTTTTTGTGTCAAATCCTTTAACGCACACTCTTCAATGCTCAACAGAGAAGCGAAATGAAGAACTTGTCTAAAGACCATGAAATGGGCTTTGGAGGTGCTGAAGGTCTGAGCCTAGCACAGGCTTTCGGGACTTTATTAAAGATCTCGTTACCTAGGTCGACCTGGAAGGCATATAGAATGGGTCTTGTCAAAGCAGACTTACACGCTGAAATCGTGTTCGCTGCCAACCCTTGACCATGGAGGTGGGGAAAAAAGATAAGCAGAAGTCTGTCAAGATCTCCTGCGGAATCTTTGCCTTGACAAAAGGCCACCCATTTTCTCCAAGATGACTCATATTGCCTTCTAGTAGATTTGCATTTATATTCCTCAAGGAAGTCTATACTGGCTTTCGAAATCCCGAAACGCTTTCTCACCGCTAGGGAGAGAAAATCATGAACTGCAGGGTCCGGGTTTTCTGTAATGAAGCGCAGACAGTTGACTTCTGGACTCGCTGGGTCAGAACTGGATCTGGTAGTGGTACAAACTTCAGCTACAGTTCCAATGCCAGGAGGAACCACACGCTGTTCGGCCACTTGTGGGCCACTATTGCCGCTACCCTTTGAAGGATCTCAGTTTGTTGAGGACCCTCAACAGAAGGTTGTGAGGAGGGAACAGATAAATCTTGGACCATCTGTTCCAGTCGAGGGACATCGCGTCCACTGCTTCCGCTAAGGGGTCCTCGTACGGGGCACGTACAGGGGCAACTTCTTGTTGTCTTTCGTCGCAAAGAGGTCTTTCTGCAGTTCTGGGACTGATTCAGAATGAAGGAGAATGATCCTGCGTCTAAGGACCATTCCGACTCTATCGGTGTGAACCTGGATAGAGCGTCCGCTGTCACATTGCGGACTCCTTGAAGGTGAACTGCCGACAGGTACCACTTCTTCTTTTCCGCCAATCGGAAGACGGCCAACATCACCTGGTTGAGAGGTGGTGACCTCGATCCTTGTCGATTCAAGTATCTTACAACTACCTCGCTGTCTATTACCACTTTATGTGGAACGAATGACGCGGGGAGACTTTCTTTAAAGTAAGGAGCACTGCCCTAGCTTCTAGAAAGTTTTATGAGAAAGGTCTTGAATAGCCTGGACCAAGTCCCCTGGACTTTTTTCCGATGAGAGTGACCTCCCCATCCCTCCTTTGAGGCGTCTGAGTGAATCGTCACCGACGGGGGAGGTGGCTGAAGAAGAACCTGACTTCTTTAGATGTCTGGCTTGGGACCAAGGCCTGAGAAGAGTACTTAGCCGAAGCGGCTGGTCTTCTCAGATCTCTTCACGCGTTTGATGCATAACTTCTCCAAACTCCGATTGCATCCTTTAGCTGTGCTCTTAGCACTGGGTCTGTCACCGAAGCAAACTGGAGAGAGCGCAGTACTCTCTCATGCTCGTGTCTTGATATCCTTTCGGAATCTTGAAGTCTCTTGACAGAACCCGCTATCTCCTTCCTTTTCTTCGCCGGGGTGGAGAAACGGTGTGACAAAAGGTCCCAGTGGATCTTAGCCACTGGAACTTTTGAGATGGAGAAAGTCGAGACTTTTTCTGTTGATCTTGAAGCCTAGGTACTCTAGGAACTGGATCACTTGACTGGAAGCTTGCAAGCATTCTGTCTCGGATGCTGCCCACACCAACCAGTCGTCCAGGTAGGCTACTACCTGAATTCCCTTTAGGCGAAATTGTTTGAGAGCTACGCTCGCAAGCTTCGTAAAAATCCTTGGGGCTATGTATAGCCCGAATGGCATGGCTCCGAAGGCGTATAGTCTTCGTTGTAGCCTGAACCCTAGGTAGGGGGAGAGTCGATGGCTAATTGGAATGTGCCAGTAGGTGTCTGACAAGTCTATAGAGACGGAATATGCCCTCTTGGGCAGTAAGGTCCTTATGTGTTGCAGTGTTAGCATTTTGAATTTGCAATTCACTATGAACTTGTTAAGTGGCGACAAGTCCAGAATGACTCTGAGCTTTTCCGAGTCTTTCTGGAACACAAAACAGCCTCCCTTAGAAATTGATGGGCTTCACCCTTTTTCTCCAACCGTTCTTGAACGTACTCCTCCATAACGGGGGTGGAGTGTTGGAAAAAACCGAAGGTACGGGGGTGGAGTGCTGTACCAGCTCCCGCCCAGTCCATTCTTGAGTAGGCTGTGGGCCCAGGGATCGAAGGTCCACCAATCCCGAAATTTCAGAAGTCTCCCTCCTACCGGTATCACCTCACTTGGACTGCCGTCCTGAGGTCTTGCCTTCCTGACCACGACCACCCCTGAATCCCCTTCCCCTTGAGGGGCGTCTAGACGAGCCTCTGGCTGCTCCTCTAGGCTTCGCTCGAAAGGAAGTAGACTGCCCTTCGAACGCTGGGGTGAATGCCGTGGACTGTGTCGACACGGCCTGGGGTACCCACTGAAAGGTGGTCGGGGTTTGTGCCACGATTTGGGGCACTGGGGGCAATGGCAATTGCAGTTGCTGTTGCTGTCTAAGAGGCTTGGCTGGCCGAGACGGTAGCCTAGTCCTCATAGTCTTCCTCTTTGGTTTAGGACCCTCATCCGGGGAAGACTTTCTTTTGATAGCCAGGCCCCACTTCTGGAGAAGGTTTCTATTCTCCGAGGTGGCTTTATCAAAAACTTCTTTGACCAAGTTGGTAGGGAAAAAGGTCTTTTCCCCAAATGTTGGAGGAGATTAGTTTCTTTAGCTCGTGCCTCACCGTAGCCGAGGTAAACACGAACTCCCTACAAGCTCTCCTTGCCTTGACGAAGCCATAAAGGTCCTTCGTCACTGTGGCCAGATGAGGCT
The DNA here is from genome assembly GCF_036898095.1 of Palaemon carinicauda. Taxonomy (NCBI): domain Eukaryota; kingdom Metazoa; phylum Arthropoda; class Malacostraca; order Decapoda; family Palaemonidae; genus Palaemon; species Palaemon carinicauda. Next base: position 89,808,825 of record NC_090743.1, on the reverse strand, counting down.
TGGCCACTACCATGAACATTTCATGGACCTTGGGGTCACTTGCCATCGTCTCGAGAGTAGTCTGAAGAGACATTGAGGCAGTCAGTCTTTCTTTTGTATCGAACTCACTTCGCAAAAGAAAGTCAGACAGCTTAGGGAGGTCCTTGCCGAACTGACGTCCGGCAATATCAGCCTCCAACTTTCCCACTGAGAACGTAAGATGGACGTCCTTCCAGTCTTTGTGGTCCATAGGCAGGGCTAGCGACAAGGGTTTACACTCCTCTAGGGAGGGGCAAGACTTGCCGGCCTCGATTGCTTTTAGTACAGCCAGAAACCCTTTCTGTAAAAGGGGGAAGGCTCTAGTAGGCGAGGACACAAAGGAAGGGAGCTTCCTATTCAATGCAGCTACCTTTGAGTTAGAGAAGCCCCTCTCTTTCATCGAGGATGAAAGTAGAGCTTGAGCCCTAGCATGGTCCATCACTATGACCTCCTTCGGCTCTGTCTCCTCCTTTGAAGCTGGTTCCTTCCTCAGTCGGACATAACAGTCCGGATATGATGCCTTGCTGGGCCAGAATTCCACCCTCCAGGGGAACTGAGCCCAGCTTATCCGAGATGACGATCTTTCCAGTCGTCATCGGCATGTGCTCAGCATACCCCCATGGGTTAGCATCTGAGCACAAGGGAAGGTCTTTCACATTGAGCTTTTTCTGGGGCCCATGTGATTCTGCAAGGCACTGCATTCGCAGTTCTATTGCAGCCGCCTTCTCCTGATTCTCCTTCTGCATTTGTTGGATCATTCCAACAATAGAAGAGAGGGCCTGTCCCAGCTCTACTGGGAGAACGGCCGATGTAGAGGGGCTTGAACTTCATCCTGGGCTTCTGCCAGGAGGTCTTCCTCCTGACACCCGTCCACATCAGATATCCTGTCATTTAGCTGGATGTCTTGCATCGCGACCGCGACTTCAGCATCCACCTGGATCTGAACTTAGGGGATCTCCTCTTGAGGCTGAGGAATCACTGCATCAGCTGATGCCTTAGGGAAAAGATACGCCCTCATCTTCTCACTTGGAAGATAAGGGCCAGAAGTGTTCATTTGGAAGCCCCTTACCCAGGTACGAAGCTTCTTCCTAGCTATTTAAATGTCTCATTAATCAGGTTAGTGCACACAGTACATACCTGAGGGTCCCAATACCGGAGATCATCCTTGGAGACAGCGTATGCTGCGTGTCTCCTACAAAACTCATGTCCGCAGAGGTTCTTGCTGCTGACATTGCAGAAAGCACTTCCCCACTTCGGAGAGTCCTTCTGTAAAGAGAAGAAATTTCCATGAGTATCAAGTGAACTATGTATCACTGGATATGCATAGTATAGCATAACAATTCAGAAAGGAAAGACACACACTTGTGTTTCCCTCACAACCCATTGTTGCAGCCTTCCAGATAATAAAATCAAAATGGTTTATCTCTACTAGAGTAACCAATGCAAGGTTTCCAGAGGAAACAGGTGGAGCTCACACCTAGGCAATGATTTTAAAATCCTGGATAATAGAGAGGGAAGAACTCTGCTTCCTGTCTGAGGGCAACAGCAAAGGGCCGTGCAAGAAAACACAATAGTGTTAGAAGATACAGTGCTGTACCTAAACCTTTACTATAGTTTTCTTCTTACTGTATATGCTATACAGAAGAATACTAGTACAGTATAGGAGGATGTGTGCCGGCCTGCCTTTGCCGGCCGGCACACACCACAACTAGCTTTAAAGTATACTACTTACCAGCTATAGGGCGGCAGCACTCTGGTTCAAATGCCTGTGCCGGCGGCAGCAGCTGCCGGCCGGCAACAGCCAGTGTTGGCCGGCAATGACTGCCGGCCAGCAACTACACAAGGTAGTACCCAGCTGCCGGCCACACTCTTGGTGACCGGCAGACAAGGACTGACATAAGCCGGCCGGCAAAGGTACAAGACCGATGCCAGCCGGCAGCAAAAGAACCAGAAGACTACACCTGCCCGGCTGCCGGCCTCATAGGCCGGCAGCCGGCCTCATAGGCCGGCAGCCGGGACAGGTACAGCACTAGAAGAAAATAGAATGGATGCCGGGATAAGAGTGTACACAACCCCCCAAGCCCGGCAACCGAAAGAGTGCATATAAGGAAGGGGAGAAACTTAATTCAGGCTTCCTTGACCAATGCCGTCCGGCTCTGCCGGCAGGCATGGATGAGGGACCAAGAGAGGTCCGGGCAGCACTCAAAAACATAAGACCCTTGCCGGCCAGCATCTCTGCCGGCCAGCAATGGGCTTAGTCAATTCCACATCCCAACCTATACTAGGTCCAGAAGTAGAATGACGTACAGTACAGTAATACCCCTGCCGGCCAGCTCTGCCGGCCGGCAAGGTACAGTACAGTAATGGCTAGGCCATTACGGAGATAGAGGGGGAAGGGACAAGAGGGTCCTGCCAACCTTGCTTTAGTGACAGATCACCCGCAGCCAAGAACTTTGTCTTAGCCTAAGGGAGATCTAAGGGAAAGGGCCAGCAATACTTGCCAGCTTCCAGAGCACCAAAGCAAGGAAGGCGTTGCTACTCCCAAGGGAAGATTTTATCCTCCCCCGAGAACAGCAACAGGACTTAGTCTGGTCGATCACAAAAGAAGGAATCATAACTTACAGAAACCTTCGGTAGTGACCTAAGGGAGCTAAGCTCCCTTTGAAAGTGTTAGGTCAGCGAGGGGGACTCTGCCCCAAGCCAGACAACACGGACTCAGACTAAAAACTCTGTTGTTCTGTCCCTCTTTGAACCAGACTTTGCTGGAACAGGAAGGTACAGTAACACCCTAGTATAGTTTTATCGAAAATAAATTCGGAAAAAACCACTTAGGGATAAGCCCAAGGCTTAAACAGAGGGAAAGGGATTGCATACCTTCTCCAAAGAAAAGAAAGCAACCGGGGAGTATGATAAAGTATACTAAGGCTCCATAAGCAATTAGCCTAGGCACCAAGAGAATCGATTACCTAATTCACCGAAACTCTCACGTATACAATCTTGGAAATATTCCACACAGTCTAAAATGTATAAAATATAGCCTAAAGCTTCAATAAAATTTTAATTACACTCGGAAAAACCAAAATCATGCATTAAGTACTAGGACCAAACGACTAGGCTACATGGCCTAGCGTAGGCCAGAATGGCGAATACTTCGCCAAATAATACTAAGCACGAAAGGAAATCCTATGTAAAGCTAAATAGCTAAAATTTATTAAGCAAAACAACCAGGAATGTCACTCTGACTAACTAATTTATACCTAGCGAGTGACAGTGTCCAGGACACCTCTGGTAGGCTACGGCTCTTGTATCAAAGATTAATCCTATTAATCACTCAAAATTTTACCAAGAGCCTACATTTATACATAACAGACACTATACTCAATTTATCCGAGGCCAACGAAGACGGAGAAGCCATGAAAAGCTGAATAAATCCAAGATTTGCGAGAAAAACAGGAAAAAACACCGAGTTGTTAAGCTACGCAAAAAGGAATACAGATGGCGCCAGGATTGGCGCCAGGCACGCATACGAATCGGGGGATAGGGAAGCCTTGGGAGCGGCTCCCCTTTTTCTTTCCCGAATTCGTATCTCGTCAATCACCTCCTACGAGACGAAATCACTGTTCAGGTCGTAGATTGCCATGTGACGTGTCTAGAATACGTCCTCTGATATGTCGCGATATCCCTTTCACAAGGGATACTCGCTCCAGGAGTTAGAATTCTGGTACCTTAAGGTAAATTCTCTGGGAATATCGCCGTAGTTGTAATATACCCTAGGAAGCTACCCTATAGGAACTTCCATCAGGACGACATGGCTTGAGCCCAAAAATATATATATATATATATATATATATATATATATATATATATATATATATATATATATATATATATATATATATATATATATATATATATATATGTATATATATATATATATATATATATATATATATATATGTATATATATATATATATATATATATATATATATATATATATATATATATATATATATAACGGATTTTGAGCGAAGCGAAAAATCTATTTTTGGGTAAGATAGCCATGTCGTCCTGATGGAAGTTCCTTAAAGGCAGCTTCCTAGGGTATATTACAACTACGGCGATATTCCCAGAGAATTTACCTTCAGGTACCCAGAATTCTAACTCCTGGAGCGAGTATCCCTAAAAAGACCTTAGGGATATCGTAAATATCAGTGGACGTATTCTTGACACGCCTCATAGCAATCTATACCCCGAATAGAGTTAACACTTCGTAGGGGTCAAATGGCAAGAAAACGAAAACGATAAGAAAGGGGGGAGCCGTTCATAAGGCATCTCTCCTCCCCGTTTCGAAAGCGTGCCCTGCGCCGCTCACGGCGCCATCTGTATTCCTTGTAGCGATACACGAGGTGCTACAGATACTGTATGTAGGGAGGGGTCCTACAATCCTTTTCACTCTTATTTATTTATTTATTTTTTTTTTTGAAAAGGAGCAGGGCGGGTCCATCAGGACGACATGGCTATCTTACCCAGAAATAGATTTTTCGCTTCGCTCAAAATCCGTTTTTTGGGCTCAAGCCATGTCGTCCTGATGGAAGTATACCAGAGCATTACTGTATCTGTGGATTCTCAATACGTGCCGTACTCCTCAAGAATGTTTCTTAGTCAACTCGACTGACAGACCTAAGATGTTACCGTTATACATCTTTTCACTAATCATAAGCCATGAAAGCGCTTCCTGCCCCCTACAGGGAGGAGTCCTACTAGACTCTAGAAACGAACGAAGAGTACATATACCTATGTATGAATCACTCGCCAGCCAGTACCATATAGTGGTCTCACTCTATATGAAGTAAAGCGAAGTCTTACGGGACTACAGTATCCAAAGGAAAAGTCCCGACCAGCACCCTGGTCGAAGTAAAATTAGACAAAAGGTTATATCTGCGTAGGATTAAACTTACTGCTACCACCGTCCTCAGAAAGGGGTGGAGTCCTTTATGCTAAGGAAAGTATAAACCAGTGTAATCCAGGCTTTGCATTAAGGAATAGGCTATTATAGATATCCCCGATTAATATACATAGGCTAAATGCTCAAAAAACAATATGAAATCAAAATAGGTGAAGGAGACGCAAGGTTCCCGAGAACAAGTTTATTGAGAAACAATAAATAGACATGGTCACCATAAATATGTACATATGCTAGGTGGATGACCAACAATTTACACAAGTACTGTAGTGCATGGATGAATGATTATCTGAAAGAAAACATATATGTCACTTGCACATACCCCGGTATCAAACTTAACGTCCATGTTACTACTTTGCTGACAATAGCGTTGGCAAACGCTTGGCACACCTGTCTGTACTTGTGCTACCATCACCATAACGTTGGAACAGTCACTGTGGGCTCTGAGAGCCTTCACTACCAGTTATATCAACGCATATAACTAACCATTCACCCAAGAATCAAAGTCCCAAATGATTCCGCTGTTCCTCGCAGAGTTAAACAGCAGGGTTAACGACGCAACCAACTGCTACCACAGACCTCTTTAGCTGCTCCACTTGCTTAGCATAGTGGCGAAAGAATACCCTGGAAGACTTCCAGCCAGTGTATGAACGAAGGTGTTCAAAATCCATAAAGTTAAAGAAGTTTAAGGATGAAGCAACTTTCCTCGGATCATGACCTGCGGGTGAACTGTCAGGATCCGCTCTGCGAATAAAATATGTAATTTTCGCCCTAAGCTGATTTAAAGATAAATTCGAGCCCGATGTTTCTCCTCTGAATAGTTGGCCCCCATGGAAGTCTGAAGTTCTACGAAGATAGACCTTTAGGCATTCTACGGGACATAGAGATGCATCTTCTTTCAGAGGGCAGATTCTCCAGGGACCCCACCTGTTGGTGGGCAACTCGTTCTTAGCGAGAAACGTAGGGTCCGGAAACAGGTTCAGTTCTCCCCCATCCAGGAACTGAACTCGGCCCTCCTCTCTCGAGAGGGCCACAATCTCACTAACTCTGGCCCCAGAAGCAAGGGCAAAAAGGAAGATCACTTTTTGAGTCAGGTCCTTCAACGCACATTCCTCATTATCTAGTAATGAGGCAAAATGAAGGACTTTGTCTAACGACCACGAAATAGGCTTTGGAGGAGCTGATGGTCTAAGCCTAGCACAGGCCTTTGGGATCTTATTAAACATCTCGTTAGCGAGGTCTACCTGGAAGGCATATAGAATGGGTCTTGTTAGAGCTGACTTACATGTAGAAATTGTGTTAGCCGCCAGCCCCTGTCCGTGGAGGTGAATGAAGAAGGATAGGCAGAACTCCGTAGAGATCTCGTGCGGGTTCTTATCTTTGACAAAGGCTACCCATTTCTTCCATGCAGATTCGTACTGCCTCCTAGTAGACTTACACTTGTATTCTTCCAGGAAGTCGATGCTATCTTTCGAGATTCCGAACCGTTTCTTCACCGCTAGGGAGAGAAAATCATGAGCTGCAGGGTTCGGGTTTTCTGTAATGAAGCGAAGACAGTCGACTTCTGGACTTGCTGGGACAGAACTGGGTCCGGGAGTGGTAGAAACCTCAGTCGTAGTTCCAGAGCTAGAGGGAACCATACACTGTTCGGCCACTTGTGGGCCACTATTGCTGCTACTCCCTTGAAGGATCTCAGTTTGTTGAGGACCCTCAACATCAGGTTGTGAGGGGGAAACAGGTAGATCCTGGACCATCTGTTCCAATCGAGGGACATCGCATCTATTGCTTCTGCCAAGGGGTCCACGTATGGGGACACATATTTCGGCAGCTTCTTGTTGTCCTTCGTCGCGAAGAGGTCCATCTGCAGTTCTGGGACTTGTCTCAAGATGAAAGAGAATGATCCTGCGTCTAGGGACCATTCTGACTCTATCGGTGTAACCCTGGATAGAGCGTCCGCGGTCACATTCCGGACTCCTTGAAGGTGAACTGCTGACAGGTGCCACTTCTTCTTCTCCGCCAGTCGGAATATGGCTAACATTACCTGGTTTAGAGTTGGGGATCTCGATCCCCGCCGATTCAGACATTTCACAACCACCTCGCTGTCCAGTACCAACCTTACATGGATCGAGTGACGTGGGGATACTTTCTTCAGGGTAAGAAGCACTGCCATAGCTTCTAGAAAGTTTATGTGAAAGGTCCCAAATAGCTTGGACCAGATCCCTTGCACTTTTTTCCGATGGGAGTGACCCCCCCACCCTACCTTTGAGGCGTCTGTGTGGATTGTCACTGACGGGGGGGGGGGGGGTGGCTGAAGAGGTAGAGACCTCTTTAGACGACTGGCTTGAGACCACGGTCTGAGAAGAGAACGTAGTCGAAGTGGGACCGGTCTCTTCAAGTCCCTTCGCTCTTTCGATGCAAAGGTTCTCCATACTCCCGCTGCATCTTTTAACTGTGCTCTTAGCACTGGGTCTGTTACTGATGCAAACTGAAGAGAGCCCAAAACCCTCTCTTGTTCGCGTCTTGATATCCTCTCGGAACCTAGAAGTCTCCTGACAGACCCCGCTATTTCCTTCCTCTTTGACATCGGGATGGAAAGACGGTGTGACACTAGATCCCAGTGAATTCCCAACCACTGGAACCTCTGAGCTGGAGAAAGACGAGACTTCTTTCTGTTGATCATGAAGCCTAGATATTTCAGGAACTGAATCACTTGTAGGGAAGCTTGCAAGCATTCTGCTCTGGATGCTGCCCACACCAACCAATCGTCCAGGTAGGCTACTACCTGGAACCCTTTTAGGCGTAACTGTTTGAGAGCTGCGCTCGCAAGCTTCGTAAAGATCCTTGGGGCTATGTTTAGTCCGAAGGGCATCGCCCTGAAAGCGTAAAGTTTTTGTTGTAGCTTGAATCCTAGGTAGGGGGAGAGACGGCGACTTATTGGAACGTTCCAATATGCGTCTGACAAATCGATGGAGACGGTATATGCCCTCTTGGGCAGTAAGGCCCTTATGTGTTGTAACGTTAACATCTTGAACTTGTGGTTCACTATGAACTTGTTGAGTGGTGACAAGTCCAGAATGACTCTGAGTTTCCCCGAGTCTTTCTTGGGAACACAAAACAGCCTCCCTTGGAACTTGATGGACTTTACCCTCCTGATCACCTTTTTCTCCAACAGATCTTGGATGTACTCCTCCAAAACGGGGGTGGAGTGTTGGAAAAATTGAGGGCACTGGGGCGGAGTACTGTACCAACTCCCACCCAGTCCATTTTTGAGAAGGCTGTGGGCCCAGGGATCGAAGGTCCAGCGATCCCGGAAATACTGAAGTCTCCCACCTACCGGCGACACTTCACTTTGACTGCCCTGCAGTCTTGCCTCCCTGGCCGCGACCACCTCTGAATCCTCGTCCCCTAGAGGGGCGTCTTGATGACCCTCTAGCTGCTCCTCTGGGTCTTGCACGAAACGGGGTTGACTGTCCCTCGAACATGGGATTGAATGCCGGGGAAGCTGATGACATGGCTTGGGGTACCCATTGGAAGGTGGTCGGGGTCTGGGCTACCAGTTGTGGAACCGGAGGCAAAGCTGGCTGCTGCTGCTGTTGTCTTTGCGGTTTGAAGGACTTGGCTGGACGGGAGGAAAACCTTGACTTCTTCGCCTTTCCTTTCAGCTGAGGGCCCTCATCCGGAGAAGACTTCCTCTTAAGGGACAGGCCCCACTTCAGGAGAAGATTGCGGTTCTCAGTGGCTGCCTTGTCCACGATCTCTTTGACCACGTCCTTGGGAAAGAGATCTTTACCCCAGATGCTGGATGAAATTAGCCTCTTGGGTTCATGCCTCACTGTGGCCGAGGCGAACACAAACTCCCTACAGGCCCTCCTTGCTTTAACAAAGCAATAGAGGTCCTTGGTTACTGTGGCCAGATGAATTTTGGCCATAACCATGAACATCTCTGGCATCTTGGGGTCGCTAGCCATCGTCTCCATGTTGGTCTGGAGAGACATCGAGGCTGCCAGGCGCTCCTTTGTGTCCAATTCCCTCCGTAGAAGGAATTCCGACAACTTGGGAAGGATTTCGCCGAACTGCTGACCTGCAATGTCGGCGTCCAACTTCCCAACCGAGAAAGTAAGGTGCACCTCCTTCCAGTCCTTATTGTCCATTGGCAATGCCAACGATAGAGGTTTACATTCCTCCAAAGACGGACACGGCTTGCCAGCTTCAACCGCCTTCATGACGGCCGCAAACCCCTTTTGCATAAAGGGGAAGGCCCTAGCCGGGGAGGATACAAAGGAGGGGTGCTTCTTACTCAAAGCGGCAACTTTTGAGTTTGAGAACCCCCTCTCCTTTAAAGCAGCTGTTAAAGTGGCTTGAGCCTTGGAGTGATCCAGGATAATCACCTCCTTTGGTTCCGTCTCCTCCTTCGAGGCCGGCTCCTTCTTCAAACGGACATAGCAGTCCGGGTAGGCCCCTCTACTGGGCCAGAATTCCACCTCCTCAAGGGGAACTGAGCCCAGTTTCTCCGACATGACGATCTTCCCAATCGTCATCCGCATGTGCCCGGCATATCTCCACGGGTTGGCATCCGAGCACAGAGGAAGGTCCTTAACGTTGAGCTTCTTTGGAGGTCCACGTGATGCTGTGATCTTCTGCATCTGGAGCTCCAAAGTAGCGGCCTTCTGATTATTCTCCCTCTGCATCTGTTGGATCATACCAACGATGGAAGAGAGAGCCTGTCCAAGCTCTGCTGGAAGAGCGGACGAGGTAGAGGGGATAGGTTCAGAGACCTGAACCGGCACGTCTGATGATACGGGAACCTCTTCCTCCACGGCAATAGGATCTCGATCCTCCTCCTCGCCCTCTGCGAGGAGATCCTGCTCCGCACGATCGGACAAGTCGGACATCTTGTCGTCCAACTGGATGTCCTGCATGGCATCAGCGACATCCTCCTCCACTGGAATCTGGATCAGAGGGATCTCCGGCCGAGGCTGGGGAACAACAGCATCAGGGGAAGCCTTGGGAAAAAGGTATGCCCTCATCTTCTCGTTAGGAAGATAAGGTCCAGTGGTGTTTTTCTGAAAACCCCTTACCCATAAGCGAAGCCTCTCCCTCGCTGCATCTCTTGACTCCGCCGACCTAGGGGATTCAAAAGCCTCTGATAGCAGGTTAGTACATACAGCACATACCTGAGGATCCCAGTAACGATGGTCATCATTGGAGGCTGCACAAGCCGCGTGCCTCCTACACGAGGCATGTCCGCAAAAGTTCTTACTGCGGACATTGCAGAAGACACTATCACACTTCGGATGCTCCTCCTGTAAAAGAAGAAAAATTTCCATGAATATCAAGTGAATTTCAATTCACATGTAACAAATGAGTATTCAACAAGAATAAGGGAAAGACACCTACTTGTGAAACCCACACAAACACCTGTGGAAGCCCACCAGCCAAAGTCACATAGTTAGTCTTTACTAGAATAACCAGAGAACGTATTTCCAAAGGAAATTAGGTGTAGCTCACACCTAAGGTAAAATATTACCGTTCCGGCCAGGGATAAAAGAATTATCTTTTATCCTTGTAAGGCGACACCAAGTGATTGTACCAGAACACAAGTAAGATAGAAAAGACAGTGTTGTAACCTACTACATCATGAACTCCCTTGGTTGAATATACCACCAAGAGAGGACTGATACAGTACCTGAGGGTGGTGTGCCAGCCGGCTATTGCCGGTCAGCACCCCCTCCCCCCGTTTTTCGAAAGGTAGATCTCAAGTACACAACATCAGATCACCCTTATTGGGGAGAACTCCAGATCCCATGCCTGAACCGGCCGGCAGTGGTTGCCGGACCGCAGCCACCCGGTTTGCACTGCGTTGCCGGCCATCATTCTTAGTGGCCGGCTGACTGGGCAGTGTCGCAGGCCGGCCGGCAGCAGTCAACAAACCCTTCCGGCTGGCCCCCACACTAGGCAGCCCTCGGCTGCCGGCCCCACTTGTAGTGGCCGGCAGATGAGCAAGAGACCGGCCGGCAAAGGTATATACCCAACGCCGACCGACAGCAAGAGAACTGGAGAACACCCCTCCCCACCGACGGCCGGCCTGTAGGCCGGCAGACGGCAAGGACAACACATACGAAGACAACAGAATGAGTGCCGGGTTAAGAGACTATGAGTCTCTGAGCCCGGCACCCGAAAGAGTGCCGAAAGGAAGGGGAGACACTAAGTCAAGCTTCCTAACCGCTGCATACTGAATCTACAGACGGCAGCGATGGAGGGACCAAGAAAGGACCGGGCAGCACTCGAAGTAATGGTCTCTGCCGGTCGGCACACTCTGCCGGCCGACAGGAGACCACGTCAGTTCCTCATCCTAACCTAGGATAGGCAAGGATGCGGACGACTGACACAAGGAACGGAAAAAAGAAGGGAAGGACAGAGGGTCCTATCCAACCTTACCTTGGTTAAGGGTCAATCCCAACTAAGACAGTTCATCTCAGTTAGAGAAAGACCCGAGAGGGAGGCCGGCACTACTGGCTGCCTCCCTAAAACCACGGCAAGGAAGGAATTGCCCTTCCAGAAAAGGGAACATATCCCGAGACCGGAACGGCAATAGGACAGTCTGATGAGTCACCGAGTGAAGGGATCACTACTGGAACCCAACAAGGTGGACCAAGGGGATAACCCTTAATGCCCGAGTCAATCAGCAAGGGAGACTCTACCCCATGCCAGACAAACCCGGGCTCAGACTAAACACTGTTGTACTGTCCCCCTCTGAACCAATTCAGTTGGAACGGGAAGGTACAGTACTACTCCAGCATAGATATATTTGAAAATTAATTCAAATAAACCACTAGAGTTAAGCCTAAGGCTTAAACAGAGGGAAAGGGTTTGCCCCTTCCCCGAAGAGAAGGGAGCAAACGGGGAACAGATAATATTATAATGACCTAAGACAACCTAGCCTAGGCACTAAGAGAATCGATTACCTAATTCACCGAAACTCACACCAATACTATCTTGGAAGGTACTCGAAAAGGACTTATATGTATAACGTTGCCTAACGCTTAAAGCAATAAAATTCACATTTGGAAGACTAATTATCATGCAGGAAGTACATAGGCCAACAGCTAGCCTACGAAGACTAGTGTTGGCAGCCTAGGCAAAACTTCGCCAGGCACACTACTATCGCATCATAACAGAATTCCTAAATAAGCTAAGTAGCAAATATTTAAGCGCAAAGGGGCTGGGAACGTCGCTCTTGCTAACAAATAAATCCTATTCTAGCGAGCGACAGCATCCATGATGCCTCCAGCAGGCAACAGCTCTTGTATCAAAGATAACTCTTTTAATTACTTTAATTTTAACCAAGAGCCTACATTTATACATAAAAGAAATAGTACTCAACTTATCCGAGGCAGAAGAAGTTGGAGAAAGCATTATCAAGCGAGAAATTCCAAGATTTGGTAGAAAACAGGGAAAAAACACCGAGTCGTAGAGCTACGCAAAAAGGAATACAGAAGGCGCCGTGAGCGGCGCAGGGCACGCTTTCGAAACGGGGAGGAGAGATGCCTTATGAACGGCTCCCCCCTTTCTTATCGTTTTCGTTTTCTTGCCATTTGACCCCTACGAAGTGTTAACTCTATTCGGGGTATAGATTGCTATGAGGCGTGTCAAGAATACGTCCACTGATATTTACGATATCCCTAAGGTCTTTTTAGGGATACTCGCTCCAGGAGTTAGAATTCTGGGTACCTGAAGATAAATTCTCTGGGAATATCGCCGTAGTTGTAATATACCCTAGGAAGCTGCCTTTAAGGAACTTCCATCAGGACGACATGGCTTGAGCCCAAATATATATATATATATATATATATATATATATATATATATATATATATATATATATATATATATATGTGTGTGTGTGTGTGTGTGTGTATGTGTGTGCGTGTGTGTGGATGAAAATCAATTCAATATAGTGTTCAAATGGAAATAAAATTTTACCTCATACTTGGGATCGAACTCTAGCCACTTCAAATGAAAGGCCAGTTTGTTTCCAACCATCCCACCAGAGGCTCTAAAAGAGGTCGTTCAGAGCCTCTGGGGAATGGTTGTAAACGACCTAGCCTTTCATTTGCAAGGGTTAGGTTCGACCCCAATTATGAGGTAGAAATATATATATATATATATATATATATATATATATATATATATATATATATATATATATTTATATAATTATATATGTATATATTTATGTATTATATAGACATCCTGATACTTTTTCCATTATATAGTGGCGATATATTTTTGATTTTGCTGTACTGTTTTGATGTCAATTATGGATAGGGTTTGAATTTTCTTAGTTTTTTAGTAAATATCAGCATTAGATGAATATTTAGTTTAAATATCGTCTTTTCTCAAAATTCCATTTGGTAAATATAAAGAAAGGAAAAAGTTTGCGTTGAGGAGACTGTTCCGAGAAATTTAGCATTCAGCCATATTATCTTGGCACCCAAGCAGAGACTGTCGAGGTGGAAAAAACTTCGGTTTTGGATAGGAGGAAAGATGCAGAAGAAAGAATTATGATTGTTGATGATAATGAAGGAAGAATTGGAGGTATTTTAGGCGGAAGTGTGGGTGATTAGGGAATGCAGATAGGAGTTGTTGGTACAGAATAAGATATTTAATGGCGAAAAGTAGGAGGTGGTAAAGGAGCTATGTGAACAGAAGGTACTTGTGGAAGAAGTATAAGAAGGCATAGAGATAAAAAGGTGAGTGGGTGAACGAATGGGAGCTATGATGGAGCAAGCAGCAAAGATAAAAAGAGAATTCATGGAAAAATGTAGGGTTGGAAGAGCTCCTTCTTCTTAGGGGACTGAGTTGGAAGTTGAGGAACAGACTAAGGAAAGTGATAAAGAGGACGGAAGTTTCAATAATAAAGAATAGGTGGGAAAATTATTTTCCATACTAAGTATGATAAGAAATATTTGAGGGAAGATGAGAGAAAAATGAGAGTGATATGCAGAAGCAAAAGAAAAAGGTCAGAATTATAGTTAAGATGATCATAAATAGGTGGATATCATAACAAAGAATTGTAAGAAAAAAGAATATGATTTTAATGCAGAAGTAGAAAGCAACAACAAATTTAGAAGTGGACATGATAATGCCCCTAGACTTGAAGAACTTTATAAAGCAATGTATAGGAGAGAGGTAGAGGAAATATAATGGCAAGGTAGTACGAATACCTGTTATTTGAAAGAATATTTGCAAACTATATATGGGGTAGTAATGAGTTTTGGGGATGTCTAGTATTAAAGTGTGAAAGGTAGAATAATTAAAAAGGTAAAACTCATGAAAGGAAAGGTTAAGTATAGGCGTAGAAGTGAGTTTGATGAGGCATGGATGAATGTGGGTGAATCTCTATCTATGAATGTATGTTGTTTCAAAACTTAAGCAAGGAATAAGTGTGGCGATGAAGATTTAACTGTGGATAAGGATCTAAAGAAGAAGATTTTAGCTAATGCATCTGAGAATGCACAGGACTTTGTTAAATTGAAATGTGTGGACAAGAAATATTGACATAGGATGGTACATTAAAGATACTTATGAGTTTTAGGCAGGCCATTTTTAGAAGATCAAAGATGATAGATAACTGTGTAGTAGATATGAATATTAGGGCGATGATTGAAGGGATATCTGAGTCTTTAGACAAGGATGTCTACTCTGGAGAAATTTGAATGGTATTGCATTGCAAGGTGGATGGCAACGTAATCGCACATGTATGATTTACAGCAATTGTGATAAGAATTGACCTTATAAAATTATGTGCCTAGAACAAGTGGTCAAGTGTACTAAATGGGCTGTAGCTGAGCAAGTAGCCATTATATGTAGAAAGAAGGAATTGAGTAAGTCAGGATGTATGGGAAACTAAATAATATCAATGTTTATTGATTGAATATGGTGCCTGTGTGTGGGGGGATATTGAATAAATATGTGATGGAGTAAAGAGAGTATGGCTGCATGAGTTTTAAATAATATATAATGTAATTGAATTAATTGGTTCGTTTGACACCGATTGTGGTTCTTGTTTAATGCTTAGAAATCCATGATATGAGTTAAAGAATGTGTGTCGATTAAAGGGATGTGAAGTTGTAGTGAATGGCATACATAATTTGAGTATGCCTGTGCAAGCAAACTTGCATGAATATGTTATGATTGGAAGGCAGATGATGGAGGATAAGGATTTTTACATTGTTGAGATAACGAATTAGACAAATGACATATTGCTAGTCTACACCTTTTTTTCAAGAATATGGTATATATGTAGCCTACATCCAAGCATGCATATAATACAATTTTGAAAACATAATAATACTTGTGTGGAATTTTATTTGAGTGTGGATGGATGAATGAATACCAAAGTATGGGAAAGAGTTATGTGTACGAAGAGGAAACGTCAAATTACTGTGAGCGATAGGTGAGGTTATCTGTGTAAGATGTGCTTGGCTGAGTAGTCTGGACATTACCAACTGCAATCAGCACGAATAGGGAAGTCATGAATGCAAGTAATTTGATGAAAATGAATGCTCATGTATACCATGTTATTGTGGATATGTAGGAACCTCAATTATAAGCAAGATTAGGCTAATATGACAGGCAGAGAGAGGCTGTGACTAAGAAGGCTGGATGAAAGCAACTGATCATTTTTATTACAGAACACTAGTTTATATATACATGAAGTCCAGGCAAAAACGACATAAAAACATAACCGGCAATTTCATGTTCAACCGACAACCGGTTCTTTTAACAGTTAACGGTGAGAAAAACAGACATGTTTATTCAGGTCCCTATCAGTGCAAGGGGAGAGCAAAGATACAAAGCATAATTTATAAAAAAAAAAGAAATGTCGTTTCTATGTACGATCGTGTGACACATGGTTGGTATATGGCTCCCCCCCCCTAAAAATGACATACTGTACATGTTAAATAGGGTGCCCTGATCTAGTGAGGCGAACTGTAGGCAGGTCATCAGGAGATAAGCAAGTTTTGGACGATCAATGGAGACCCAATGGATATCGTCGCAGGAGGTTGCAGAAGAAAAAAATTTGGCAGGGACGACCAACGGGTCGCCATACATCATTTCAGCTGCTGAGACGTCGAGGGTGTCTTTAGGAGTGGTCCTTAGTCCCAGGAGGACGCAGGGAAGCTGAGTAAACCAGTTGTAATCCTTGCAGAGGGACATCAAAGCTGCTTTGAAGGTGCGATGAAAACGTTCAACCATTCCATTGGCAGCGGGGTTGTAGGCAGTTGTCTGATGTAGGGTGATGCCCAAGAGATTCGCTAATGATATTCACAATTGAGAGGTGAAAGTGGTACCCCTGTCAGAAGTAATATGCTCAGAGATACCAAATATTGCAATCCATCCTGAGAGTAAGGCAGATGTACATGAGGTGCACGTTGTACTTTCCATGTAAATGGGTTCAGGCCAACAAGTGGAGCGGTCGATGGCGATAAACAGGTAACGATACCCTTGTGATGTGGATAGGGGGCCTACAACGTCGACAAGAAATATGGGCGAAACGACGCTGAGGCTGAGGAAAGGTGCCCAGTCCTGAATCCATGTGTCGATGTACTTTGGAAGTTTGGCAAGAAGTACATGCAGGGACCCAATCCTTAGCATCATTAGAAATGCCGTGCCAAATGAACTTCGTCTCCAGCAGCTGGGCAGTAGAACGGTACGAGGGATGTGAAAGGCCGTGCATGAAATCAAACACCTGTCAGCGCATGGAAGAAGGAATCCAAGGTTGCAGTCTACCAGTACTGACGTCACAGAGGAGTGTGGTGTTGGAGTCGTCGAGAGGGATGTCTTCCCAACGGAGGAATGTGCAGGATGTCCTACATGCTTGATACTCTAGATCCTGTCGTATGGCTTCAGCCAAGGCGTTGTAATCCAATTCAAGTTGAACGGCAGCCAACGTGTTTCTTGACAGGGCATCGGCAACGGGATTAATTTTCTGAGGTACGTGTTGAAGGGTGCAATTGTATTCAGCCACGACGGAGAGATGTCGGCGTTGACTGGCAAATCAGGCATCAGACCGTCGAGTGAAGGCGTGCACCAGAGACATGTGGTCTGTGCGAATGACGAAGGGCGTACCTACTAAGAAATGGCGAAAGTGTCGAACAGCCAAGTGCACCACCAGCAATTCGTGATCGAAGGTAGAATAACCCGATTCTGCCTAGGACAGTTTTCTGCTGAAGAAGGCCAATGGGTGGGGCGAGCCGTTGACCACCTGTTCGAGTACTGCACCAATAGTGACATCGCTGGCATCAGTGGAGAGAAGGAGAGGGGCATGTGGGATGGGAAAAGTGAGAGCAGCAGCGGATGATAGGGACTTCTTTGCATTGCAAAAGGTCGCTTCTTGCAGGGGACCCCACTTCAGGTCTTTTGGCTTGCCCTTGAGGGAAGCGTAGAGGGGAGCAAGAGTGGCGGCAATGGCTGGCAGAAAACGGTGATAATAGTTGATCATGCCCAAGAATTCCTGCAGAGCTTTGACGGTTGAGGGCGTGAGGAAGTACTTAACGGCTGCTACCTTCTCAGGGAGGGGATGGACTCCTTCAGGAGTGATGCGGTGCCCTAATAAAAACACTTCGTTGGCGCCAAAGGTACACTTGTCGTACCATGCTACAAGGCCGTTTCGTTGCAGGCGGTCTAGCATGATGTGCAGGTGATGGAGGTTATCCTCTTTTGAGGAAGAGTACACTAGTATGTCGTCCACATAACATACACAGAAGGGGAGGTCCCCTAAGATACCATCCATGAGACGTTGAAAAGTGGCCCCAGCATTACGAGGGAAAAAACAGGAGTATTGGAAGGTGTATGTACCAAACGGAGTGGTGATGGCGGTCTTGGGGATGTCTTCTGGGTTCATAGGCACCTGATAATACCCCTTCAGGAGGTCGAGCGTGGAAAAAAACCTTCGCTTTACGTAGGTAGGAGGTCACGTCGGCAATGTTTAGGAGTTGGTAGTGATTCGGTTCTGATTGCATGTTTATGTACCTGTAATCCACGCATGGACGGAGGGAACAGTCTTTCTTCAGAATGATGTGTAAGGGTGACGACCATGGGCTGGAGGCCTTTTGGCAAAGGCCCATTTCCTCCATTTCGGCGAACGTCTGTTTGGCGGCTGCCAATCAATCCGGTGCCAGACATCTAAATTTAGCGAAGACTGGGGGTCCCGTCATCTTGATATGGTGATAAATACTGTGCTTGGCAGGAGGCATGGGGGTTTGGCAAAGTTCTGGACGGAAAACTTCCGGGTACGACGTGAAGAGGTTGGCGTAGGCATC
This sequence comes from Palaemon carinicauda, assembly GCF_036898095.1. Taxonomy (NCBI): domain Eukaryota; kingdom Metazoa; phylum Arthropoda; class Malacostraca; order Decapoda; family Palaemonidae; genus Palaemon; species Palaemon carinicauda. Next base: position 89,790,514 of record NC_090743.1, on the reverse strand, counting down.
TGTGGGTGCGCTAATGTGGAGAGCGAGACTGGTGGGGCCGGGTTGAAGAGGTGTCGACAAGTACGAGTCTGCATTGACCAATCGTTGTTGGGCGACATCGACCAGAAGGTGGAAATGAGAGAGGAAATCCACACCGAGGATTGGCAATGTGACGTCAGCAATGAGAAACATCCAGTTAAATATATACGTATGATGTCGAAAGGGAACGGTTATTGAGAGAGTTATGGGCTAGAAGGAGTTTTTTTTACTTGCAGTGATGGGGATTTTTGAGTATCAGAGCCGCTGGAATTATGGTAGGTCTTAGCAATTATACCGCCATATAATAGCATCCTTGGAACTTTTCCCTGCATATTGACTGTGAGAAAGAGGAAAGCTGTTGGGGATTGGTGTAAATAGGTACAATTGAATAGAAAGTACCAGAAGTGACCCTGTTAATAGCGGTGCACAAGTGTCATTAGCGAATGGGTGTTTTTTTTTTAGGAACTAGAAAGGTATAATAAGAAATGAAAAACCAATTCAAAAGGATGGAAAGATATATAAAGTAATAGTGATTAATGATAATAGCTTACCTGTGTCATATTTTGCTGGAAAGATTAAAATTAGGATGAGCAGAAATTATTGTTGAAAATAGATGAGGATGAAATAAAGGAATGGTTAATGATTAATAAGCTACGAAATGGTTTTTCGAATGGCATTACGGCAGAAGATCGGTAGTGTGATTTGATAGTGCATGGGGAGGTTGCTGTATATCAGTAAAATACAGTCGCCCGTAATTTTACCTTATTTTGTTATTATCTTTTTTTGGGTTGCTGACCGTAATATCACTCTTTTACGTCTATATAACAGTTTTTAAAACAGCAAAAATCCTGGAATAAATGTTACGAGGCATTAACCGGTTTTTTAATGCAAATTTTTAGCGAGTTAAATTATAGTTTATTTTTTTCATGAGGGAATAGTTAAAGATATATATCTTTTCCAGCATTTCCGATGCATAAATCTATAAGTAACAGCACGAGAGTGCATGAAAAGTATTGACTTTCGGTAAGAGTAGCTTGTGGGTAAGTATGTGAGGGCGATTATTTACAAAGAGATTGATTGAATAAAGTTGCTTGGATGTTACGGCTACCTTTGAAGAGAGTTAGACAGGAAAGTATCAGTATATACATGCAGAAAGGAGTCTTGAGATCATGGATAAAAAAAAGGGGGGGGGGATCTTTGTTTTTGGCATGTAGGATGATTATGGGGGATCATATGAGCCAGCTATGTATACCATGCCTATAAGAGAGAATATTTAATGAGAGAGTTTTTTGTTATTTTAATTTTTTCCAGTTTTCTACAAAATAATGTCCAAACGAAGTTCTACAGAATACTTGACCGTTTAGTCTTATGTAATTTCTATACTCTTTTCAGTCGTCTATAAAATGATGCCACCCAAAAAGAGGTTCTCATTCGGTTAATCCGATAAAGCAAATTCAGTGAAAAGAAAAAGACAGCAGGAAACAGAAGAACAAAGGATTTCACGGAGGGAGACAGATGCAAGAAGAATGGCAGATAGACGTGAGACAAAGGACGAAGAACAAAGAGAAACTCATGCAAGTAGAATGGTAGCTTCCGTAAAGCAGAAAATGAGAAGCAAAGGAATTTAAGAAGGAACACTAATGCAAGCAAAATATCAGCTAGACTTGAACCAGAAGACGAAAAGCAGGTGAATTTAAGAAGGAACACCGATGCAAGCAGAATGGCAGCTAGGCGTGAAGCAGAAGATGAAGAGCAGATGAATTTAATAAGGAACAATAATAAAAAAAAATATGGCAACTAGACGTGAAAAACTGGATGAAGAGCAAAAAAATTCTCGCCTTGAGAATGATAAAAGTGAATAGCATCTATAAGAAGTCAGGAATCAAGAAATCAAAAAATAACTCGACTTCAGGATATCCAATAAAGAATGATTGTCCATCGAAACCAAGAAACATCGGAATAAGCTGAGAATAGTTACCATATTGATCGAGTCAGCCATGGAAAAGCAAGAGCATGTCCTTTTAATGCTGTACAATGGCGTCTCGATGCCTTCACGTATAATCCAAGAAACCCTAATGAAACAGAAGATATAGCACAAATTGGCTCAATGTCAAAACAGTGTAATCAATGTTAAGATCATAAATGGTCGAATAAGCCTTCTGGATTGTGTTGCAGTAGAGGGAAAATTAGATTGCCTTTGTTAGTTGAACCCCCGGAATATCTGAAAAAGCCTCTCAATGGAATATCTCAACATTCAATATATATATATATATATATATATATATATATATATATATATATATATATATATATATATATATATATATATATATATATATATGTGTGTGTGTGTGTGTGTGTGTGTGTGTGTATATACATATATATATATATATATATATATATATATATATATATATATATATATATATATATATATATATAGATAGATAGATAGATAGATAGATGGATGGATATATATATATATATATATATATATATATATATATATATACATATATAGGCGGTATATCTCTATGTGCTAGGTGGTATATCTTATCAATCCAAGTTTGCCAACAGTTATTCTCGTTTAAGTAGATGAGGAAATTTGTGGAGTAAAGAGAGCTTTGGGTGTGGAAGAAATGCCCCCCTAAATCTCGATGAAGTCATTGGCAGTAGGGTGACGGATTGGGTTAAGGCGATGGATAAAATGTCTCTTCGACTTTTACTCCTGATGCCTGGTGGTTGATCTTACCACTATTATTATTATTATTATTATTATTATTATTATTATTATTATTATTATTATTATTACTAGCTAAGGTACAACCCTAGTTGTGAAAGCAGGATGCTATAAGCCCAAAGGCCCTGACAGGGAAAGTAGCCCAGTGAGGAAAGGAAACAAGGAAAAATTAAATATTTTAAGAACAGTAACGACATTAAAATTAATACATCCTATATAAACTATAAAAACTTGAACAAAAACAAGAGGAAGAGAAATTAGATAGGAAAGTGTACCTGAGTCTACCTTCAAGCCGGCATGGACCAGCAGGGGTCACTTGCCTTAGTTAGATAGACACTGCGAATCACAAGGAACTGGCTATCATTTGATGTATCTAGCCAATGAATCCTCTATGGATTTAGTCAGTCATGGAAAGAGAAAATGACAGAATGGCCCCAGTCCCGGCCGTAGCAGGGTGCTAAGAATCTCCCGGTTGATAAATACTAAAGAAAATTTGAAGGAGTGTTAGAAACATAAATCAGATTAGGAATTTACAGCAAGTGATGAGTGAATTTATGAAATATAGTTTGGATATCT
>NC_090743.1:89764680-89782180 GCF_036898095.1 Palaemon carinicauda | reverse complement strand
GACTGTTGTTATAACAGTTAGAGAGAAAGAGAAATCAATCACAGATGCAGATATGTAAGACAGAGCGGGGAAGTGAAGGAATGGTTATTAGGAAGTAAATGGAGTACATGGGTTTGAGTGTAAACATGAAGATTGGGAGTATACAGCAATCTAGAGATAGCTTATATTTTTTAATTGGCCTGTATGAACACCTGGTTTCAAAAACTGGATAAGCACCTGATAACCTATGATTGTGGAGGAATTTGACAAAAAAACAATGTGATGAACTAGAAAGTGGTTTTGGGGGAAGCATCATAAACTTAGGGTGATTGATTTTAAAATGAAAGGTTAAAAACTCTAAAAGAGAAAGAGTGGATATAGTTTTAAGGTTTGGTACTCTAAAAGAGAAAAAGGTAAGTAATTCAAGAGGATTGTGAGAGAGACGACTGGAAATGTTGAACTTAAGAGATTGAACAGGGTAATATAGTGGGAAATGCCTTGGTGTCCATTGATAAAATAGGTGTAGAAGAAACAAGTGGAACTAGTGGGAAGACCCCACTAGGGCAGAAGTAAGATAAATACTATTGGGGCCAAGAAGTGCTGAAAATGAGGTAGACTTCCTAAGAAGGGCAGAAAATTGGCAAGAAACTGTGGTGAGAGGAGGATAAGACTGAAACCATAGGGAACTGTAAGGAAAGTAGGGTCAGGATAACCATACATCAAAGTAGTGGCACGATTATAAAAACAAGTAGAATAATTTAGATAAATTGATTCGGATATAAGTCCCCAAGGAGGAAGTGAGGCTGAGTTGAGGTTAGGGTAAAAGTAGTGTGTGATGTGCCGATATGGTGATAACTTAGAGGTGAAGTGAATGCAACTAGACTTTATCAAACAGACATAAAGCTTAAATACTATAATTTGTGAGCAAGAACTTCGCTAAAATTCAATCAACATTAGGCTTGAACTATCAAGTTTATACAAGTTGGTTTATTAAGAGTGTAGGGAAGAGCGAGTAAAAAGATAACAATAAAAATCGTTACAGTGTAAGAGCGTGTATGAAACACGTACTGTACATGGCTCCCCTACAAAAAATCACATACATATGAAATGGGGCGCATCGCTCTTGTGAGCCTTACTGTATGCAGGTCATCTGGCAAGAGATATTATAGTTTTATGTGATCAATGAAAACCTAGTCCTCTTTACCACGCATGTTAATCAAGAATGCTTTCAGCGTATGACGGAACATAAGGAAAAGGACCATGTAAGGGGTCATTAGTTTTGGCTTGCTATTGTCGTTGTGCAGGAAAATGTGCATTGCTGAGTGCAGATCTGCTGGTATGTGTTGTTTAACTGGTGCCTTGTACGTCAGATGACATGGAATAAATTTTCCCAAAACCTGAAGTAGCCACTGGAGATTGTCAGAGGAGGTTGCAGACAGAAAAAACTCTGCAGGGACGATCAACAGGTCTCCATACACCATTTCCGCTGCCGAGACATCCAGGGCGTCTTTAGGAGTTGTCCTTAGTCCCAGGAGGACCCAGGGAATCTGGGTAAACCAGTTGGAGTCCTTGTAGCGGCACATCAAAGCTGCTTTGAGCTTGGGATGAAAACAATCAACCATTCCGTTGGCAGCAGGGTTGTAGGTGGTTGATTGATGGCGAGTGATTCTCTTGGAGGTTTGCAAATAATGTCCAGAATTGAGAGGTGAAAGTGGTGCCCCTATCAGAAGTAATATGCTCAGGAATACCAAATCTCGCTATCCATCCTGTGAGTAAGACAAAAGTATATGAAATAGACTTATCAGTTTCCACGGGAATGGCTTCAGACCTACGAGTGGAGTGGTCAATAACAATAAACAGGTAACGATGCCCTTGTGATGGAGGTAGGGACCCAGTTATGTTGATGGGAATGTTGGCAAACCAATGGTGAGGTTGAGGAATGGCACCCACTCCTAAATCTGTGTCAATGTACTTTTGAGGATTGGCATGAAGTACAGGTGCAGAGCCAATTCTTAGCATCATTAGTAATACCATGCCAAATAAGCTTCATCATCAGTAACTGTGCAGTAGAACGACATGAAAATGTGAAAGACCATGAAGGAAATCAAACACCTGTCGCTGCATGGGAGTAGGTATCCTCGGTCTAGGTTTACCAGTACGGACCTCACAGAGAAGGGTAGCGTTTGAGTTATAAAGTGGGACGTCCTCCCACCAGAGGGATATACAGGATGTCCTACATGCTTGGTACCCTGGATCTTCTCGTTAAGCTTCTGCCAAGGAGTTGTATTCCAATCTAAGGTGAGTGGCAGCCAATGTGTTTATTGCACCAGAGAAATGTGGTCCATGCGAATGCAAAGGGTGTATCTTCCAAAAAGTGGCAAAAGTGACACACAGCCAAGTGCACAGCCAAAAATTCGCGGTTCAAGGTACAGTAGTTGGAGTCTGCCTTTCTACTGAAGAAGGCCAATTAGGGTGGCAAGCCGTTAACAAACTGATCGAGAACTGCCCCAGTAGCGACATTGCTGGCCTCAGCAGAGAGAAGGTGAGGTGGATGTAGAACAGGAATGGATAGAGCAGAAGAATTTTATATAGCATTCTTTGCGTTGCAGAAGGACGCTTCTCGAAGGGTACCCCACTTAAGGTCTTTTCAATTACCCCTTGAGGCAGGCGTAGAGGGGGCCAAGAGTGGCTGCAATGTCTGACAGGAAACGGTGATAATAGTTAATCATGTCCAAGAATTCTTAAAGTGCTTCGATGGTCGAGAGTATGGGGAAGTTCTAAACGGCTGCTACTTCTGACATAGGGAATGGACTCCTTCGGGAGTGATGCGTTGCCCTAAGAAATATACTTCATTGGCACCAAAGGTACACTTGTCTTACCAGACTAAAAGGCTGTTTTATTCCAGGCGACGGAGGAAGAAAACACAAGTATGTTGTCCATGTAACATACACAGAAGGGGAGGTCTCCCAAGGGAGTAAGTTGGCCAGGGCACCAGCCGCCACTTTAGATACTACTGCTAGAGAGTAATTGGATCCTTTGACTGGCCAGACAGTACTACATTGAATACCTCTCTCTGGTTAAGGCTCATTTTGTCTTTGTCTACACATACACCAAATAAATTTAGTTTGGCATACTCTTACGACATTCTCCTATGTCCTCATGCACCTGACAACAATTAGATTACCAAACAATTATTCTTCAATCAAAGATTTAACTACTTCAATATAATTGTTCAATGGCTACTTTCCTCTTGTTAAGGGTAGAAGAGAATCTTTAGGTATGGTAAGCAGCTCTTTTAAGAGAAAGAAACTCCAAAATAAAAAAAATTTTCTCTGGTCTTTGGTAGTGCCTTCGACCTCACCATAATCAAAGGATTCTTGTAGAGCATTGGAGATTGTAAGAAGTCATCACATGCTCCAAGGACTTTACGAAAACCAAATTGCAAACTAGGGAACAGAGGGTTACCTTCAACAAACCTTTTAAGACGTTTTGGCAGAAGACATTCGAGCACTTTAGATAAAATCTGAATTATGGAAATTAAGTGGTAATCAGTTGGAATTGAGCTACCAAAACTACATTTACATAAAGGAGTAACATTTCCAATTTTCCAACAAGTGCTAAAAGTTCCTCTTCTTGCTAACTTGAGCAAAATAACAGATAACTTTGGAGCTAAAAAATCTGATGTCTTTATATATAAAAAAAATACCATTTGGGTCTATACCTCCATATGCATCAAGATCCATCAACAGCTTGAATCTCACGAGCTCAAAAAGCTAAACTAGTTCATTTAGCCTTGAGAAAATAGGAACGGGAGAGTTCATGTTTCTCATTACTCTGCTTATTCTCAAACACATATGGTTTAAGTAAAGGAGGAAGTATTGCAAAATCCCATTCCAGTCTGCTTGAGATTTCATATAAATCTTACAAGAGTATGATACATCAGGGACTGGCTACTCTGTCTTCACTACTAATGAAATCAAGGCATGATCAGATGTCCTGACTGAAGAACTAACCTTACTTGTTATAACGCCAGAGGAGCCAGTGTATACGAGATCCAAGCAGTTTCCAGACCTACGAGAAGCTTCACTTATGATTTTCTCACAGCCTGATTTTGAGGCAAAGTCTAAAGCTCTTTAGCCATGGTGATCGGTAGGAGAAACAGAACCTAATCACTCCCTATGGTGAGCATTGAAATCACCAACAAAGACAAAAGAAGCCTTTCTATCATCTTCTTGTATCTTAGCCATAATGGTAAGCTGACAAACGAAGATAGAATCATCCATGTCTGGATTCCGGTAGATTGAACACAAATAGAGGGTGTTATGCCTACCACCAACTTTTATTACCTGAATCTCATGACATCACATTCATAACAGGACTTATGAGAAGCAGGGTACTCAGTCCTAATATACACCGCTATTCCCCTGGCCCTAGGGATGGCAACACGTTTCAACATTATTGTCTTCTTAAAACCAGTTATAAGGAGTTCAGATGAATGCCTCTTATTAGAAACCAAAGTTTCTGAGCACAAAAGAATATCATACTGTCTGGACACAACTGTAAAGTCTTGAGTATTTGCAGGGAGACCACGAATATTGCAATACAGTAAACGACATTAACGAAATCTGGGACGTACTGGTCCCGGGTTTCGCTCAATGTCTCCATACAGCATAATGGTAATGAAAAAAGATACATCATACTTAACAACTAAATTAACAGGAATGATAACAAAAACTATCTGTTTTAAGGAAATTAGTTTTTAACTTTTTTAGTGTATTTCTTTTGGTTTCTGTTGATGTGGTTGTTTATGATTTATTTATGTTTAGAGATTAGAGTATTAAGTGTGATTTTTGCTTATGGCTGAGGTTATAAGAAATATAGTGTTGAGGAAAAGGTTAGTTTAAATATCCTTCTCTCCAAGGGTCCAGTTAGTGTAAAAGTAAGGGGAAAGTTTGTGTTGTGAGACATCTTCAGAAAGTGTGTATCAAGTGTGGGGCTTACATTTTGTAACATCCCGCCACAATGTAATATAAATATCTAATTGTCCGATGTAATATATCGCATACGGCTTCATTATTGATATCAGTAGAATTGGATCATTATAATGATAATAAAGTTGTGTAAAGATTTTGACCATTTTTTTTCTAAAACACAAAGGCTCATACTTAGAAAGTGAAGATGGCTGATAATTGTTTCGAACTTAACAAACTCAAATTAATCTAAATACATTGTCGGTTCTGTAGAAACACTTATATTCCTATTAAATATTTTTATATTAATTATTAACTTATGTTTAGAGACAAAAATATGGCAGCCCTTTTTTCTAAAATTTGAATGTCAAGCCCCAAAAATTGAGTGTGAGATATTCTATGTTATATTCAGCACCCTCAAATTAACCTTACCATGTGTTCTGCTGAAAAAAAAAAAAAAAAAAAAAAAAAAAACTTACTAATATTATGAATGATACCAATGATTCAATTATTGCAACAAAACTCTGAAGATTAATATTTTCTTTTAGAATACCAAGATCATCATCATCATAATGACGCAAATCAAATTTGGAAGAGCAAACTAAGGATATTAATGATAGTGTTTGGTTTAAATGTACTGCCTTTCTAAGAGTCTAGTTGTATAACGATATAGAAAAGGGATACTTTGTGCTGATTATTCGGGTGCGGTTTTTTTTTCTCCTCCACAAAATCATGATTAATGTCTCAAAAACTATGAATGTTCTTTGAATATATTAAGAGGAAATTAGGCAATGGCCATTAATGAAGGTTACAAACTAAATATTTCATTATCTTATTAAATAAATATCTTTAAATTAATTGTGTGATGAAATATGACTATTCATTATACAGAAATGAAAATAAGAAAACCGTTTTTAGTAGAAATTTCGCCTTTCAATTGTACCAACCATGTGTCACACGATTGTACGTAGTAACAACCTTTTTTTTTTTTTTGGTATATATATTATGGTTTGTATCTTTGCTCTCTCCTTGCACTGACAGGGACCTGAATAAACATGTCTGTTTTTCTAACCATTAACTGTTAACAGAACCAGCTGTCAGTTGAATAGGAAACAGCCTGTTATATGTTATGGCTTGCTTGCCCGAAATTGATGTATATATAAGCCAATGTTCTGTAATAAAGTTACTTAGTTGCTTTCATTCTGCCTTCTTAGTCACAGACTCTCTCGGCCCATCACATTGGGGACCCCGTAGTGACTCGCTCCTCTTGCCTCCACCACCCCTTCACCGTTACTATGACGCCCTCAAAACATACCTTCTGCAGCAGTACTCGCCGTTGCCAGCCGCCTGTATAGCAAAACGTTTTCAGCTCTCTCAACAACTGTTGGGGGACAAAAGGGCTTCGTACGCCCTCAGGGAAATGACCAGTATTGCTCACCTGCAACCTGCCGCAGACGGCTCTCCTTGTGAGGTGAACCTACCATTTACCCGAACCTGTACGTGCTGCCATACCCGATGTCGATAGTTTACCCATAAAGGACTTGATGACCAAAGCCGACACTCACTTCATGACCTTCAAGACCTCCATCAACGCCTCCACTCCTGACGAAGAGGACACCTATTCAACGTCAACCGAAGCTGACAAGAATGCTGTAGGACACACACGCCTATGAATGCCGTAGGACACAGACGCCTATGAATGCCGTAGCACACCCATGCCTATGAATGCCGTAGGACACACACACCTGGCCCGTGATGCGCCGGAGCTGCGACAAAGCCACCCATCATCCACCACTCGCTCATTCCCCAGCCAACGACTTCTACAGCCACTCACTGCCGCCCATCGGCCGCAATTTTGCTACTACCCCTCCAGATTCGGGGCTGCCGCGAAGAAATGTACAGTATGTCATTTTTAGGAGGGAAGCCATGTACCAACCGTGTGTCACACGATCGTACATAGTAACGACATATTTTTTTTTTCTATATACTATGCTTTGTATCTTCGTTCTCCCCTTGCACTAACAGGGACTTGAATAAACATGTCCGTTTCTCTTACCGTTAACTGTTAACAGAACCGGTTGTCGGTTGAACTGGAAACAGCCTGTTATATGTTATGGCCTTCTTGCCCAAAATTTATGTATATATAAGCCAATGTTCTGTAATAAAGTTACTCAGTTGCTTCCATCCTGCCTTCTTAGTCACAGCCTTTCTCGGCCCGTCACACAATACAATATTTTAGAAGTCTGATAAATATTTGCGTACAGTGTTAGCTATTCTTTGTAAATATACTATTAGCAAAATTATTTCTCGCTTATACCAATGTCATAATATAAGTTAAAATGTAATTTATTACGTATTATTATTATTATTATTATTATTATTATTATTTGCTAAGCTACAACCCTAGTTGGAAAAGCAGGATGCTATAAGCCCAAGGGCTCAAACAGGGAAAATAGCCCAGTGAGGAAAGGAAACAACGAAAAATAAAATATTTCAGGAAAAGTAACATCAATATAAACATTTCCTATATAAACTATACAAAATTTAACAAAACAAGAGGAAGAGAAATAAGATAGAATAGTGCGCCTGAGTGTACCCTCGAGCAAGAAAACTCTAACCCAAGACAGTGGAAGACCATGGTACAGAGGCTATGGCACTACCCAAGACTAGAGAACAATGGTTTAATTTTGGAGTGTCCTCCTGGAAGAGTAGTCCATGAGATTTAGACTTACTTATCAAATACCGTCCATATCTTATTCAGAAACGCAAAATAAGGAAATAATCAAATCTTAAAGAAAACTTTTCATTCCAGGTTTTGGTAATATGACACTTTTTCCTTTTTTGTTTGATAAACCTCTAACCTAATTCGAACAATCCTCCTCGGAGATCTTCTTGTCTGAATCCATATTATAGATGCTGAGCCTTATCCATACTCATAATGCACAAATATTTTCCATACATTATCTATAATAATGAAAACATAAATTCAATAATTTTGAATCTACTATATCAGAAACATAATATTGCATGTTTAACGTAGCTTGAATATAAATTGGGTAATTATTTATCCATTAGTAATTCTACCATGGAATAAATGTTGATCAAAAATATTCACTAAGGAAATAAATGTTTGCGAAATTCATTGGTCAAAAGTACTCATAATTATGGACGGCTTTTATAACTTGATCATAAAATCCTGCTTTTGATATCTTTGGGGGAATGGACACTCATTGCCAAAGTGTTACTGGACATATAGGGATATATTCCTGATGTCTATGTTCTTTGCTATAATTAACGGATTTTGAGCGAAGCGAAAAATCTATTTTTGGGTGAGATGGCCATGTCGTCCTGATGGAAGTTCCTATAGGGTAGCTTCCTAGGGTATATTACAACTACGGCGATATTCCCAGAGAATTTACCTTAAGGTACCAGAATTCTAACTCCTGGAGCGAGTATCCCTCGTGAAAGGGATATCGCGACATATCAGAGGACGTATTCTAGACACGCCACATGGCAATCTACATCCTGGACAGAGATTTCGTCTCGTAGGAGGTGATTGGCGAGATACGAATTCGGGAAAGAAAAAGGGGAGCCGCTCCCAAGGCTTCCCTATCCTCCTATTCGTATGCGTGCCTGGTGCCAATCCTGGCGCCATCTGTATTCCTTGTAGCGTACACGAGGTGCTACAGATACTGTATGTAGGGAGGGGTCCTACAGCCCTTTCTTAGAAAGGCAAGGGCGGGTCCATCAGGATGACATGGCCATCTCACCCAAAAATAGATTTTTCGCTTCGCTCAAAATCCGTTTTTTGGGCTCAAGCCATGTCGTCCTGATGGAAGTGTACCAGAGCATTACTGTATCTGTGGATTTTTTCCCGGTCGACTAGACCTAGAGACCTAAGATGTTACCGTTATACATCTTTTCAACTAACTATAAACTATGTTAGAGCTTCCTGCCCCCTACAGGGAAGAGTCCTACTAGACTCTGGAAAAGTCTCGAAGAGTACATATACCTATGTAAGAATACCAGGCAAGCTAATATAGTGGTCTCGCCCTATATTAAGTAAAGCATAGTTTGTATAGAACCACTGCGTCAATATATATTGACCAGTAATCTGCACAATACTTGTATTGGACAAAGGTTTATATCCGCATAGGAAGAAACTAATAAAACCGCCCTCGACCCTTTATGGGACGGAGTCCTCCCATTAGGGGACTTACATAAACCAATGCAACATAGCTTGCATAACAGAACAATTCTATCAGAATTATCCCAGATAAGATACATAGAATTAAATGCTCAATTATACCAATAAATTGACACAGGTGAAAGAGACGCAAGGTTCTCAAGAACAAGTTTATTGACAGACAATAAACAGACAGGTTAACAACAAATATATATATATGTATATATATATATATATATATATATATATATATATATATATATATATATATATATATATATATATATATATATATATATATATATATATATATATATATATATATATATATATATATATATATATATAAAAGAGGATAACCCAAAACTTTAAGCATAAGTATGATAGTAAACAGAACTTGTTTATCTGAAAGAAAAACCATTAAACGCCACTTAATAAGATACCGAGGTATCAAGTCATAAAAGTCTGTATTACAAATCAATCACATTAGCGTTAGAAACGCTCGGCACACATGTCTGTACTTATGCTAGGTTCACCTTTGAAAGAAGGAACAGTCTATGTAGGCACTTGGTGCCCTCCTTTAGTTTGTAGTACAGTATGTATCTACACACTCACCCTGGACTTAATCGTCCCAATTAAGACCACTGTTCCTCGCAAAGTTAAACAGTAGGGTTAACTACACGACCCACTGCTACCACAGATCTCTTAAGTTCCTCTACTTGCTTCGCATAGTGGCGAAAGAACAACCTGGAAGACTTCCAGCCCGTGTATGAACGGAGATGTTCAAAATCCATACAATTAAAGAAATTTAGGGATGAGGCAACTTTCCTCGGATCGTGACCTGCGGGTGTACTGTCAGGATCCGCTCTGCGAATAAAATATGTGATTTTCGCTCTGAGTTGATTCAGAGATAAATTTGAGCCTGATGTTTCTCCCCTGAATAGTTGACCACCCTTGAAGTCTGAAGTTCTACGAAGATAGACCTTTAGGCACTCTACTGGACATAGAGATGCATCTTCTTTCAGAGGGCAGATTCTCCAGGGACCCCACCTGTTGGTGGGTAACTCATTCTTGGCGAGAAACGTAGGATCCGGAAACAGGTTCAGATCCCCCCCATCCAGGAACTGAACACGACCTGCCTCTCTCGAGAGGGCTACGATCTCACTAACCCTGGCCCCGGACGCGAGTGCAAATAGAAAAATAACTTTTTGCGTCAAATCCTTTAACGCACATTCTTCATTGCTCAACAGGGAGGCGAAATGAAGAACTTTGTCTAAAGACCATGAGATGGGCTTTGGAGGTGCTGAAGGTCTGAGCCTAGCGCAGGCTTTCGGAACTTTATTAAAGATCTCGTTACCTAGGTCGATCTGGAAGGCAAATAAAATGGGTCTCATCAAAGCAGATTTACACACTGAAATCGTGTTAGCTGCCAACCCTTGGCCATGGAGGTGGATGAAGAAAGATAAGCAGAAGTCTGTTGAGATCTCCTGCGGATTCTTTGCCTTTACAAAGGCCACCCATTTTCTCCAAGATGACTCATATTGCCTTCTAGTCGATTTGCACTTATATTCTTCTAGGAAGTCTATGCTGGCTTTCGAAATCCCGAAACGCTTTCTCACCGCAAGGGCGAGAAAATCATGAGCTGCAGGGTCCGGGTTTTCTGTAATGAAGCGCAGACAGTCGACTTCTGGACTCGCTGGGTCAGAACTGGATGTGGTAGCGGCACAAACTTCATCTGTAGTTCCAACGCCAAGGGGAACCACATACTGTTCGGCCACTTGTGGGCCACTATTGCCGCTACCCCTTGAAGGATCTCAGTTTGTTGAGGACCCTCAACAGAAGGTTGTGAGGAGGGAACAGATAAATCCTGGACCATCTGTTCCAGTCGAGGGACATCGCGTCCACTGCTTCCGCTAAGGGGTCCTCGTACGGGGACACGTACAGGGGCAACTTCTTGTTGTCTTTCGTCGCAAAGAGGTCTATCTGCAGTTCTGGGACTTGATTCAGAATGAAGGAGAATGATCCTGCGTCTAAGGACCATTCCGACTCTATCGGTGTGAACCTGGATAGAGCGTCCGCTGTCACATTGCGGACTCCTTGAAGGTGAACTGCCGACAGGTACCACTTCTTATTTTCCGCCAATCGGAAAATGGCTAACATCACTTGGTTGAGAGGTGGTGACCTCGACCCTTGTCGATTCAAGCATCTCACAACCACCTCGCTGTCCATCACCAATCTTATGTGGATCGAGTGACGCGGAGAGACTTTCTTTAAGGTAAGGAGCACTGCCATAGCTTCTAGAAAGTTTATATGAAAGGTCCTGAATAGCTTGGACCAAGTCCCCTGGATTTTTTTCCGATGAGAGTGACCTCCCCATCCCTCCTTTGAGGCGTCTGAGTGAATCGTCATCGACGGGGGAGGTGGCTGAAGAAGAACCGACTTCTTTAGATGTCTGGCTTGGGACCAAGGCCTGAGAAGAGTACGTAGCCGAGGCGGCACTGGTCTTCTCAGATCTCTTCGCGCGTTTGATGCATACCTTCTCCAAACTCCGGTTGCATCCTTTAGCTGTGCTCTTAGCACTGGGTCTGTCACTGAAGCAAACTGGAGAGAGCCTAGTACCCTCTCCTGTTCGCGTCTTGATATCCTTTCGGAATCTAGAAGTCTCTTGACAGAGCCCGCTATCTCCTTCCTTTTCTTCGTCGGGATGGAGAAACTGTGTGACAAAAGGTCCCAGTGGATTCCCAGCCACTGGAACCTTTGGGATGGAGAAAGTCGAGACTTTTTTCTGTTGATCTTGAAGCCTAGGTACTCTAGGAACTGGATCACCTGACTGGAAGCTTGCAAGCATTCTGTCTCGGATGCTGCCCACACCAGCCAGTCGTCCAGGTAGGCTACTACCTGAATTCCCTTTAGGCGTAATTGTTTGAGAGCTGCGCTCGCAAGCTTCGTGAAAATCCTTGGGGCTATGTTTAGCCCGAATGGCATGGCTCTGAAGGCGTATAGACTCCGTTGTAGCCTGAACCCTAGGTAGGGGGAGAGTCGACGGCTGATTGGAATGTGCCAATAGGCGTCTGACAAGTCTATAGAGACTGAGTATGCCCTCTTGGGCAGTAAGGTCCTTATGTGTTGCAGTGTTAGCATCTTGAATTTGCAATTCACTATGAACTTGTTGAGTGGCGACAAGTCCAGAATGACTCTGAGCTTTTCCGAGTCTTTCTTGGGAACACAAAACAGCCTCCCTTGGAATTTGATGGACTTCACCTTTCGGATCACCTTTTTCTCCAACAGTTCTTGAACGTACTCCTCCAGAACGGGGGTGGAGTGTTGGAAAAACCGAAGGCACGGGGGTGGAGTGCTGTACCAGCTCCAGCCCAGTCCATTCTTGAGTAGGCTTTGGGCCCAGGGATCGAAGGTCCAGCGATCCCAAAATTTCATCAGTCTCCCTCCTACCGGTATCGTTTCACTTGGACTGCCGTCCTGAGGTCTTGCCTCCCTGACCACGACTACCTCTGAATCCCCTTCCCCTTGAGGGGCGCCTAGACGAGCCTCTGGCTGCTCCTCTAGGTTTTGCACGAAAGGAAGAAGACTGTCCTTCGAACATTGGGGTGAATGTGGATGACTGACCTGGCACAGCCTGGGGTACCCACTGAAAAGTAGTCGGGGTTTGTGCCACCATCTGGGGCACTGGAGGCAATGGCAATTGCAGTTGCTGTTGCTGTCTAAAAGGCTTGGCTGACCGAGACGGTAGCCTAGTCCTCATATTCTTCCTCTTTGGTTGAGGACCCTCATCCGGGGAAGATTTTCTTTTGATAGCCTGGCCCCACTTCTGGAGAAGGTTTCTATTCTCCACGGCGGCCTTATCAACAACCTCTTTGACCACATCGGTAGGGAAAAGGTCTTTTCCCCAAATGTTGGAGGAGATTAACTTCCTTGGCTCGTGTCTCACCGAGGCCCCGGTGAACACGAACTCCCTGCAAGCTCTCCTTGCCCTGACGAAGCTATAAAGGTCCTTCGTCACTGTGGCTAGATGAGACTTAGCCACTACCATGAACATTTCATGGACCTTGGGGTCACTTGCCATCGTCTCAAGAGTAGTCTGATGAGACATTGAGGCAGCCAGTCTTTCTTTTGTCTCGAACTCTCTTCGTAAAAGAGAGTCGGACAGCTTGGGGAGGTCCTCGCCGAATTGCCGTCCGGCAATATCAGCCTCCAACTTTCCCACTGAGAATGTCAGATGGACATCCTTCCAGTCTTTGTGGTCCATAGGCAGGGCCAGCGACAAGGGTTTACACTCCTCCAGGGAGGGGCAATGCTTGCCGGCCTCGACTGCCTTTAGGACAGCCGCAAACCCTTTCTGTAAAAAGGGGAAGGCTCTAGAAGGAGAGGACACAAAAGAAGGGAGCTTCTTGTTCAATGCAGCTACCTTCGAGTTAGAGAAGCCCCTCTCTTTCATCGAGGATGAAAGTAGGGCTTGAGCCTTAGCGTGGTCCATAATTATGACCTCCTTCGGCTCTGTCTCCTCCCTTGAAGCTGGTTCTTTTCTCAGCCGGACATAGCAGTCCGGATATGATGCCTTGCTGGGCCAAAATTCCACCTTCTCTAGTGGAACTGAACCCAGCTTATCCGAGATGACGATCTTTCCAGTCGTCATTGGCATGTGCTCAGCATACCTCCAGGGGTTAGCATCTGAGCATACGGGAAGGTCTTTCACATTGAGCCCTTTCCGGGGTCCACGTGATTCTGCCAGGGACTGCATACGCAGTTCCATAGCAGCCGCCTTCTCCTGATTCTCCTTCTGCATTTGTTGGATCATTCCAACAATCGAAGAGAGGGCCTGTCCCAGTTCTACTGGGAGACCGGCCGATGTTGAGGGGATAGGATCCGGAATCTGAACCGGAATAGCCGACACCTCGTCGACCTCATCCTCTACGACATCCGGGGTTTGAACTTCATCCTGACCTTCTGCCAGGAGGTCTTGTTCCAAATGTTCGTCCAGGTCAGACATCCTGTCATCTAACTGGATGTCTTGCATCGCAACTGCGACTTCCACGTCCACCTGGACTTGATCTTGAGGGATCTCCTCTTGAGGCTGGGGAATCACTGCATCAGCTGATGCCTGGGGAAAAAGATACGCCCTCATCTTCTCACTTGGAAGATAAGGGCCAGAGGTGTTCTTCTTGAAGCCCCTTACCCAAGTACGAAGCTTTTCCCTTGCTATATCCCTTGATTCCGCCGTTCTAGGGGAATCAAAAGCCTCAGTAATCAGGTTAGTGCATACAGTACATACCTGAGGGTCCCAATACTGGAGATCATCCTTGGAGACAGCGCATGCTGCATGTCTCCTACAACACTCATGTCCGCAGAGGTTCTTGCTGCGGACATTGCAGAAAATATTTCCGCACTTCGGAGGGTCCTCCTGTAAAGAGAAGAAATTTCCATGAGTATCAAGTGAACTATGTATCACTGGATATGCATAGTATAGCATAACTATTCATAAAGGAAAGACACACACTTGTGTTTCCCTCACAACCCATTGTTGCAGCCTTCCAGATAATAAAATCAAAAATGGTTTATCTCTTCTAGAGTAACCAATGCAAGGTTTCCAGAGGAAACAGGTGGAGCTCACACCTAAGCAATGATTTTAAAATCCTGGATAATAGACAGGGAAGAACTCAGCTTCCTATCTGAGGACAACAGCAAAGGGGCGTGCAAGAAAACACAATAGTGTTAGAAGACACAGTGCTGTACCAAAACCCTTACTATAGTTTTCCTCTTACTGTATATGCTATACAGAAGAATACTAGTACAGTATAGGGGGATGTGTGCCGGCCTGCCTTTGCCGGCCGGCACACACCACCACTAGCTTTAAAGTATACTACTTAACAGCTATAGGGCGGCAGCACTCTGGTTCAAATGCCTGTGCCGGTCGGCAGCAACTGCCGGCCGGTGACAGCCAGTGTTGGCCGGCAATGGCTGCCGGCCAGCAACTATACAAGGTAGTACCCAGCTGCCGGCCACACTCTTGGTGACCGGCAGACAAGGGCTGACATAAGCCGGCCGGCAAAGGTACAAGACCGATGCCAGCCGGCAGCAAAAGAACCAGAGGACTACACCTGCCCGGCTGCCGGCCTCATAGACCGGCAGCCGGGACAGGTACAGCACTTAGAAGAAAAATAGAATGGATGCCGGGATAAGAGTGTACACAACCTCCAAGCCCGGCAACCGAAAGAGTGCATATAAGAAAGGGGAGAAACTAATTCAGGCTTCCTTGACCCATGCCGTCCGGCTCTGCCGGCAGGCATGGATGAGGGACCAAGAGAGGTCCGGGCAGCACTCGAAAACAGAAGACCCTTGCCGGCCAGCAGCTCTGCCGGCCGGCAAGGGGCTGAGTCAATTCCACATCCTAACCTATACTAGGTCCAGAAGTAGAACGACGTACAGTACAGTAAGACCCCTGCCGGCCAGCTCTGCCGGCCGGCAAGGGGATGAGTCAATTCCACATCCTAACCTATACTAGGTCCAGATGTAGAACGACGTACAGTACAGTATGAAGAAAGAGGGGGAAGGGACAAGAGTGTCCTGCCAACCTTGCTTTAGTGACAGATCACCCGCAGCTAAGAAACTTATCTTAGCCTAAGGGAGATCTAAGGGGAAAGGCCAGCAATACTTGCCAGCTTCCAGAGCACCAAAGCAAGGAAGGCGTTGCTACTCCCAAGGGAAGAACTTATCCTCCCGCGAGAACAGCAACAGGACTAGTCTGGTAGATCACAAAAGAAGGAATCATATCCACAGAAACCTTGGGTAGTGACCTAAGGGAGCTAAGCTCCCTTTGTATGTGTTAGGTCAGCGAGGGGGACTCAGCCCCAAGCCAGACAACACAGACTCAGACTAAAAACTCTGTTGTTCTGTCCCTCTTGAACCATACTACAGGAACAGGAAGGTATAGTAACACCCTAGTATAGTTTTATCGAAAATAACTTTCGGAAAAAACCACTTAGGGATAAGCCCAAGGCTTAAACAGAGGGAAAGGGATTGCATACCTTCTCCGAAGAAAAGAAAGCAACCGGGGAGTATGATAAAGTATACTAAGGCTCCATAAGCAACTAGCCTAGGCACCAAGAGAATCGATTACCTAATTCACCGAAACTCACTCGTATACTATCTTGGAAATATTCCACACAGTCTAAAATGTATAAAATATAGCCTAAAGCTTCAATAAAATGTTAATTACACTCGGAAAAACCATAATCATGCATGAAGTACTAGGACCAAACGACTAGGCTACATGGCCTAGCGTAGGCCAGAATGGCGAATACTTCGCCAAATAATACTAAGCACGAAAGGAAATCCTATGTAATGCTAAATAGCTAAAATTTATTAAAGCAAAACAACCAGGAATGTCGCTCTGACTAACTAACTTATACCTAGCGAGCGACAGCGTCCAAGACGCCTCTGGTAGGCTACGGCTCTTGTATCAAAGATTAATCCTATTAATCACTCAAAATTTTACCAAGAGCCTACATTTATACATAACAGACACTATACTCAACTTATCAGAGGCCGACGAAGACGAAGAAGCCATGAAAAGTCGAATAAATCCAAGATTTGCGAGAAAAACAGGAAAAAACACCGAGTTGTTAAGCTACGCAAAAAGGAATACAGATGGCGCCAGGATTGGCGCCAGGCACGCATACGAATCGGAGGATAGGGAAGCCTTGGGAGCGGCTCCCCTTTTTCTTTCCCGAATTCGTATCTCGCCAATCACCTCCTACGAGACGAAATCTCTGTCCAGGATGTAGATTGCCATGTGGCGTGTCTAGAATACGTCCTCTGATATGTCGCGATATCCCTTTCACGAGGGATACTCGCTCCAGGAGTTAGAATTCTGGTACCTTAAGGTAAATTCTCTGGGAATATCGCCGTAGTTGTAATATACACTAGGAAGCTACCCTATAGGAACTTCCATCAGGACGACATGGCTTGAGCCCAAAAAAGTTTATATTCTCTCTTTTGCAAAGTTATAAGGTCATTTCTATATATATTCAACAAGATAGTAGATTCTTTGAAATTATGAAGAGTGGATGCTTTTCCTGTTTGTTCTAGCAGCGAAAACATATTGCTTCATCTGAAGCCGAGTAGCTATAAAAATATCAATTCTGGATACCTACCGTGAATTAAAAAAATACCCAAAATAGGTAAAAACACGAATCTCTGTAGACTATCATTTATTTTTCAAGTTTTCCTAAATTGGAATTCTATCTATGACACAGGACAAACAATGTTTGTTACATCAAGACACTGCTCAATTTTACAATCCCTTTCTCTTTGAATTAATATTCTTCCCCTTCTGCTGTCAGTCTCCTGT
>NC_090743.1:89712180-89759680 GCF_036898095.1 Palaemon carinicauda | reverse complement strand
GATATTTGTTTGTAAATAATAGATTTACTGCTAAGAAAAAAATGATGATGATGATGATGATGATGATAATAATAATGAGGCCTCAGGTTACTTTCATGCACGGAAATATATTCATTGGAAATTATATTTTTTTTTATCTTTGCTTCTGGCGTTTATCCTATCTACCGCTTGTCAGTCAGACACCCCAACTAAGATGAAATGTAGTAAGCCTCTTCTTATTCGGTAACTCAACAGTGACCTATCGTAGTTCCAGTCACATCTTAATTTAAAGATCGTGTTGCACTTTATCTGTTCCTCCCTTGATCACGAGCAGAATATTAAGAATCCCAGAAAGTACGAATTTCTCCATATATTTGTTGGTTATCGAGGCTGTGATGTATTGTCCATTTGAACCGAAAAAAAGTAGTTAATGATTTGTAATTATCTGACATCCTAACATCAGTGGTCATTGGTGCCGATTTAAACATGCTTGACGTACAATTCATAGCTAAGATAAAAAAAAAAAAACCTAAAAATAAACACAAAATAAATAACTTACCAATGAACCTTAAAACTTAACACATTTAAAAATGAGTAAGAAGGTCAACTTCTGATATGAATTTAAAAATGCCACTAGCATCACAAAAATGTCGAATCCAATAGGTTCAGACTAGAGTGGTTCTCTGATACGCACAAGACTGGGATATTCAATCAGAAGACAGGAAGGAGAAACAGGAATAGTGAAAAACTTGTTGCAATTGAAGTTATTGCAGATCTTCGAGCAGCAACCCTTTGTAACACATGGAAAAGGGAATAACCAAACTTCCCAGTTTTAGCAATAGCGTCACCTTCTATCAAATATAATTCATATAAGGTAAAAAGAAAATATAACTGTCTTAAATCCAATTGAAGATAACATTTGTTTGGTTGCTACTCGCTATTTCAAATTCTTATCCAATACGCTTCTTAATTTCTCATGTGGTATCTGCAAATAGAGTTCCTTATTAAAGTGTAAAGAGAAAGTGATGTAACGATTGTTTTAAAAGAATATATCTTTATAGCTGCCAAAGAATATTGAAGCCATATCTGTTTGAAACGCAATTTTCTAAAATGGCAAGTAATACAAGTGGTAACATAGACCGAACATTTAAACGTTTTCCCCGGGGCCGATTAACGAAATTGCTTGAATTTTTTCTCCTAAATCTTTTGCTGAATAATTCATCTTCAATAACTTTTGAATATTTCCTATTAAATTATATTTTATCATTTTATCTTACTCTAATGATGAATAGTATACGATGAAACATTTCATCTTAAGCTACTCAAGAATGAAAAACATTTTGCATGACGTCCAAATTATACACGGTATACATCCATAATGCTGATTAAGTAATTTTTTTTTTTAAAGTAAGTCAGTACTGCTAATATATCCACGAATCGCAAATTAAATCGAAGGCATTTTTTTGGCACTCATGTATCGAAATACGCAAAATATAATGGCATTAAACGTATGAAAGATTTCTTTTGATGCACTTATAGAATTATAAATATTCAATTAAGACTAACATATTTATTTCATGAAAAAATTTTAACAAATTTTCTTTTTTGAAGAGCTAAAGATAATGATTAGCAGTGTATATTCTTGAAACATATTTTACGGATTGGTCAATAAACTGTCATAATAATAATATTAATACTCCGGTAAGACAAATGTATTTATTTCATGAAAACATTTTAACCAGGCTTCTTTTTTTGATGAGTTAAATATAATGATTAGCAATGCATATTCTTTAAACTAATGTATTTTACGGATTGGTCAATAAACTGTAATAATGAAGTAGAAGAAGAAGAAGAAGAAGAAGAAGAAGAAGAAGAAGAGTCACTCCGAACGCTCCAGAAAATAGGCCAAACGAAGGCCCCCTTCACGATCCACTGGGGACATACATATATTCAGAAGGAGGCGTCCCCATGGGATCACCATTGTGAGTCCTCTTCACGAGCATGTACACGGGAGTTGGAGAAGACCAAGTTTTCTCGTGTATACGTCGATCTGACGTCTATGTGAGATATATTGACGTTACCTTCGTTAAGGCTACTTCCTCCTGGGACATTGAGGAAATCCGCCACACCTTTGAGGAGTGAAGTTCCCTGCATTTTTCGCTGGAACGCAGAAACAACGGACGACTCTCAATCCTGGATGTCCAGGCTAAAATCTGTACGTTCATTGAAAATAAAGTAACGAACCTTGAACTTTACCTCAACCGTGACAGCAAATTCCCCGCCAGATACAAGGCCTGCACCACCATGACCTTCATGAAGAGGGATCTCTTGTTGCTCCTCCTGGAGGGCCACCCATAAGGAATTGGATAGTGTACCAGAGGTGCTTGTGAACAACTGGTATACCAACAGACAGGTCAATTAAGAGAACAAGAAAGCTCTTGACACCTGGTATGAGGAGGAACAGCACGACACAACCAGCACAATAAAAATAAATATTTATTATCAAGGAATCATGCACTGCTATTATTATTATTATTACTTGCCAAGCTACAACCCTAGTTGAAAATGCAGGGTGCTATAAGCCCAAAGGCTCCAACAGGGAAAATAGCTCAGTGAGGAAAGGAAACGAGGAAAGAAATATTTCAAGAACAGTAACAATATTGAAATAAATATTTCCTATATAACTATAAAAAACTTTAACAAAACAGGAGGAAGAAAACTAAGACAGAATAGTGTGCCCGAGTGCACCCTCAAGTATGAGAACTCTAACCCAAGACAGTGGAAGACCATGGTACAGAGGCTATGGCACTACCCAAGACTAGAGAACAATGGAACAAGAGGAAAGTGGCTACTGAACGATTACAGTGCAGTAGGTAACCCCTTAGGTAAATAAGAATTATTAACAGCAAAACAAGACTTAAAACCCATAATGGACATTGTACGGAATAACCTCTTCTCCGTACTAGATACCATAGAGATTATCTTCGTGATCTATTATCAAAACATTAAAACTAAGGTTTTAAATATGAAAAATAAACTATCCCCTCCCATGCAGGATAGTCTGAAGATGTGGTCTACCAATACCAATGTCCCGTCTGAGGAAGCCTGGCAACTATGTCTGAAGTACCACTTTGAATAGAAAAGGTGTCAAACAATTAACGCCACTAAGTCAGCCATTATCTTCAATAAACCTTGCATTATTATTATTATTATTATTATTATTATTATTATTATTATTATTATTATTATTATTATTATTATTATTATTTCCATAATAAAACAAAATTTAATCTCTACTTTATGAAATAAATAAAAAAGAAAATATTGTAGTAAAATTATATAAAATACATAATTCACTCCAAACCAAAGGACAGTTATATAAAAACTGAAGATATATTGCAAAATAAACTTTCGTATTTAACCTAAACAGAAACTACAATTCAACTGTATCTGAGTTTTAGCGTATGAATGCAAGGTTCTCCCGTGGGAACATTCCTTACCGAGTATTCATAGAACATCATTATTATGCAGAACAAGCAGAAGTTCTGGAATTAGTACCCACTTGCCTTTAGGGATATTTCCTATTTTTTTTTTTTTTTTTGGTAATAGAATCGAACTATTGTCTTTTAACTTTTTTTTTTTTTTAATCTGCATTTTTCGTCACGGGAGCAGCTTTTTTTTTCTAGACTTTAATTCATATTTCCTTTACTTTAGGTTTTTTTATTTATAAAGAAAACACGTTAATTTTCCTTTCCTTGCCTGGTAATCGTGAGAATAACTTGTGACTTGATGTCGCTGAAGTGATCTATAAAAACCTGAAGTGGTAAAAGCGAGATCCATCTAAGAGCTCTGCCTCAAAAGATGTTATTAACGGAGTCGCCATAAAAACTGCTAGCAAATGACATACATCAATGATTTGTTACATCCATGCATCACCCTCAATGGAAATCACTCCCCAACATGCTGATGGCAGGTAGTTGGAATGACGGAAAGGCCGTACGGCGAGAAACAACCTAACATTTTGTTTTTCTAATTCGGAAATACAACAGCATACCAATCAATAGCAAATCATTTACTTTTGCATGACGCCTGGATACTGGTCATATTTCAAATGCATATCGACATGAGGTTTCCCGTTCTTTGTCTGGATTCAACGAGAGAAAAGGCATATAAGCAGGTCATCTTGTATGCTACAATGGTTGCAGTGAGAGACAAATCTCGATAATACTCGGTAATTTGTGTTTTGCAATATCTGCTTCCCAATAACACTCATTACACCAGTGTTCTTGTTAATATATGTTTCTGATAATAGTGTCGTAGATAGTCATAACCCCTTAAAATTTATCAAACTATTGTACTTCTTTTCATTTTATTTAGTGGTAAGTTTGCTGTATGGAATCATTAGCATTTGAGCTACATACTAAAGCATCCGTTGTCTTGCACGTTCACTCCTCAAGAAAATAAATTTCAAATTGTTCATGCAAAAGCTTAACCGTTTTTGGAAGTAGGACTTTGAAAGAACTGTCATATATTCCTACTCCTAAAGTTTTCTTTAAAGAATTGCAATTGGTTGAGAAGAACAAGTAACAGATTCTTTCTTTGGAGAACGCAGAAGCAGAGATCTTCAAGGTACGATTTTGCATAGCTAAAGTCCAAAGACTTTTCTCTCATGTTTTATTCTGAGAGAAAACATGCAAAGTGCAGTATATGATAACAATCAGTTAACATTTGATAATCATAATAATAATAATAATAATAATAATAATAATAATAATAATAATAATAATAATAGTAATAATAATAATAATAATAATAATAATAATAATAATAATAATAATAAACTAATGACAAAAGTAATAGTGACAGCAACAAAACAACGGTTGTAGTAAGTAGAACTGATAAAAACAAAGGTTCACAACTAAATGAAACGTCAGATGAATTTGTATGAGTAAAAGTGTTGAACTGTTTATGCTAAAAATTGCTGAAAAAACATAAAAAAATGCATTTATCAATAAGAAGATAAATTTTGCTTTATTCCATGAATATGGTCTAAAAATGCTTTTTGTTCGCATTCACTGTTCGTGAATTATTTTTCGTCTTTTGTTTAGGGTATTTCACACCTCGATGAGCATGTTCAGGTCGATTGTCGTCTGGCTGTTGCTCCTTTCAAAACTCTTCGAGTATTCCATAAAGTTCAACATAAGCTCTTCCAAAGAAGTTTTGCTACCTCCTATGTAAGGTTTCTACTGTATTTTTGCATCCGTCGAATTCCTAATTGCGTGGAGTCATGTAAAACTAAATAATCAAAGGTATTGATGGCGGGGCACGGATGTTACCGCCATTGTGCTATCGCGTTCTTATTTGTCCGACATAGACAGTAAAGGGAGACAGGAAAGCATACCTATAAAAAAGAAAAATATAAGTCAGCCATAGCAGCGCCATCTATTGCGGACGCACCCTACTAATTAGCTAAAAAAACTCTACGGGGTGTTGGTATTTCGGAAGGTCCACATGTTACTATAATATTTATCCAATAATTGGTCTAACATTATTCATCTAGTGATTTTCCATAGATCTATATCAAATCATAGTGATCATTAGACTACCTACAGTATATCATTTTTCATACATATATAGCTTGCTGCTTGTTCATTTACAAAATGCAAGTTAACGTTCGGCTGTGTACTTCATATATATATAATTTGCCAAATATAACTTACAGAATATGTGAAAGACAAGCATCTGAAATAGGACCTGTGTCTAGGACTAAACTAAGAAGGGAGAGGGAAAGTGGTGGATGTATTTTGTTTTAGGATTGTTAACAGTCACATTTTTCTCATACTTATAGAGTTTAGATTAGAAAAACATGCCCTTATATATATATATATATATATACCATGATAGGAAGTATATCTAACCGGGCTAGGCGGGTACATCAAACCGTGCTAGGAGATGTATCTAACCGTGCTAGGCAGTATATCTAACCTTGCTAGTAGGGATAGCTAACCATACAAGGCAATATATTTAGTGGTGCTAGGTGGTATATCTTAGCAATCCCTTGTTTGCCAATGGTTATAAAAGCGGATGAGTAACTTGCTGGAGTATTGAGAACTTTTGCCGTGGAGGATATGCCCCATAAATTTGATGAAGTCACTGGCAGCAGGGTGACGGATTGTGTTTAAGGCAATTGACCTGATGTCTTTTCACTTTTTACTCCTGATGCCAGGAAAATGATCTTACTGGAATTAGTATGGAGCAGCAGGGGTCACTAGCCTTTGTTAGATAGGCACTATGCATCAAAAGGAACTGGCTTTCGTTCGATGAATTTACCAATGAGTCCTCTATTGATTTAGTCAGTTTATAGGAAACAAAAGTGAAAGAATAGCCCCATTCCCAGGCGTAGCTGTGTACTAAGAATCTCCTGGTTTATAGATACAAAAGTAAAATTCAAAATTGGTGATTGGAATGTTAGAACCATAAATCATATTCGCAAGATACAGCAAGTGAAGAAGGAATTTATGAAGTATAGTTTGGATATCTGGGTAAAACACGTTGTAAGGGGATTGGTTAAAAAATCCGAGAACAAGGCAACATATATCTC
Source organism: Palaemon carinicauda (assembly GCF_036898095.1). Classification (NCBI taxonomy): domain Eukaryota; kingdom Metazoa; phylum Arthropoda; class Malacostraca; order Decapoda; family Palaemonidae; genus Palaemon; species Palaemon carinicauda. Next base: position 89,753,100 of record NC_090743.1, on the reverse strand, counting down.
TGCTCAGGGAGAACTTAAGGAGTTGGAAGAGAAGGGGTAGGAATGGTGATGACACCAAGCGCAGAAAAGGCATTTACAGGATGGAACTCCGTAAATAGTAGATCGTTGCTTGCAAAATCTGAATAAATGTATGGGTTATGCACTAACAAATTATTCCCCTGAAGAAAGGAAATGTGATTTAAATGCTAAAGTTGAAAGGAATAATCAAGCTATAGAGACTGTGATGGGAGTTGAGGGTCTTGTTAAAGTTGCAAATGAAAATGGGGTCACACTTGATAGGTTTTTGGTCCAACAAACATTTTCGTTACTGGAGGTATTCTTTTCCAGCACAAGGACATCCACAAATACGCAAGGACTTCACCATGTGACAATTACAAAAATCAAATAGATCACATAGCCATTAATAAAGACAAAAGGAGGCCTCTGAGAAATGTAAAAATCTATAGTGGTCCAGATATTAGTAGTGATCACCAGCTCTTTATTGCCACAGTAATATTAATACTAAAAGCACCCAACAGAAATGAAGATAGATGACCTAGGTTTAATACAACTAAGCTTCTAGACAAAGAGCACAGAGAAACCTTTGCAATTGAATGTAGGAATCGATTTGCAGTCTTAGACACTTTAAGAGACGAAGAGCAGACAATTAATGGAGAATTGTGTGTAATTAAGAACATATATCAGTCAGTTAGTAGCAACGCTTTGAGATATGAAGTTACAAGGAGAAAACCATGGATATCAAATGAGACTTGGGATACTGTAAAAAGGAGACAATGACAAAAATTGATTGTTGAAAGTTTCTGAGGAAGTATTTAAAATTACAAGTTAAAGCATGCTAAGTATTCCATTATTGACAGTGAAGTCAAAAGAAAAGCAAGGAATAACTGTGAGAGAATATTCAGGCAGGAAAGCAGATGAGGCTGACAAAGCTATGAATTCAGGGAGTGGCTATGGTGTAAGAATTGCTCACAGAATTTTTAAGAAACCTCTATTAGGTCAAAGAAGAAGAAGCATATACCAATCAAAAAAAAAATATGGATCTGTTATAACAATCTGCTATAACAACAAAGACTAAGAAAAGGGAATGTTATATGGAACAGTTTAGTGAGATTATGAATAGGAGATATGAACGGGACTAATTTGGTTGATTACACCTGAAGCTGAAGAAATCTTTGATGTGCCTATGAATGAATTCCGTGTTTGAAGTCAAAGCTATCATTAAAAAAAAACGCAAGAGATGGACAGCCCCTGGATACAATTCAATAACTGCCCTTGTTGATATTAGCCGAAAATGAATTAACTTCCAGAGTACTTAAAAGATTATTTTGTAGAATATGGTCTGAAGAGGGAAAACTGATGGATGTAAGCAAGGGATGTTGGTTAAACCGCCAAAAAGAGGAGATCTGAAGGATTGCAATAATTAGAGAGGCATCACACTTACGCCAGTTGTACTGAAAATATATAGTGTGCTCTTTCTAAAGACACCACAAAGAAAGATTGATGAAAAGCTGAGAGATGAACAAGCAGAAATTAGAAAATGTAGAAGTTATAATGACCAAAATTTTTATTTTAAGATATGTGGTACAACAATGTGTAGTATCTAGAAATCTACTTTTGATGGTATTTGCGGACTATGAAAAAGCCCTTGAATGTGTGCAATGGTCAATTTTTTAGATAGCCCTGTATCATTATTGAGTTCCTCTTGTATATTTAAATTTGATTAAGTCTGTTGATGAGCAGAGCATTAGCAAAGTTGGTGTTAGTGGAGTCCTATCAAATGAATTTCCAGTTAGCAGGGGAGTACTACAAGAGAATGAGTTGTTAACTATGTTGTTTATCCTCTTCATGTATTCTATAATAAATAAAACAGTTGGGGATGGTGGAGAAGGATTAGACTGGAATGGTAACAGGAAACTCACTGACCAAGAGAATGCTGATGATGTTGTCCTTATCAACAGAACACCGCAGGACTTGCAAAGCTTGCGTACCAGAATGCATGAAATTTCACATGAAATCGGTCTCAAGATAAATCAAAATAAGACAGAGACGATGAGAACGGAATATGTAAAGAAAGATTAAATATCATTGGGATGAGAAAAGATTAATACGATAGAGTCATTTGAATATTGAGAAACTATGATCTCCAATACTGGATCTTTAATATATATATATATATATATACATATATATATATATATATATATGTATGTATATATATATATATATATATAGCTATCTGAATATATATATATATATATATATTTATATATATATATATATATATAGATAAATAGATATATATATATATATATATATAGATATATATATATCTATATATATATCTATATATATATATATATATATATGTTTATATATATGTATATATATAAACTTATATATATAAAAGTGTGTATATATGTACATATACAGTATAATATATATATATATATATATATACTATCTATATATATGATGCTGTTTTAAAAGTCCATTTTTAGATGTAACAAAACCTCCACAGTAGATCTCAGTTAATGAGGATGGAAATTTGAATAATAGACTATATTTAGTTTAAATGTAAATTAAAAAATGCCTAATATGAATTGAAGTCTACGCTGAATTGAAGAGTAATATGTGAAACTCAAGGAAAGAATCAAAATAGCATTACATAAATATATGCATTGAAAAATATACCTTAATAAGAATTATTGTTTTTTTTTTTTTTTTTTTTCTTTTTTTTGTAAAAGTAGCGAAGAAAAGAAATCCTTCAAAGGAGATAAGGTTGCATGAAAGGCGTTCTGATGAAACACTGCCATGAACTACAATCTTCCAGACAATTTACTCATTAAAAGAACCTCACCAGTGAGATATGAATACATTAGTGGCGGAGCCTTATCATTAGGAGGAGAAAAGTCTAATATATTCATGGTTACTACCTCCGACAAGGAGGTTAGTTTTTCAGGCTTATTATGTACTGTGTTTGCATATTAGTGTGTAAGTCCATGTATTCATATTGCTAGCTTAAGAGGAAAGTATCATATATCACGAGTGAGAGTAGTTGAACTATCAATAAAAGAAATATAAGCTGATTCTCCTACCCTTGGTTAAAATGATTCCAGCTCACGAACCTCTAGTACTTTATATTAGATTTTTTTGTTATTTTTTTTTTCAAATATATAGGGAAAGTTTGACTACGTTGCATTCATGCTACTTGCTGTTTTCGGATGGCAAAAATGTGTACTTATAAGCAGGTTAACACGGGTCATGGTATACATTCTCTGGAAATTTGATTACCGTTGTTGATATGGAATTGGCGTTAACGTAATATCCTTTTACAAAACTCATGGAAAGCAGTGTCTCCATATAGAATATCTCAAATGGCTATATTTACACCAGAAGTTCTAATTTTCTCCATAATGCCACATTTACCTATGGCTACATTATTAGATATTAACTTAATTTACGGGTGCAATTAAAATAATTTTTTTTCTTTTTTTGGTATTACTTCAATCAGAGATTCGGGTAAACAAGGATTTTATATCGCAGCTCTTTATTTTATATTCTTTCGTTTACTTTTCATCTGTTATTTAACTGTTATAGCGGTTGTTCCATACAGTAGTTCACCAAATCTTTTCCTGACCCTAACTCACGTGCCAATTCAGAGTAGAAATATTGGAATATATGATAATCTAATTAATAATATATTTTCAACACGGCACAGCACAAAAACTAAAATAATTATATGAAAGAAAGAGATTGCTCGGGTAAGGGTTAGAGTTCTCTTGCATGAGGGTTCACTTAAGTAAACTATTGTATGTTTCCTCATTTTTTACTCTCACTGCTCTATTTTCCCTCTTGGACCCTTAGGCTCATAGAATCCTGCTTTTCGAACTAGGGTTATAGCTTAGCAAGAAAAAATAATAATAATAATAATAATAATAATAATAATAATAATAATAATAACAACTTGCGGGACCCGAGTAAATTACACGAAAGCATATTTTCAATACTAATTATCTTGTTCCTAACCTATACATGTTTGAATAAAATGTGATAAGATTTGACTTGTATATTTATTTCAAAAAATTAGCAATACATGAAACAATTTACAAAACTCTTCATCTACAATATTTCTAGTGAGGGTAGTTCCTCTTCTCTGGCCATGAGTAGAATTATTCTGAGGACAAATTTTCACTCTACACTGTTCATAGACCTTGCTCTTGGGAAGGCTACATAAAGTTATCTATGAGTAAATCATGGTTATGGTAAGTAGATCGCAACCTTATCGAATGTCTGTCCTTGAGCTTTATTAATGGTCATTGAATATGATAGGCGGACGGGAAATTGAGCAATGTCTAGGAAGATTTGAAGCAAAGGTGATCATAATTATGAGAAATCTTTTACAATAAGAACGAATTGATCCTTAAACGAAAAGGCCAGAGATTAATTTTATAATCTAAGTTATGGAAATTGATAGAACTCTATTTTTTTCTGATATCTTAAAAAAAAAAAGATTCAGGTGCTAAAGACAAAATTGGGAAAACTATATAAGATGTGCTATGGTTAAGTAATCAAAGCCTAATGTGAATTTGTAAGAGTATACCATGAAATTATTTCTGTTTCTTTAAAGTGTGACACACGAATATACCATGTTATCAATAATAATAATATTAATAATAATATATTGTGCCGTGGCAGAGTGAGTTAGGTAGTCGGTGGACTGGATAACCAACATTGGGGCTGGTCAGTCGTTAGATGGATGAACGTTCTCCTCGGTGTTGATCCTTTAGGAAGGTTTTTACCATAATATCCTTAGTCTACTAAGCTATGGGTGAAATAGAAAAACTCAGCAATGATGGAAATAAATGAAGGAATAAACGACAACAACATCCAGCCGCCAGGTATTTAACCCGATTGAAGGGGAAGACAGTCAGGTACTTGGAGGTCGTCATCCAGCAACTGACCACCATAATGACAGAAACCAACAGCCTGAGACTGGAGCTACAGAAGCAAACCAGAGGAAGAAATGGACAAAAGAAGAAAATAAGGAAATATGGAGATGCTACATCAAAAGCAACCTGACAGAGATAGGATATAGAAGAAGGTTGGTCAACATCTGGAATGAGAGGAGTAACATCCCCCAAACAGAGCAGAGGCTGGCAGACCAAGTAAGGAACATAGAGAAAAAGAACTGGCTCTCCCCAACAGAAATAGAGGAGCTAGAAAGGAAATGACACACGACAACAAATTATAAGAAGACGAATTGAGAAACGATGCCACAGAAGATGACAGGAAGGATGAGGTATCAAACAACGACACACAAAGAAACACCGATGAGGTAACAGAGAGGACTTAATGGGTAGACAGGATCAGACAATGGATGGAGCCAGATACAAAGATCCCTTCCATGAAAGCCTACAACACAAAAAGATTGAGGGAAAAAACAAGTAAGGTCAATGAAATAATAGGAATAATACACAGCACCAGTATCACAAAAACAAGATTAGTAGGGAACAAGATAAATAGTAGAACTGATGGGGATACGACACCAACACCACCAACACAACCAACCCAACAGAAAGCAAAATAGCAACCTCCTTGGAAAAGGTGCCTGAAAAACAAATCATGGTGATGAGATCTGACTTGAGTAAACTGAGAGAGATGGCAGAAAAAAAAAAGCTAAGTAGCAAGAAAACCAGGGCGGAACTCAACGAGAAATACAAAATACAAGAGAGGGGACTAAACAACACGATGGAAGATGTAAAATAGAGGTTTAAGGCAAAAGCACATAAGATCCAACGGTACATTAACAGGAATAAGGGATACCAAAAGAACAAACTATATGGAACCAACCAGAATAATCTATACAGGCAACTAAGAGGGGAAGCCAATAACCAAGAAATCCCTGAAGCCGAACCAAATAAAAGACTCTGGGAAAACATATGGAACAATCTGGTATTATACAACACACATGCAATATGGCACCAGGAAGTCAAGGAAGAAGAAGCCGGGAAAATAAAACAAAGATTCAAAGATATCACGACAGACACAATTAAACACCAACTAAAGAAAATACCAAACTGGAAAGCCCCGGGTCCCGATGAAGTCTTTGGATACTGTCTCAAAAACTTCAAGGCCCTACACCAACGAATACCAGAACAACTTCAGCATTGTATCTCAAATACCAGTGCACCCAAATGGATGACCACAGGAAGATCATCCTTAGTACAAAATGACAAGTGTAAGGGAAATATAGCCAGTAACTACAGGTCTATTGCATGCCAAACAATAATGTGGAAATTACTAACATGTATCATCAGTGAAAGGCTATACAACGGCTTAGAGGAGACAAACACCATCCCCCACCAACAGAAAGGCTGCAGAAGGAGGTGTAAGGGCACAAAAGACCAGCTCCTGATAGATAAAATGGTAATGAAGAACAGTAGGAGAAGGAAAACCAACCTAAGGATGACATAGATTGACTATAAGAAAGTCTTCAACATAATACCACACTCACGGCTAATAGAATGCCTGAAAATATATTTGGGAGAGGAAAACACCATCAGCTTTCTCAAAAATACAATGTGCAACGGGAATACAATACTTACAAGATCTGGAATAAGACTAGCAGAGGTTAATATCAGGAGAGGAATCTTCCAGGGTGACTCACTGCCCCGACTACTCTTTGCAGTAGCCATGATTCCCATGACAAAAGTACTACAGAAGATGGACGATGGGTACCAACTGAAGAAAAGAGGCAACAGAATTAACCATCTGATGTTCATGGACGGCATCAAGCTGTATGGTAAGAACATCAAGAAGATATATATACCTTGATCCAGACTGTAAAGGTGGTATCTGGGGACATCAGGATGGAGTTTGGAATAGAAAAATGTACCTCAGTCAACATACAAAAGGGATAAATAACAGGGACTGAGAGAATAAAGCTACCAGATGGGAGCAACATCAAGCACTTAGATGAGACAGGATACAAATGCCTGGGAAAAATGGAAGGAGCGTAACCAGATACAACGCAGGAATAGTCAAATGGAGGAAGGCAGAACTCTGCAGCATAGACCAGAAAACTAGGATACATATGACCATACACAAAGCACTACACCCAAGAGCAAATATGGACAGACTATACATAACACTAAAGGGAGGGACACGACTACTAAGTATAGAGGAATGCGACAACATCGAGAATAGAGCACTGGGGCAATATCTGAACACCAGTGAAGACAAGTGGTTCAAGTGTGCATGGGAAGAAGGACCGATAAAAGTAGACAAAGACCCAGAATTATACAGAGACAGAAGAATGACAAACAGAATAGAGGACTGGCACAACAAACCAATGCTTAGACAGTACATGAGACAGACTGAAGACCTAGCCAGTGATGACACGTGGCAATGGCTAATGAGGGGAGAGCTCAGGAAAAAAACTGAAGAAATTATAACACCGGCACAAGATCAGGCCCTATGAATCAGATATGTTCTAAGAACGATACACAGAAATAGCATCTCCCCCATATATAGGAATTGCAATACGAAAAATGAAACTTAAACCACATAGCAAGCGAATGTCCAGGACCTGCAAAGAACCAGTACAAAAAGAGGCATGATTCAGTGGCAAAAGCCCTCCACTTGAGCCTGTGTAAGAAACATCATCTACTTTGCAGTAAGAAGTGGTACAAGCACCAACCTGAGGTAGTGATAGAAAAGGATCAAGCAAAGATTCTCTAAGACTATGGTATCAGAACAGCTAGGGTGATACGTGAAAATAGACCAGACACGACATTGATTGACAAAACTAAGAAGAAAGTATCACTCATTGATGTCGCAGTACCATGGGACTCCAGAGTTGAAGAGAAACAGAGGGAAAAATGGATAATTATCATGACCTGAATATAGAAATAGGAAGGATATGGGATATGCCAGTGGGAAATGTACCCATATCCATAGGAACACTAGGCACGATCCCAAGATCCCTGAAAAGGAGTCTAGAAAAAATAAAGGCTGAAGTAGCCCCAGGACTCAGGCAGAAGATTGTGATCCTAGGAACGGTGCATAATAAGAAAAGTGGTGGACTACTCAGAAGGCAGGATGCAACAGAACCCTACACTATAAATACCATCCAGTCGAAAGACTGTGATAGAGAAACAATAATAATAATAATAACAATAACAGAGACATGCAACTGTACACCAAAATAGAAAAGGAAATGGTTGATGTGACCAAACGAAAGACAAAATCTCACCACTAAGCCATTGGATTTAACATAGACAACATTACAGGCCATAAACCACTAATGGGCAAATGTTCTAGGACAATATCCATAAAAAAAATCTATGACTAAAAAAATCTACAACTTAAGACACAGTACTACTTCGGCTGGTGGATTAGCAAGGCAACCCTTGTGGCTAATACTTTCCAGTACTCCAAACGTCACTTCCCTCACAGAGGAAATAGTGAACGGTATCCCGGTACAGGAAGTCCTCTACATATAGCTGAGTTGCGTTCCGAAAATACTTTCTAAATTGGAAAAGTGCCTATGTTTAGCCAGGTCATAATAAGTCAAGTAATTCAAAAAGCCCAGTAATGATTTATTTATGAGCTGCATAATTATTTCATGCACATCTCCCATAGAATTTTCGGATTTGAATGATTGAGAATCTATGACATATGCTATTTTGAAATTATATCGAATGATGCACTTAAGTAAAGTAGAGACAACGAAAAAAATCTTCAAACTATTCAGTAGGATATTTAAATCCATAATTGATTTGTTCTTAAAAGGGTTAAAGGTCACTCATGAATTGCTGAGGCTAGGGATAGGACAATGTCATAAACTCATAGACTGACCAAATCTCGTCTACATATGATCTGTTTTGAAGACCTGTCTCCAACAAGCAAGAACCAGGTAGTCATAGCCAATGACTTCTGATAACTGAACTGCTAGACCTATAAGTTCCACCAAACCCGCATCTATAGCTCTCAGAGAAAGAGAGGTTTCTACACTGCTAGAAACTATCAAGCTTAAACAGGGCTCAAACTCTTATCCAACAGATTACCCAGGGATAGACGTTTCCAATAAGGTACAATAACTCTACTTCCAGTAAGAACTAGGATTTTAAATTGTTAAGAGATTAAAAAAATATAATTTGGTCTTAAGACATGAAATCTGGTGTCCCTATTGGTACATGTTTGTGAGTGAAATTACATTATGCTACAACCTTGTGAGAGTAAATCCCTCTTAAAATACGTTAATAATAGTAATTCCCTAAAGGCAGGAAATTTCCCTCTCGTATGGATGATTATCTAGATCAGAAATCCTCGTCCAGAACAGGGGGAAAGTGCATTTCTGAACATACTCAACTTCCGGGCTTAGAATGCTTGGCTAAACTGCTTGCTCCTAAGCAGCCCTCCTTAGCTTCCAATCTTGAGAATGCTTTATGAAACTGCCTGCTCCTAGGATGATAGGTTTAACGTCCTACTCCAAATCTGTTTGCATCTTTTGCACAGAACTTTAGGGGAGTGACAGAAGTGATATCTTTTGCTCTTCTTTAGCATTGACATTTCCCAGGTCAGATAACAAAGCCAATTTTGGGTCAGAAACTTCCTCCCTCCTAAGTACAAATCTCCTATTAAAGGTCTTTTTAAGGGTGCATGTAAACTACCAAGCACTGCAAGACTGGCAAACTACATGGATACAGTTGTAGATCCAAATAGTATTTTTCCCTTGTTTTTGTATAAAGATTGCACATTTCTCAGCTCCAAACTTATCTGTTATTTTAAGCAAATTAGCAAGAGGAGGCGCTTTTACCACTAGTTAGATAATTGGTAATATTGCTCCACTATGTAAACGGGATTGTGGTAACTCAAGTTCAACTGATTTGAATGTCTTTTGGCAAAACGTCTAAATAGGTTCACTTAAAGTAATCATCAGTTCCCCATATGGCAATTTGGCTTCCGTAAAGGGCTTGAAGAATGTTATGACCTCCTTAAAATCTCCAATGCTGTAAAGGAATTCCGTATGATTGGCCTTGATTTGAGTTTTGACTTTGACCATGTTAATCGTGACGCCATTGTTTTCAAACTCAGACAGTTGGGAGTGGGTGCATCTTTTCTTAGCATAATTTTTTTAAATTTTCAAGTAGTAGATCACAAAGATATATTTTTACCTAGAGAACTGTTCTTTGCCCATTACCTTACATACTATATAAACATGACATATTGTTTGGCCTATTAAATAAGCTCATTGCATATGCAGAAAATGCTAATCTCTTTACATTAATTCCATCTGCTGAATGTATATCTGCGTTGCTGAATCCTTAATACAGATCAAGCTAAAATTAGTTCATGGTACAAATCATGGTGCATATAATGAAAATTCTGATAAAATAAAAAGAATGATAGTCAGGTATTTACCTAAATATTCTAAGGAAGCTTATACAAGGGTTGGAAACTCCTAACTGCTGCAGATCATTAGCCATGTATATTTTTTGCAAAATGGAGAAAAACGCAGACGTATACAGAGAACACATTTAATAAAAAAAAACAAAAAAAAAAAAAAAACAGTACAATAAAAAGGTAAGGGTAGCACATTTTATTTTCAATATTTGTTAATTTTTGTTTCCTCTTCCTTAAACGCAGCAAGATGTGAAATATTAGGAGATAACTACCTCAGTATACCATTCAACCTCCTTTGGAAATTTAGTAAAGTCAATCTCTTTTCAATCAATTTGACAAAGATATTAGCAGCATTTTCATGGATGGGAGCAGAGTCTCTTTGTGCAGGAGGCAAGGCCTCTGATGCTATTTCATCGTAGTAACAGACATCACTATCACCAAACCTCTTGGCCTCCACTCCACTCCACTCGTATCCGTAGTTACAGAGGATATGTTAATACAGAAAGTGTTATTGATAAAAAAAGCCTCATTTATCAGCCTTAGCATTTTGTCATATCCACTAAAAAATAACATCCAAAATTACTGAGACTACAGTATAAGGAAAATCAAGCACACCGTGGAACTCAAGAATGAAAGATAAGCGGAAAGAAAAATAAATAGAAAAGTACATAGACCTAGGAACTGAATTGAGAAGTCTTTGGAATATGAAGGTAGGAGTGGATCACTAGGTACTATACCATGGAAAAAGAATATTGTTTAGTAGAAGCCGATAAAGCCCAAGGACTTGTGCAAAAGAGTGTTAAACTTGAAACAGTTCATATAATGATGAATGTGATGGATTCATAAGGAAGTTAGATGCAATCTGAAACCTCACACTTTATTAATCTAATCTTCGTTAAACATTCCTTCCCCTATTTACCTTGAATTCTCTGTCATAGATGAACTACCCAATTTTGCCAGTAAATTATCCACAGCAATATTTGCTTCAAACACCTACATTTAAGGTATAATGGAGGCCATTATTATCCAATAGGTTTTCTTACTATGTATACTATCTCGTTATGACCCTTTTTTCCAAAGTATTCTAATTATTTTCTGTATACAATATCCTAATGATTTCTTATGCCCTCAGCAGTGTCCTGCACAACCTTTTTTATAAAGAAAAAAAAAATATTACTACCCTCGTCGACCCAGGAGTACATTCTCCTTAAATTGCATCATTAGCCTACACTTTCACCTTTATTTTTCAGATCTCTTTATACATTAACCTTGATCCTATTTTAAACAATTCTTCTTCATCCGTGAAGTTTATGGTTAGCTTTGTTATAGACTTTCGATCACTGACAAATATATATTAGTTTCACTCACTTCATGATGTATACCTTTTGTAACTTGCATTGGGCAACGTCATTTCATATAATGACTTTCTTTCTCCTCACTGAGAAAATTATTTTTCTATTCCATCACATGCTATTCTTATTCATTAATATTACCCTCTAGTATCCTCAAATACTGTTTGTAATTTTTATGATCTCACATTTGTATTTCAATTGGTTGTCAATAACTATTTTAATATTTTCTCATTTAACCAGAAGAAAGTTTCTTTAGGTTATGCCTAACCACCGTATATATCCAGTCTATTTTCCTTTCAACAATGAATCCAACCATCTTTTCCTCCAGGTATCTACAATAATAATAATCACTCTAAGAATCTGCTTTCCACACAACTCCTTATTTCAATCAATCATATATTGTGGGCAGATTCTAACTTTCTCGCCTCTAAGGGTAATCAAACCAGATATTAATCACTTGTGAATGAATCGGATGAATTATAAATACAAAAACAGCTCCTGAACAATTGAGATCATTTAGAGACCATACAGGTATTCATAGGCCAGGAATGACCTGTTTATATTCAATGTTTTTTATCGATAATGTTGATATTTCGAAAATCAAGAAAACATTAAAACAGAATGATAAGAGTTTAAATTAACTCATCAAATTAAAAAAATTTAGGTGTTGAGTTTGAAGGTAGTTGCAGCCTAAAATAAATGGTAGACAGGTCATGCTTCTTTATTTGCATGTGCGTTGCTTGCCGGACATGCATTAAGTGGCTCCTACACTGAACCAGATATAAATGTCAAATAGGGTGACAAGCCCTAGAGGTCATGGATTAACAAAAACATCTGCTAGCATGTGGGATCAGGTATCCAACCGTGACGCTTACTGGTACTGATGTCATAGTGTAGGGTGGCATCAGAATCATCGAGCTAGATTCTGCTTTGGAATAATTTTCTACTGAAGACGAATAATGTTCTGGGTGATCTGCTAATCTTTTGTTCAAAACTGTCCCTACACAATGGAAGAGAATAGGAGATTTAGCTACCATGGGAATTGTATTCATGTGCTGGAGTATTTTGGGGGTTAACTTTCTATTTCAATAAATGTGTGTTTAAATGTGCATAACCATCTGGTGCTAAACGTCTCGATCTTTCAAACATTGTGATAAGGTGGTATACACCATGCTTGGTAAGATTGGTGGTAGTCAGGTATTATTCTGAATGTAAGACATCAAGATATACAAAGAGAAAGTAGTAGACATCCGTAGGCACCCAATGGCCTGCTGATGTGTAGAGAAAGGTCAGACTGAGCAAGTGATGAAGTCATGGATGTGTAAGAGCTAGCACTGATTGAGCATCAATGTGTAATGTCAAGCCGGAGGTGAAGATTAGCAATGCATTCTGCACTGATGAGAGGCAGAGTAACACCAGCGATGATGAAATTCAAACGACACTTGGTGCCACCAAATAATAGTGTTAGATTCTAGTAACCATAAGTAAGTATTTTGAATCCTCTGGCTGCCACTAGGTGGAAATCTGAAATTTTGGAATGATGGGTTGTGCGGGAACATGATAGAGAAAAATGACTGGTACTAGAATCTACAAAATTGTGCAAAAGATTTTGAAATAAGCATAAAGAAAAGACTATTTATTGGGTAGTCCCCACCACAGTCAAAGATCTAGTTACTCGTTTTTCAAGCATTGACATTGAGTAGAAAACTTTTTCTCATCAGACAAGAATCTGGAGAAGTAATAGTATAACTGAGGCCGACAGGCATCTTTCAGTGACTGCCAAGACATTAGTTGGGGGTGGGCGTGGCAGTGACATATACATGTGGTGTGTTGCTACATCATTGCCCAGGCATTTGTGGAGGTGGGCGTTGATGTTACACAGCATTCATCTCCGCTTCAGTCAGCAGTGAAGGGTTGTCGCTTCGTCAGGAGGGAAGGTTGTTGATGAAGCTCTTTACAATTTGACAGTAGCTATCCATAAAGGTGCTGACTCTGGTCATCAGGTCCTTCATGGGGAAGGTATTATTATCTTGAAGGGCAGCTTGTACTGGTTCCATCTGGTGTTGTACACAAAGGGCACAGAGTAGGTTCTACTCGCAAGAAAAATAGTCTGGAGCTGGCAGATGAGGACCATTCATACCTTTTGATTCCCCAATAGTTGCTGAGTGAATGTAAAATCTTAGTTGCATGGGCACCTGGCGCCAGTGAGTACGGCTCCAAGAGGTATGATTTGACACCGACTCAAAGATTTCTGGGAAGGTCTTGCTTAGGCCAGTATCAGGTATGAAGTCGTCCATGTGGCTTGGAAAGTTTATATTCTTGATATGGAATTGATCCTTGGAGCTCTGGAACCAGACAAATGATTATCTGGTGTCAAAGGACGGGAGCCTTGCTGCAGATAGATCAGTTGAGGTTAGTGATGGCATTGTCTAAGAATATGGCAGACTAAATGCTGAGGTGGAAAGTGGGAATGAAGGAGAAAGTGAAACAAAGACAGCTCCCAAGCAACTAAGATTATTTAGAGACAACAGGGATATTCACAGGCCTCCAAGGGGTCACATAAGATGACGATTGAATTCTTATATTCAACGGATTTTGTCGATAAGGTTGACTGTATAAACATAGATAACAACATAATGTGATGATAATACAGTTTAAATTAGCTAGTTGCATTCAAATACTTTTTGATGTGGAGTCGATGGCTTTTGCAATGTAAAAGAAAATGTATATTGGGCATACTTTTTTATCTCGATATGTTTGCTCTTTACACTTATATTGCGCACCCTCTTCTGTTGATCAACATTACCTGTGATTAAATTTCATGATTTTAAGCAGGTGCAAATACTTCAACATCAATTAAAAGATGTACAGAAATAATTATAATAGTTTAGTCTCATTAAATCAAACTAGCATCATTTGATTCGGGCCATCTTCTCAAATATATCCAGCTTTTGAGATATAAAAGGTTTTAATCCTAATATCTGGCTTTCTTTTCGTCCATTGGACAAAGCTGATAATTCCTTGTAATCATTGGCTTAAAATCATTATATTATCCAAAATATCAAAAACATGTATGAAAATAATTGACGTTTTTCATAGATTAATTCTTTCTATATTCTTATGATAATATTTAATAGTAATAGTAAATCTGACGTTAGGAGAATAAATCAGTATTTTAAATTCAATCTCCTCGCCAATAGATGTACACTTAAGCGCCAAACCTTTTTAGGACATGTACCTTGGATAATATTAGCACATAAACTAACACTAAAAGGAATATAATATTATCTTTGGTTCAAAAAAGTAAAGTTAATATCTTTTAACATATATTAATACATGTCTTCAAACAACCTATACACACATATAAAGATAACGAAAAAAGAGAAGTTCCGGACGTTGAACGGAGTTAACATACCCGGACGAGAAATAGGAGAATCATAGCGTTAAATGTTAAATATAAATTCTGGACTAAACTCTAACCAACTCCATGAAATTTAGTTTAATATCTTTCTATACTCGCTGAGAAGCAGCTAATGTTGGTCAACGAAATGTCCAAAAATTATTCTTTTTATTCATGTTCCTTTATTTCCCTCTGAAGAATACATAATTTGTATTATTTTCTTATTGTAGGCAACTTCTATATACCACAGCCTAATATCTGTAAGTAGGTTGGCCAAGGCACCATCCACCCGTTGAGATACTACCACTAGAGAGTTATTGTGTCCTTTGACTTGCCAGATAGTACTATATTGGATCCTTCTCTCTGGTAACGGCTATTTTCATCTTTGCTGACACATAAACAGAATAATCCGGCCTATTCTTTACATATTTTCTTCTTTCCTCGTTCACTTCAAAACACTGAAATTACCAAACGATTCTTCTTTTGAGAGGTTAATTACTGCACTGTAATTGTTTAGTGGCTACTTTCCTCTGGGCAAGGGTTAGAGATCTCTTGCTTGAGGGTACACTAAGGCACACTATGCTATCTGGTTTCTCTTCCTCTTCTTCTTTTGAAGTTTTTATAGTTTACATATGAGATTTATTTTATTGTTATTAGTGTTCCTAAAACTTTTCATGTTTTTCATTATTTCCTTTCCTCACTAGCCTATTTTCCCTGTTGGAGCGGTTGGCCTTATAGCATACTGTTTTTCCAACTAGGGCTGTAGCTTAGATAGTGATAACAATAATGATAGTGATTTAGTCAAGTCAGTTATACAAATATTGACGTAAAAGTTGAAACTACTTTCTAAATTTAATGGAACACACATCAGTAACTTCTGTGGACTCATATAGTTGGTTTTACAATTAACATATAAGCAGGTAATTCAAGTATAAAATGTAAGTTAGATAGGATATATATATATATATATATATATATATATATATATATATATATATATATATATATATATATATATATATACTACCGCTAGAGAGTTTTGGGGTCTTTTGACTGGCCAGATGGTACTACATTGGATCTTTCTCTCTGGTTACGGTTTATTTTCCCTTTGCCTACACACACACACACACCCCCCCACACACACACACACTGAATAGTCTGGTCTATTCCTTACATATTCTCCCCTGTCCTCATACACCTGACAACACAGATTACCAAACAATTCTTCTTCACACAAAGGGTTACTGCACTAATTGTTCAGTGACCACTTTCCTCTTGGTAAGGGTAAAAGAGACTCCTTAGTTATGGTAAGCAGCTATTCTAGGAGAAGGACACTCCAAAATCAAACCATTGTTCTTTAGCCTTTGGTAGTGCCATAGCCTCTGTACCATGGTCTTCTTCTGTCTTGGGTTAGAGTTCTCTTGCTTGAGAGTACACTGGAGCACACTTTTCTATCTTATTTCTCTTCCTCTTGTTTTGTTAAAGTTTTTATAGATTATATCAGAGATATTAATTTCTATGTCGTTACTCCTCTTAAAATATTCTAATTTTCTCTTTTCCTATCCTCACTGGGCTATTTTCCCTGTTGGAGCCTCTGGGCTTATAGGACCCTGCTTTTCCAACTAGAGTTGTAGCTTAGCATGTAATAATAATAATAATAATAATAATAATAATGATAATAATATATATATATATATATATATATATATATATATATATATATATATATATATATATATATATATATATATATATATATATATCAAATAAGCCATATATATTTTTGATACATTAATGTCTGGATTCTCTTAACAACCTTAGGATCAGAGCCCCAGCCGAAATCACACAAAGACAAGAGCTTGTGACCGGCCGGGAATCGAACCCTGGTCGGCAAGCTTGTATAGACAATGTCTAAACCACTTGGTTTAGTCACTGTCTATACAAGCTTGCCGAACAGGGTTCGATTCCCGGCCGGTCACAAGCTCTTGTCTTTGTGTGATTTCGCCTGGAGCTCTGATCCCGAGGTCGTTAAGAGAATCCAGACATTAATGCATCAAAAATATATATGGCTTATTTGAATATGAAAAACACGTATAAATGTGCAAAATTTCTCATATATATATATATATATATGTATATATATATATATATATATATATATATATATATATATATATATATATATATATATATATATATGAACATATTTTATACTGAAAATACTTTCACGCTCGCACACAGTCACAAAAATAAAAAAATTAAATACTGTAAGTAAATAACAAAATATATTGACATATTCCTTTTCAACTCTTGTGCGCAATTTAAAAAGAGATGGACTTCACGAAAGAAGAAAAATACCATTGCCAACTCTCCATTATCCTTCATGACTTCTGTTGTTACGATTATGGAAGCACCAGTAGTGCAGAGACCTCTAAAGGTTTCCGATACTTGAATTATCGGCTGCGTTGATTTAAATTTCCTTCAGCAATTGACAATTGGTGTGGCTGGTGAATCAGTTGTTTCTATACTTGCTTTCCATAAAAAAGAAAAAAATAATAATAATTTTCGGGTGTTTTTGCTTTACCCTCCAGTAATGAAAGTCGATTTATTCAAATATTTGAAAAAAAAGATTTCTAGATTTCTTTTGGTTATCGATTTATTTACTTCCAATCCTGTAGTAAAGATCCGTCAACGTTTTATCATTTCTGATTTAAATTACAGTATTTATCATCAATCCATCTACAACAGAAAAGGAATAAGGTCCGAAAACACTTTATTTCCAAAACTTATGTTCTTTTTTAACAAACTAACGAAAAGTGAAGGTTGTTAAAATCGCTTTTGTCGTGACTTCCTAATAACAGGAAACGTAATGTTACTGAAAATGAAAGAAAGAAAAATAAAAGCAGTTGAGGTTGGGAAGTTAACAAATAGGAATGGCCATCTATTTCTAAATCTAGAAAAAAAAATAAATATGATTTGCAAATAGTTTTCCAGAATATAGGGCCTACGAGCCGTGGGAACTAGTGGTGACTTTTTTTTTTTTTTTTTTTTTTTTTTTAAGCTAAATATCTTTTAACCCCTACTGGGATCAAACCCAGTATTTTATGTTGAGACTTACATCCAGTATATTCGGTGGAGAATTTATAATCTTTATATTTCTACTTGATGCATCACTTCTGATTAATTGTCCTTATAATTATTTTTCTTATGTTTCAGAGGAGCTGGAGGATAAAAATTCACGCTATCTCCTATTCTAGACTTTCATGAATAATTAACTTTATCACATAATTTTATGGATTAGCGTATTCATTTCCTATACTTAAAACTGTCAAAGATTCTTCAGGGTGATCTTTTTGTTTGATATTATCGAACAGAACACTTTCATGGGTATTTACAAGAACGAAATATATTACGTATTTACCAAATATCATTAAGGTTATGTTGTTATTCCCAGTCTAAGAGTAGGTTACTTCTAATTTAAGAATTAAAAAAATCTTTCACTTTTTCTTTTCATAACACACCTAATGGTAATGTAACATTTTCTTTGGAAAAAAAGTTGAAATGAAAATGGGATATGCTGGAAGAAAGATAATGAAAATATTACATATTTCTATCTGCGGCAATAAGAAAAAAAAACAAAAAACTAATGACTCAAGAATAAAGCCACTTCTTTGTTAAGGCATTGTCAATTTAACACATTAATAAAAATAATTCTGGGTCAAAATTTTTCATAAATGATGACTACATTTTACACCATGCCATGTGAAAGCCGTTAAAGGCCTGAAGATGAAATTGGAAAATACAAACAAATTATATCTATACTAAATCGTAAGTAAAACATAGTATGCTTAGAAAAGCGATAGTCTTAACTCGATCGATATGGCGATTGAGTTTATAGGGAATATTTTTGATAAATCATCACAGCTGGCAATCTGCTTCCATATACCCAAAAATTGCGACATTGCCATTTCAAACGCATCCCGTCCCCAAACGGAAAAAAACCTTCCTACGCCCTTGATTTAGGTGTCCCTTATTCAAATTTTCAGTCTCGTTACCCTGCTCACGTCCTGTTGCTTTTATTGCAGATATCGTTACTGTTATAAAATTTTCGAAAAAAAACAAACATTCCTTATGCAAACATTAAAATACTTTAATACCCATCAAACAAAATAAACTGAGTTGAACTATGATAAGAAATTGTTTGCATGTGCTATTTGGCTTCGTATTATAAAAATCACTGATGTATACTCGTACGGCTACACGAGATACAAAACAGTGACGATAAATCTAAAACTGTTTCGCATCCCAGTTTAGAATCGCATTACAGTGTAAAATTGCTTCACATCCTGTTGCTCTAATGGCAGATGATATTAATGACTATATTACAAGTGAACTAATAATGCAAAACATTTAGTTTACGGTATTTGCCCAATATATTTAAATATACCAAGCTGGAATTACCGGCTTCTGTATATAAACAGACTGGTAAAGCAGATATAAGCCACACAATTTTTATTTCTACTATAAACCCAGAAAGTAAACTGAGTAAAACTCCTACCTTGTATGATATCCAGTATGAAATCAAACATTAAAAGATAAAAACAAAATTTACAGGGGGAGCATCGATAGGGGCTAATGATTAGATGAAGGCAGATTTCAGACTGAGTAACAGTTCGGTTTCTTTGAACACTTGGACCATCAAACTCAAGTTATTACGTCACAGTCCTCTCAGGGCAAAACTGTTTCACCCAGGAGCTCAATTCCATTTTTATTACTTCTTTTATAATAAAATTAGTCAAACAGGGGTCCAATTTGTTTCCTTCCGTGCATTGAATTACTTGTGCCAAGCATTGGAGTTTCATGTCTATTAAGATACCTTAAGCAACACCCCTCCCTTCATAACTCTCTATTTTGTATCTCACGACGATGTGCGAGAAAACAAAACTGCTTTACTCCAAAATTTGGCTTCAGGACTTGAAACAAAGACAGGAGAGTGCGTCGTACTAACAGACAAGCACCATAATTACATTCTTATGTCGTTCTCTCATAACCATGTTGAAGATGCTAAGCAGTGTGTCAGCCTGTTAAGGTACTGGGGAAGTCGTCCGGAAGTGAATTATAAATATT
Source organism: Palaemon carinicauda (assembly GCF_036898095.1). Classification (NCBI taxonomy): domain Eukaryota; kingdom Metazoa; phylum Arthropoda; class Malacostraca; order Decapoda; family Palaemonidae; genus Palaemon; species Palaemon carinicauda. Next base: position 89,732,814 of record NC_090743.1, on the reverse strand, counting down.
ATGTTTACTTTTTCATTTCTAGGTTTGTCGGATTTAAGATTCAATGCTAATATATATATATATATATATATATATATATATATATATATATATATATATATATATATATATATATATATATATATATATATATTTATATATGTATATATATACATTTATATATATATATATATATATATATATATATATATATATATATATATATATATGTATATGTATACATATATATATATATATATATATATATATATATATATATATATATGTATATATACATATACATATATATATATATATATATATATATATATATATATATATATATATATATATATATATATATATATATATATATATATATATATATGTATACGTATATATATATATATATATATATATATATATATATATATATATATATATATATATATGTATATATATATAAATATATATATACATATATATATATATATATATATATATATATATATATATATATATATATCTATATATATATATATATATATATATATATATATATATATATATATATATATATATATATATATATATCACAGATTTTGAAGTGAAGCAAAAAATCTATTTTTGGGTGAGGTAGCCATGTCGTCCTGATGGAAGTTCCTTCATTAGTAGCTTCCTAGGTTATATTTGACTACAGTGATATATTCCAGAGAATTTACCAAAGGTATCCAGAATTCTAACTCCTGGAGCGAATATCCCTTAGAATTGGATATCGCGTAATCAGAGGACGTATTCTTGACACGTCTCATAGCTATCTACACCCCTAATAGCGTTTCCACTTCGAGGGGAAAAGGTGGCAAGAATATAGGAGAGTCGTTAAAGAGGCAGCGCTCTCGACACTCCTACTGTACTGTAAATAGTGCGCTGAATTGCCACCGCGAGGCGCCACCAAGCTATTCTTTGTATCTTTGTAGGTGTTCCAGATACAGTACCATAGGGAGGGATTCATTATCCTTTTGTCAAAAAGATGGTGGGTCCATCAGGACGACATGGCTACCTCACCCAAAATAGATTTTTCGCTTCGCTTCAAAATCCCTTTTTTGGGCTCAGGCCATGTCGTCCCGATGGAAGTTTACCAAAGCATTAATGTATCTGTGGATTTTCAATAGTGCCGTTATATCGAGATAAATATTTCCTATTTGGTCTTCTTGACCTAGAGACACTTGATGTTACCGTTATACATCAATTAACTGATCATAAACTATGTCAGCTCTTCCTGCCCCCTACAGGGAAGTGTCTGGGTAGACTCTAGGAAAAGACCCGAGGATTGTGAGTTCAAGGAACAATCTAGCGAACAGTTTGTATATTAGTGTCATCATATACATAAAGTATAGTTTGTACTTAGATGGTATATCTCTGTATAGGTTACTGATACCTCCCAGGTCTGGCTGAAAAGAGACAGACAGGTTTATATATATGTAGGAAACCTTAGCTCAGTAAAATAAGCAGTTTGGTACAATCAGTTCTTACCTGTTTGCTTGGAACAGTCTTAACCTTAGTTCCCCAATATTTTCTTAAATATTAAAAGAATCAAGGATGCTCTGACTTTATTCTTAATCTAGAATGTTTGAGGCGAAAGAGACACAAAGATTCCTTCTATTGTTTATTACAAAAATAGAAATCATGGTTGTATTCAATTACAACTTATGCAAAACAATTCTGCATAAAAGCATAAATGGTAAAAACAGAATTAAAATAAGTTTCACCTGAAAAGGAAAATATTAGCCACTCTAAGGGAAATATAGAATTTCACTATGTATGCTGTTGTTACTAGGAACACTGTGCCTGTAAGTATGCCTGGCACTTGTGTCAGTCTATTATGCTTAATGTCACCTGTGAAGAGAGAACAGTCCATAGTGTTATCACTAAACACAATACTCAACATGATATGTCTTATGAGTCTATCATGTACACCCTTCACTAAAACTCCCAATTAGCGCAATGTTCTTCGCAGTAATCAAGCGGCAGGTTTTATAACACTGCCTGCCGTCACCACATGAAATCTTATTTCCCGTAATTGCTTCGCATAGTGTTTGAAGAAAAACTCTGGATGACTTGCATCAAGTATAAGCCCGAAGGCTTTCAAACGACATCGTCTAAAAGAAATTCAGAGACGAGGCAACATTTCTCGGATCATGACCTATGGGTGTACTGTCTGGATCCGCTCTGCGTATAAAATAGGTGATTTTCGCCCTTAACTCTTTCAAGGATAATGCTGAATCAGACGTCTCTCCCATGAAAAGCTGACCTCCCTACGAAGATAGACCTTTAGGCATTCCACTGGGCAGAGGGATGCTTCTTCCTTCAGAGGGCAGATTCTCCAGGGACCCCATCTGTTAGTGGGCAGCTCGTTCTTGGCAAGAAACGTCGGGTCCGGAAAGAGGTTCAGTTCTCCGGAGTCTGTGAACTGAATGTGGCCATCATCCCTTAAGAGGGCCACTATTTCACTATCTCTGGCTCCTGAGGCTAGTGCAAATAAGAATATCACCTTTTGAGTCAAGTCTTTCAGCGAGCAATCCTCATTGTTCAGAATTGATGCTAAGTGAAGAACCTTATCCAAAGACCATGAAATGGGCTTTGGAGGAGCTGCGGGCCGAAGTTTATTTCATTAGAAAAGTCTACCTGGAAGGCATATAGTATTGGTCTGGTGGCTAGGGCAGATTTACATGTAGTAATCGTGTTGGCTGCTAAACCTTGTTCATGAAGATGGATAAAGAAGGACAAGCAGAAATCCATAGAAATCTCCTTATGTTTCTTCGCCTTGACAAAGACCACCCATTTCTTCCAGGAAGACTCATATTGTCTTCTTGTTGACTTTAACTTGTATTCTTCTAAGAAGTTAATACTGTCCCTAGAAATCCCGAACCGTTTCTTGACCGCTATGGCGAGAAAATCATGAGATGAAGGTTCTGGGTTTCCTCTGATGAAGCTGAGACAGTCAATTTCTGCACTTGCTGAGTCAGAACTGGGTCCGGTAACAGGATCAGCTTCAGGCGTAGTTCCGTAATCAAAGGGAACCAAACACTGTTGGGCCACTTGTGGGCCACTATTGCTGCTATCCCTTGAAAGGATCTCAGTTTTTCGAGGACTTTCAGCAGTAGGTTGGTTTGAGGGAACAGGTAGATCTTGGACCGCCTGTTCCAATCTATGGACATTGCGTCTGTCGTTTCCGCTAAAGGATCCTCATACGGGGCTACATACCGGGGTAGCTTCTTGTTGTCGCTCCTTGTGAAGAGATCTATCTGAAGTTCTGGGACTGCGTAATATGAAGGAGAATGATTTTGCATCTAGGGACCATTCTGACTCTATCGGGTTGACCCTGGATAGAGCGTCCACTGTCACATTGCGGAACCCTTGAAAGTGGACTGCTGACAAGTGCCATCTCTTCTTCTTCGCTAGACGGAGGATGGCCAGTATCACTTGATTTATGTGAGGCGAACTCGAGCCGTGTAAATTTAGGCATATCATTACAACTTTGCTGTCTAGAACCGGACGGATGTGGATTCAGCAGCGAAGTTCTAATTTCTTCAGAGAGAGAACAACTGCCATGACTTCCAGAAAATATATGTGGAAGGTCTTGAAGAGGGGAGACCAGGTTCACTGGACTCTACGATGATGAGTGTGACCTCCCCACCCCTCTTTCGAGGCGTCCGTGTGAACGGTGACTGCCGGTGGAGGTGGTTTCAGAGGTGCCTTTCTCTTCAGGTTCTTGGCTTCCGACCATGGTTTGAGTAGTGATCGCAGACGATTTTGAATCGGTCTTTGTAGATCTCTTCGAGCGTTTGATGCGTAGTTTCTCAAAACTCCTGATGCATCTCTTAGTTGAGCTTTCAATATTGGATCTGTCACTGAGGCAAACTAGAGGGACCCCAGCACTCTCTTCTGTTGCCTTCTTGATATCCTGTCGGATTGAAGAAGTCTCTTGACAGGAGTTCCTGAACATATTCTTCCAGTATGGGGATTGAGTGTTGGCAGAATTGAGGGAAGTTTGGTGGAGTTGAGCTCCACCCTAGTCCGTTCTTGATTAGGCTGTGGGCCCAGGGATCGAAGGTCCAACGATCCCAGAAGAGGAGAAGTCTCTCTCCAACAGGTAGCATCTCACTTGGAGTGCTGGTTAGAGGACTTACCTCCTTGTGCACGTCCACTTTTATTGCCCCTACCTCTGAAGGGGCGTCTAGAGAATCCTCGAAAGGAACCTCGAGACTTCGGTCTAAAGGTTGTCGACTGCCTTTCGAATACGGGGGTGAACACAGGTCGCCAGCGTTTGGGGCACCAGTTGGAAGGTGGTGGTTGGTTGTGCCACCGTCTGAGGCACCGTGGCCACGGGAAGCTGTTACTATTTTCTAGGCCGAGAGGGCACTCTTGGTCGTTTTGATTTATTCTTCGGCTGGGGACCCTCGTCAGCGGAAGATTTTCTCTTTGAAGACAAGCCCCACTTAGACAAGAGATCCCTGTTCTCCGTAGCGGCTTTGTCCACGACCTCTTTGACCAATGCGCTTGGGGAAAGGTCTTTTCCCCAGATATTGGAGGATATGAGCTTCCATGGTTCGTGTCTCACAGCAGCCGAGGCGAACACGAACTCTCTACAAGTCCTTCGGGCTTTGATAAAGTTGTAAAAGTCCTTGGTGACTGTCGCCAAATGAGATTTTGTGAAGACCATGTACATATCTGGGGTGTCCAGGATGCTTGCCATAGTCTTTAAACCAGTCTGCAGAGACATGGAAGCAGCAATATGTTCTTTAGTCTCTTGTTCCCTGCGCAGGAGACACTGTAAGAGCTTCGGGAGGTTTTCGCCGAACTGTCGTCCAGCAATATCTGCCTCCAGCTTCCCAACTGTGAAGGTGTTATGAACATCCTTCCAGTCTTTATCATCTGATGAAAAAGCAAGGGAAAAGGGTCTACACTCCTCCAGTGTAGGGGAAGGTTTCCCTGCTTCAACTGCCTTTAAGGCTGCCTTAAACCCTTTGCCCATAAAGGGGAAGGCACGTTTGGGGTCAGCAATAAAGGACGGGTGCTTTTTGCTGAGAGCCGGCACCCTGGAATTAGTAAAGGCCCTCTCTTTCAATGTGGTTGTATATAAGGACTGAGCCTTAGAGAGTTAGAGGAAAATCGTCTCCTTCAGCTCTGTTTCCTCCTTGGATGCAGGTTCCGTCCTTAGACGGACATAGCAGTCTGGGTAGGCCCCTTTGCTGGCCCAAAACTCAATTTCCTCTACTGGGACAGTGCCCAGTTTCTCCGAGAGGAAGATCTTCCCCTCCGACATTGGCATATGCTCTGCATATATCCAAGTGTTAACGTCAGAGAAAGTGGGGAGATCCTTGACATTTAGCTTCTTCGGGGCTAAACGTGTTGCAACCAGCTGATGCATTTCCGTCCGAAGAGAAGCTTCTTTCTCGGACGATTTCTTCTGAATGTCCTGCACCATAGACAGCAGCGAGTGCAACGTACTCGTGATGTTATCTAGCTAGGGTGCAGTAGATGAAGTCGAAGGCACCGGCTCAGTCACCGTGGCTGAAGATACCGAAATCGTTTCGGTGTTATTGACGTCAGCATCAGGAGATACGTCATCCTCCCGCTCCAGTTCTTCCAGTAGGAGATTGTTCTTAGTCTCCTCTGAGACAACGGACATGTTTTCATCTAAATGGATGCCCTTCAAGGCATCGGAATCTGTACTAGGGGAATCTCGGGTTGAGCCTGGGGAATGATTGCATCCGCAGATGCCCTAGGGAAAAGACAGTCCCTCCTCCTCTCATTAGGAAGGTATGGGCCAGAAGTGTTCTTCTGAAAACCCCTGACCCATTTTCACAGCGTGTCCCTTATTGCATCCCTTGACTCAGTAGACTTTTGATCATCAAAAGCCTCTTTTACCAGTTTGTCACAAACGGTACATACCTGTGGGTCCCAGTATTTGAGAACCCCCTGTGTGACTGCGCATCAAGCATGGGCCCTGCACACGTCATGGCCGTAGAAATTCTTGCTACGGACCCTCCAAAAACTGTTCCCGCACTCGGGATGTTCCTCCTGTAAAGAAAGAAAGTGAAATTCTCAGATTTCAGCATACATGTTTTTTTTTTTTTAAATATTAGCTTGGATAGAGTAAGCTACAAGATAAGAAAGACACTGACTTGTGTTTCCTGTCCAGCCCATTGCTATGACCTCCTCCAATATTGAACAATAAATTCCTAATGAATTTTGTATGGGAAGATAATATCATTTTATATAAAGTGTCTTCTTAACACAATGTCCCAGGTTAAATATTGGGGGTAAATTAATGGTTGATAACCATTAAGTGGTAGAGAGGATCATTCTCTTATATGTGATGGTCTCACAATAGGCTGCCCATGAAGCACTTTGTAGGTTGGAAAAAACTTTTTTGGGCTACAGCACTGACTGCCGCCAGACCTGCAGGGCCTGCCGGCATATGTCGGGCCTGCCGGCACATGCCCGGCCTGCCGACATATACAGGGCCTTCCGGCATATGCCGGCCTTGCCAACATATGCCAGCCTATTCTGGGCTATTGAAGGCAGTTACTGTCTTCAGATCTATACTTTGGGTGGCCGACTGCCGGCCGACAACTTAGTTGCCGGCCACTGGTCACAGTACGTTTATTGTCGGTGGGTTATCGCTCAGCGACACCCCCGGCATGTGGCAGCAGAGTAACTGTCGGCCGACAGACAACCAACATGGCCGCCGACAGCTATAAGCTGCCGGCGGCCGGCCCAGTAAAAGGAAAGGTAGAGAAAAAGAGAGAGGAAGGAGGAAGGCAAAGGCTCAGCCTTGCCGGCCTACATGGCCGAATGAGGGTTCAATTGGAAGGGGGAATTATATTCGGGCTTCCACCCAACCATATCCCATCCATATGGGCCATGGAAGGCAGTCCAAGGGAGGACTGAAGAACATTCTTATGATTATGAGGGTACCTGCCGGCAGCCAGCCCGGCCTGCAGCAGACAGGGAACCTCTGGCCAGTTCTATAGATTACCCTTAGGGTCAAAAGTAAAATGACAGCCAGGGAGGGTGATGGTTCATCCAACACAAAAGAGACAGCGGGGAAGGGGGAAAAGTCCTATAAGTAAGGTAATACCCGAAGGCATTACCCAAATTAAAGGATTCTGATCTCAAGGTAACCTCAAGTAGGGGAAATCATTTCCCCCGGTTGGGTTAGTCAAGTGAGAAAGCGGCCATAGGACACAATCTCGAAAGAGAACAGAATCTCGTACCAGAATCTCGTCTGCTAGACTGAGGAAGGAGGAATTGTAAACAAAATACTCCACGTATGGTCTAGGGAGGCCTAGCCTCCTGTATAGACAACTTAACCTGACTTGGGAAATCATTTCACCGAGACAGTAAGATGCCTAACACAGAATTTACTCTGATGTCCCGTTCTAACTCAAAAACCGACTCAGTGGTTAAGAGAAAGAAAAGAAACACCCCAGTAAACTTTGCCAGAACTCAGTTCACAGCAAAGCTAACTGAGGGTAGCCTAGGCTTATCAGAGGGAAGGGGAATTGCTCTTAAAAGTCGTCAAGAGATTGGTATCGACTTAGAAGGTATAGGAGGCATCAACCTCGCCTTAGAAGACAATACAAGAGCAATTGGGGACATTTATGAAAGTATACTAATGCCCCTAGGCTAGTAGACTACTAGTCTAAGAGCATAGAGAATCGTTCACCGAAACTCTCTTGTATACTATCTTGGAAGAGGAAAATTTATGCAGTAATATCTTAATTGTATAAAATATTGCCTGAGCTTCAATAAAACTTTACCAGGATGGTTATATCATGCATGAAGTGTGTAGGAGCCTAGGCTAGGAAGCCTAGCACTCGTGAGGCTCAAACATAAATAGCCAAATCCACGACAATGACATAATATAAAAATCCCTTGCTAAAATACTAAATAGCTAAAGTTATTAAAGCAAATAATGCCGGGAAAGTCGTTCTGGCTAACTAGATGTATAGGAAGAACGACCGCGTTCATGACGCCATCCGGCTGGCAACAGCTCTTGTTACGTAAATTACGATCTCAATCGAAGAGTAAAACTGGCAAGAGCTTACATTTACACAATTCAAAGATATCACTTAACTTTCCAGAAAATCGTGAGGCTGGTGAAGACATCATAGCGACAAATAACTCCAAAATAGCGAGAGATAACACGGGATAACACCGGTCAACGAAGCTACAAGAGAAAGAATGCCTTGGTGGCGCCTCACGTTGGCGATTTGGCGCATTATTTACAGTTCAGTCGGAGTGTCGAGAGCGCTGCCTCTTTAACGACTCTCCTATATTCTTGCCACCTTTTCCCCTCGAAGTGGAAACGCTATTAGGTCTGTAGATAGCTATGAGACGTGTCAAGAATACATCCTCTGATTACGCAATATCCAATTTTAAGGGATATTCGCCCCAGGAGTTAGGAATTCTGGATACCTTTGGTGAATTCTCTGGGATATATCACTGTAGTCATATATAACCTAGGAAGCTACTAATGAAGGAACTTCCATCAGGATGACATGGCCTGAGCCCAAATATATATATATATATATATATATATATATATATATATATATATATATATATATATATATATATATATATATATATATATATATATATATATATATATTTATATTCATACGTACTATTTATTTTTTTTTCTTTCTTTTTTTTTTGTCCATGGGGTCTAAATTTTATACAAATATTTCTACTTTCTTTTCGTTTCAGTCATTTAACGCTTCTTCACGTAATTTCTTTTTATTTTACTTAAAGATTTTATTTATCTACTGTATCTCCATTACTTGTAATGTTTAACACAACAGTAATTACATGTAATATGCATCAGTTTCCTTTTTCCGTATTTACACTGACAATTTCCTGATAATTATCTGACCCCACAGGTGCTAGAATTGAAAATAAGCAGACCAGCGCTTCAACGAGTCTTCCGCCATTGTCTATACTAGATAACACTATTCCATTATTAACACAATACAAATCGGAAATCGATCAAATCGTACAATCTCCTTTGAATTTCCCTTCCATGGCTCTTCCTCATAGCAACAGTACTGGAGAATTGGCGACAGGCAGACACAATTGGAAACGGTAATTTTGTGATTGAAATTATCTTCGCACAGTATGTATCAACTATGTCATTTGTGTCTTCGTCCGCCAAGTTAAGAGCGAGTGTGTCTCCAAACGTCGACAGGAACATCATACATCAATCATTTCGACATTCGTCTTGGGCACTTATGTTCCGGACTTTAAGAGCCTAGTTACGAGTGCCATTCGGGTTGTAGCTTCAGTGACCATTTTAATTCAATCTCCATTAGAACTTTTCATATTCAACATTTAGTGTCTTGCATCCATATACCGTTTCCTTTTATTTTTATCTCAAAGTTCAAGGTATATGATTATACACTCGGTTAGATTTCATGGTGGAGGTTGCGTTAACTGATGTTCCAAGTTTCCTATTCTTCATCCCTAAAGAACTTTCAAGTATTTCGTGACTGCTTGACTTTCCTTATTAACTCATTCTCGGAAAGTACTTAAATAAGATTCTTTCAGATATATTTTGTTTAAGTTTATACTTTTGAAGCCTGGTTAAGAGCTATTTCTTTCTTTTGGCTTTGATTTGTGAAGTAATGCTGCTCTTATATTGTTTTATTCCTTCGAAGAAGTATAGCAAAACATTCCGTTTTACAGATCCACTAGAATTTCTTGCAGTTATAAGCTGACAGGGAGGATCTCATGAATTTATTGGATCTCTCTCTCTCTCTCTCTCTCTCTCTCTCTCTCTCTCTCTCTCTCTCTCTCTCTCTCTCTCTCTCTAATATATGAGTAATTTCCAAATCTTAGTTTATTTTTCGTCACCATCCTGAAAGCATCCCTTATATTCAGAAAAGAAATTTCTTATAAAAAGTTTCCAGTAGGCCTACTATTCTAAACTCGATGATAGTTCACGGAATTCTATCACACTTTATATAATCATATCTTAATTGCTGTAATTATGACATTTTGTAGCAATGTTACGTCATTTTCCCCAATCACCATTTGATTTCGTTCCCTCTACAATTTTTTTAAGGGACAAGGATTGAAAATCTTTTATCTTCAGTTTCCTAGTGAGTGAAATATTTTTCCCTATAATCAAACTCTGGTCCCAGATGAAATTTTTGCAGCAAACACACCATGAAAGTCGAGATAATCATATCTTAGAAATGATTTTGAAAATCGAAGATAAAAAAGTCGCGGAAAAGTTTAAAGATTATGTAATTCCTTAGTAATTACTTTATTCATATTTGTGATTTCTTGTAGATTCCAATACTAGAGGAGATTAAAATAGGACAACCTTTTTCCATTTATTGTTGGAATTGTTTTCGTTTTTTTTTTTTTTTTTTTTTTTTTTTTTTACAAAATTCATAAACGTAGAATATTTAGGCATTTCATCCCCCTAAATATAAGGAAATAAATAAATAACTCATTAAAAAATAAATAGTTAATTAAGTGCATGAAAGAACTAAATGTAAGGTATCTAATAGAAAGAAATGCTGATCTTCATAGCCAAAAGACTATTACACTTTCACCAGCAAATTTAAGATCTGGTATCAGTCGCTAAATCAATTTCGATAAAAGGAAGTAATAGATGGAATAATTGATTATTTTCTCTCAGCAAATTTGCAATCATACTAATTGTCTATTGCTTATTTTTCAAGTAATCAGCAAAGGCTTGGGAACTGGAAAAAAAAAATTCTGATATCATTTATAAATACATATAAATTCCTATATTCATATATGAGTCAGTGACGATGGGTCCTATTACACTTATGTAATCCCTCATAACTATTTTCTATAGTAGCCTAATTACCTATCTGTGTGTGAGAGTTATGAGACAAAATGGTAAAGTTGACCCGTTACATTTCTACTCGTAGCTTTTCAGGACAGAAATTTTTAATAATATATTTGTCACTAACTGGCGTCTTGACAATCAAACGAGTAATGGTTTTCTGAATCTGTATTGATATATTTTAATACTTTTTTTTTTTTTTTTTTTTTTTTTTTTTTGTATATTACTTAGCACTAGGCACTGCACTATATTATGATCTTTCCTTTTGAAAATATCTTTTCATCTGATTGATGAAATGTATTTAAAATATATTCTTTTATTATTATGGTATCATATGTAACTTTAAGTACTCCCAAAACCTCCATTATATTATCATGACATTAGTCTTTGTACGTATGTGACGTTATCTTTCATGTATTTTCTGAAAAAAAAAAATCTGATTTATTCTTTTGGTTTTCTTTCAACTCTTAGTTTTTCTTTTCAATTTAGGAAATCCTATATTCATGGACCTATAATGGTGGCTTTTACCTAATATACGTGTATTACTATAATAATAATAATAATAATAATAATAATAATAATAATAATAATAATAATAATAATAATAACAATAATAATAATAATGATGATGATGATGAAGATGATAATAAAGATAATTGTACTGTAAAACTGAGAGAGAGAGAGAGAGAGAGAGAGAGAGAGAGAGAGAGAGAGAGAGAGAGAGAGACGGTGGAGGGGTGTGGGAGAATAATAGTTACATCAACAAGAAAATTAGACATAAAATCATCGCTGTTTGTTACATAAACAAAAACAGTAAAGACAAAAACAAGAACGTCGCTTGGATTTCTCAGAGCATTTACCCGTTTTATTAGGGCACGTCGGTAACATTTGGCGCTGTTATATTGCACGCTGGTGTTGTTTAAGCTTTAATCATACGATGCTGTAGAAAATGTGAAACCGGGTGCTTGCTGCTCGAGATATTGGCTTCCCGACTGGACGGGAAGCAGCAAATACAAACCGCGAGCATGACTTCGGATGTAAACAAACAAGATGGCTGAAGCAAATGGGATGTGCTCTTGCTTGACAATCTTGGGTCCAACAAGCTTCTAAAGATGATAATGATCGTATTCATCCTGTGGTAGTTGTAGAATTCTTCAATTCGCATAATATTCCGAGAGTACTTATTACTACAACAGTCATATAATATCTGGCAGCCATGACGATGTTAACTGATCGATTTTATTTCAACCTTTTCCTATTTGCGCCTTGAACCACGAGATCTAAATGTGACACTACAACACTTCTGCTCACCGGGATCGGCTGGAGTTTGGCGAAAACCTCAAGCAAGAAATGACTACTGTGATTCCACCATAATTACATGGTTACTCAAGTCAGTGTTGCCACTTGAAAAATTTCTCCTAGTATTCTTTTCAAACTATGATGGATTTGTTTTCTTTTTTTTTAAATCAAGCTTAACCATGCTGTATCACGACTAAAAGAAAATTTAGCATTAAAAAAACTTAAGATAATTTCTCATGGCCTTTCTATATGATTTAAGCTCATATGTTGCTTCTCCGGTGAATTTGGTGTCTCACAATCCGGCAACGGTGACTCAAGTCGAAGCAATGATGTCGTCATAATATAAAACAATTATTTAGTTTCGTATATATTACCCCTTCGGAATAAACTATCATTAAATGATGCATTTTTTCTTATTTATCAATGTAAAGTTAGGGTAAGGTTGTAGATTGAATGCAGATATGATTATATTATTAAACATTGCAGAACCTTGTACTTGTCAAAGTCCGAGTTGATACATTGAAATTGGACCTAATAGAGACTAAGACCACTTCGAGAGACCTTCATGTTACTGATATGGGACACATTCCTCTAGACACAAAAATCCCATTAAATGAAGAAAAATGCAGAGCATCTTTTCAGAATATATTCCTATATGGTATGAGTAAAATATGACTTAACAAACCTAAGACAATACTTGATCACTCGGCAATTATATTTTGCCCTCGTTTTAATTTAGTCTTAGGTACAGGTCCAATTTAGGACGCTTGTCTTTCATGTATTCAGTAAGTTATATTTTCAATATTGTATATACTTTGAATACAGAGAAACAACTTGCATTTTGTAGATATGAGTACAGTCTTAAGATTGGCCATATTCCAAAGGTGATATACATATTCGGATGTTTATTAATAATAATAATATTGAATTATGTATCAAATCATCGTTCTGTGCAAAGGAAGAGGGTCTTCAGCTAATGAGAAAACAAATAAACAACCAACAAGCTATATAAGTATTAATAACAACATGCTGTGGGTAGTTGAATGAATAATGCGTTTTTTTACAGATGATGTATATTGGAAATCACTTAATGGATAATAAAAAACCAATGATTGGATAACTGTTGTATTAAAATTTGAACCTTTCAAAATACCGAATCACGTAGAATTTTGTAAATAACTAGTTGGGCGCGTCAGCAATAGGTAGCGCTGATTAGGAGCTGGGTTCGCATGGGCTTTTAATAGGCAGGCTTTCCATTCTTTCCTCAAAAAGGCTTAAACGTTTAATGGCCACTCATGAATGGCAGAGACAAGGGACAGTGACATTTCCCTAGCAAGCACGACAATGTCCTAGAGACTGACCATATTACATATGATCAGTGCTCAAGCCCAGTCTCCACCCAAGCTAGGACCGATGGGGGCCAGGCAATGGCTGCTGAGGACTCCACAGATAGATTTATAGGCTCCGCCAAATCCCCCATCCGTAGCTCACAAAGATGGTGAGAGTGCAGTGACCAAAGGATCTGATGAGCAGAACTCGAACCCCAGTTTAGCAATCACCAGGAAAGGACGCTACCACCAGGCTACCCCAAACATGTACTGTCTTTGTTTCCAATGGCCATTTGTTATTATAGTAAAAAAAAATCCCACACAGTTTATCAATGAAGGAGTTAGAACCTCTCCAAAATATGAACTTCATATAAGTAAAACGTACACTTATAATATATATATTTTTTTACCAGTCTTATCTCACTAAGATATTCCTAAGATCAATCGACCAAAAGGGTCTTTGCAAACTGAACCTATCTGAAACAATGTCCTCCCACAGCACTGAATTGGCTTTACGTTTTTTTTTTTTTTTTTTTTTTTTTTGCCTAAGAAGTATCCGCTTCGCTGCTTGCGAAGAAAAGCTTATATGAGCTGCTAAACAGAGACCTGCGCCACATGTTGCCGATTCGCCATATTAAAGCGGGCAAATGCTTAGAGAAATCCAGGCGACATTCTTGTCTTTTTTTTACTGTCTTTTCACGGGAAATAAGGATACCAATTTATGTAACAATTAGAGATGATTTTATTTTTAATTTACTTGTTGATGTATCTATTATTCTCTCATGCCCCTCCACCGTCCCCACCTCTCTCTCTCTCTCTCTCTCTCTCTCTCTCTCTCTCTCTCTCTCTCTCTCTCTCTCTCTCTCTCTCTCTCTCTCTCTCTCTCTCTCTCTCTCCAGAAAATTATAAGCAAAAGAAATTGAATAATTACCAATACTTATTTCCCGGGGACAATCATAAGTACCATACATTCCCTTTCCTTAATTTTCTATTGTCAATAGTCCTTTCATTTATTCCATCTATTACTAATATTGATCTCACCCATGGTTTTCTGTAAAATCTTATCTATTAAGGATAATAGTTGATTATATGTATAAGTCTTACTCTTATGGTAGAAAGATTTTGTACGCGAAATGTGTTCTGAAAATTACTCATTAGTTATTGCTAAAAAAGATTAAAAAGGGACATTATAGGAATTTTAGCTAATATTTGCCATTTGATTAATAATGCGCTTAGATCAGCTCCATCAGAAAAGAGGATGACTTTACATTTATTATTTTTCTTTAAATTATATGACAATTCTTTACAAGTTTCTAATAACATCAAGACAATGCGTTGATGACTTTGTGGTCTGTTTCATCTCATTAATCGTGAGACATAAATGCTAGACGGGATTCTATATTCAGTCAGTTCTGTACTGAATCAATTAAGATAATTACGAAAAAGCATCTGAAATGAGGTTTAGGGCAATGAAATGTCTCGTAAAATATAATATTATTGACATCTTTTCCTTAATCCAAATCATTGTTCAATTGGTTTAATTTATTATTACATAAACGAATATCCATCAGCACTTTAATCTCGCTATGCCTCATTGCTTATTTATTTCAGGTTTAAACTCTCATAAATTTCTCTCTGTTGTCCATATATAGAGTTTTTTTTTTATGATTCTATTCTTAGAAAAAAAGACTAATTAAAATATATTTTAAAAAATAAAGAAAAAAAAAAAACAATATAACGAGAATTTTATTCTATACTTTGCAGAATAGGAAGTAATTTTGCCCTTTTATATTTTATTTGACTTTGATACATATTTAATAGACCTTACTTTTAATGATAATAATGATAATAAAAATACTACTACTACTACTACTACTTCTACTACCACTACTACTACTACTACTACTACTACTACTACTACTACTACTAGTAATAATAATAATAATAATAATAATAATAATAATAATTATAAAAATAGAAGCAGTTGTAGTAGTAGTAATAGTAGTAGTGATGGTGTTAAAATTTATATCACTATAGTTGTCACTAGTGCATGATTATATATCACTACTGTGACTATTTTTTATCATAATCAAGTGAAAAAAAATATTGAAATGAAACTTGAGAATCATAGTTTCAATCTTGGACTAAATGTTGTTTAAAATAGAAAGTACACCTCCCAACATTTCCTTCCACATCTGGAGAAAAGAATCGAAGATAATATGAATGAGAACATTCATCAAAAAAGGGTCTCCCTCTAAAGGAAAAAGTTCAACGTAGTGATGAATTATATCCAGCTCATGTAGATTTTATTCTGAATTTGCCAAGTATATTGCATGGAGGTAATTAATAATCTATATTTTTGTTGTCTATAATTAACTGCTGATATAATTCTCATGCATTTTGTTACAATATAAAAACCTTTATTCATTTATTTATTGGGCAATTTGGGAAGCATTGATGTTAAAAAGTATGAAATTGGTACATATGGCCAATATATTTCACAATGTTTGACGTTATAAACGATTTGAGAGCCTTCAATTTTTATAGAACTGATCAGTAAACCACATTACCTTATCTTCAGCCTTTGTTCTTCCCATCGGGGTTTCGAATTTCTCTGGGAATTTTATTTCTTCCCTTTTAAGACTCAGGGGTTTTAAAGGGCTTAGGTAAGTACGTATATGTCAGACTACCGGAAAGACAGATTCTTAAAGCTGTATTCACAGCAAACATAATTTTAGTTAACATAGCGGTCATCGCAATGCGGACCATCGGAATAAATTACTAGTACTCTCTAATTTTTTAGTCTACTATCAAGCAGTGCTTAATTAACATTGGCACCCAAATGAGGACGACTGTGATGCAGCTCTACAATAATTACTTTTAGATTTAATCTTGATATGCTTAGTGGTGCATTGTAATAGACATTAATCTTAGTCTTTTTGACATCATTGGCTAAAATGTTACCCAAGACGTGGGATTTATTCCTAACCTTGTACTTAGATTTTAAGAAATACAATTCAGTGTATCACATATATTATCTGCATATTTATTACTTTAAAGGTCGCTGGATATCACAGTAAAATCTAACAACATCATTGCTCACTCGGAAAATAAAACAATACACAGACACGTTTGCATAAGAAAAGAACAGAAAATAGGTGTTGAAACAAAACAAATATCAAGTAGAAATCCTGCAGGATATGATGGTTTGGAACGACGAAGATAATACAAATTCAAGAGCATTCGAAAGACGAATATTCAGATGAAGTTAAGGATAATTGTTTTACTATTCAAATTCATCCTTCGGTAATTATGTTACTATCAACTTTTATTTGCTTTTATGATTAAGAAAAAAATCTTTTTCTATTTGAGTGAATGTCTATTGTTTCTAAATAATGCACACACACTCAAGTAATATGCCAGAATAATAATACCTTTGTTTTGACAGGAGTAAAAGCACTGGCCGAAATCTTCTCCTCTCAAGATGATCCCTTTATTACCTAATACACTGAAACACAAGTTCATGATATTCAATTAGATACACAAAAAAACAAACGAAAAACGTTTATTAAAATCTCAAACATACAAATTTAGCCTCAGAGGGATAATGCAGAAGAAGGAAAGGTGAAAATTATATGTTAGGAGAAAGCGAAAGTTTTTTTCATGAGTTGTATAATAGAAAAGGGAATGATATTATGTCTCTCGGAGAAATAAATAGTTAAGTAGAAATGTATAATGAACTTTAGAGAGAGAGAGAGAGAGAGAGAGAGAGAGAGAGAGAGAGAGAGAGAGAGAGAGAGAGAGAGAGAGAGAGAGAGATCCATGTATATTAAAGATGGTGGTCTTAGGGTAAGTGTACTTCAAAATAAATGCAACATATTCCTCCTGCTGGGGCGGGGCTGATGATGAGCAATATTTTTTTCTTAATACCATTATAACAATAATAATGATAATAATAATAATAATAATAATAATAATAATAATAATAATAATAATAATAATAATAATAATAACTTTATTATTATTATAATTATTATTATTATTATTATTATTATTATTATTATTATTATTATTATTATTATTATTATTATCATTTATATGATTATTAAACGTCCATTAAGTGAAAAAAAAAAAAAACTTAAAAGCCATTCATTTCCAAAGACCTAGTAGTTAGATATGAGATAAGGGAGGAAATAACAATAGTGATATAATAATACGGCCATGGAAACTATTTAATGGATTATGACAAATACTGTAAGTCAAGATCCATAGAAATGGAGTAACAGATATCACCTCACGGATTAGGAATGATTCAGTATTGTTAAATAAAATAGGTCGCACTCATTCTCCAAGAGCATGTTTGTAATACACCGATGGTAGATTATATCTGAAAACAATGTTCTTGATCACCTTGCTGTTGTGAAAAATAAAAACTGATAGAATTGGAAATGAAAAAAAGACACCACCTAGAGCAATCAAGTCTTAAAGACAGCACACGCAGCTATTGTCCAGTCCAGGTAACAGTATTCCAATTATAATACAACAAAAATTTTGAGCTTGTAAAATTTATGTAGTCATTGTGAAGATATAAAAAGTCTCATTAAAAACGACAGAGTTCAATTTACATTTTAAAGGCTTAGAGTAGGAGGATTGGGGAGAAAAATTATATTTGAATTAGCTACGCAAAAATCTTAAGAAATATTGAGCTCTTTAAGGTTGAAATTGTTTAGGAGAAACGGAATCTTAACTTTGCTGTTGTCTCATACTATTTTGATAGGTGCCATATTGGACCAATTATGAAGAAAGTATTAACACCAAACTAGGCTTCTTTTATTATTTATAAGAGTGGATAACACTGGAAAAATTAGAAAATCTTCATACTGCCATGCCTTACATTTTAAGATAACATGAATTTGAGTATTAACATTCAAAAATAAAATTAACAAAAGAATGCCTTTGCACAAACATAAGATCGATTTAGACTTACCTGGAATTTCCCTAACCCCAATTAAGGTCATTTTGCAAAGTGACCACGAATTTGGTCTTCTTGTAAAATGACCGTAATATATATATATATATATATATATATATATATATATATATATATATATATATATATATATATATATATATATATATATACATCATAGTGGTAAAACTGACAGAACTAAACTCAAAATACCTGGAAGAATAGTGGGAAAAATATTATAATTACACCATTTCACAAAAAGGGAGACACAAAAGACCTGCAAATTACTGCAGAATACTGTTACTTTAACTATTATGTTAAATATTTGTAAAAATAATATTTGGCTGAATAGAAAGAGGCGAGGCACGCTTAAGTAGCGGGTATTCAACCACTGACAATATCCATGTAATTAACCAGTTATTGAAAAAATCAGTACAGTATGAAAAACCACTTTGTATTGTACCACACTGTTTCACAGACGCTTGTACACTGTAACAGTATTTTTTTTATATCTCGCCCTATCCCTCAACTTTAACAGAACCTGTTTCAGACTGCCTTTTTACGAATTATTTTGTTTGAATTTTTGTGAAATTCTTGTCCAGAACCTGTTGTATACAAACAAACCATCTGTTGAAATAAAATCCGTTGCATTCATCTCGCCTCTCAGTTATCACCTAACAGATCAGTCCCAGATTGGTGAACAACAGAGTGACCAGCTCCCTCTTGCCTTCGTCCTCACTGCTGTGTCTTACGGTTTGAGGCTAACTCCCTCCAACACTGTCTCTCCTATCCACGCCACACCCATGAACCTATTGACCAGTACAGTTCAGCACGCCGAGATCCAGTTTGGCATTATGGATAGGATTCACTCAAGCATCAAAGCAAATTGGTTTCTCTTGGTAATACTAAAAAAAAACATTCCGGAAATCTCATATTGACTTTGTGACCAAGGGAACAACTCAATAGTGTACGACGTCCTCGAAACATACCACCTTGAACAGTACTCACCATTGCCATCCACCCGTACAGCCAAACTGTTTTGGCTCTCTCAAGCACCCTCATGGGAAGTGAAATGACCAGTATAGCTCGCCTTCATCCGTTGCATTCATCTCGCCTCTCAGCTATCACCTAACAGCTCAGTCCCAGATTGGTGAACAACAGAGTGACCAGCTCCCTCTTGCCTTCGTCCTCACTGCTGTGTATTACGGTTTGAGGTTAACCCCCTCCAACACTGTCTCTCCTATCTACGCCACACCCATGAACCTATTGACCAGTACAGTTCAGCACGCCGAGATCCAGGATGGCATTATGGGTAGGATTCACTCAAGCATCAAAGCAAATTGGTTTCTCTTGGTGATACTAAAAGAAACATTCCGGAAATCTCATATTGACTTTGTGACCAAGGGAACAACCCAATAGTGTACGACGTCCTCGAAACATACCACCTTGAACAGTACTCACCATTGCCATCCACCTGTACAGCCAAACTTTTTTGGCTCTCTCAAGCACCCTCAGGGGAAGTGAAATGACCAGTATAGCTAGCCTTCATCCTACACCAGTTGTCTCTCCTTGGCAGGTAAACCTACTTAGTGCCCTTTGGGTACGACGCCGACTCGAACCTGTACGCACTGCCATCCCTATTGTCGATACCTTGCCTATGAAAGACCTGATGACCAAAGTCGACACACTTATGGACAGCCACTTCACCACCTTCAAGACCTCAATAAATGTCTCCATTTCTGACAAAGAGGATAGCAATTCAACATCCACCGAAGCTGACATGAATGCTTTAGGACACAGATGCCCACCCCGTAACATGTTCAAGCCCCAACCCACTTCTACAGCCACTTACTAGTGACCATCGACTCCAGTTATGCTACTGCCACACCATATTCGGGGCTGCTGCATAGAAACTCTTGCTCCCCTCTATGTCTCCCTCAAGGTCAAACACAAAACACCTGAAGTGTGGTCCCCTTCAAGGGCCTGCCTTCTGCAGTGCAAAGAATGCCCTATCAACGGCTGCTGCTCTCACTTTCCCTATGCCACAACGGCTCACACCACCCAATAGCCTTCTTCAGTAGAAAACTGTCCAAGGCGGAATCCTGCTATTCTTCCTTCAACAGCAAATTGCTGGTAGTGCACTTGGCAGTCTGTCACTTTCACCA